>NC_034190.2:78348625-78484031 GCF_002021735.2 Oncorhynchus kisutch
GAGGTGATATGGTCCTTGACTAGTCTCTCAAAGCACTTCATGATGACGGAAGTGAGTGCTACGGGGCGGTAGTCATTTAGCTCAGTTACCTTAGCTTTCTTGGGAACAGGAACGATGGTGGCCCTCTTGAAGCATGTGGGAACAGCAGACTGGGATAGGGATTGATTGAATATGTCCGTAAACACACCAGCCAGCTGGTCTGCGCATGCTCTGAGGACGTCGCTGGGGATGCCGTCTGGGCCGGCAGCCTTGCGAGGGTTAACACATTTAAATGTTTTACTCACGTTGGCTGCAGTGAAGGAGAGCCCACAGGTTTTTAAAGCAAAGAGGTTTTATAATTTGTCTATTATTATTATTGTATTACATCAAAAAATCATAGGAGTTGACATATAGGTCCAAATATAGCTACAGTTGTTTTTATATCTAAAGATGTCTAAAGGAAAACCAAGGAGAAGACCCTTATGGAGTATCACTGTAGTCCAGCTGATTAGGGACCCTGGTCTGGCTTTAGTGTGCCACAAAATACACATCGTGTTAACTAAATATCAAGCCATTTTTGGAGGGGAAGAGAGAAAAGCATGTAGGGATGGATTTGTGTAGCATCAGTGTGTATATGTCGGCTCCTTTCAATCCATCTTCTGGGGCTTCTGGTAAACGGGGAGAAGGAAGGGGAGGGCTTTCTTTTCAAAAAGCGGTTCTTTGACTGAAGAACTTCTAGTTCTCTGAGCTGGATGACAAAAAATAAGAGAACAGGACCCTCTTGTGTGCTGTACTGCTGTTGATGCCTGAGGGGTGAGGGGGCAGGGGGCTGTCCCAGCGCAGACAGGACACTCGGTGAGTTGACGGTAAAGTTTGTCCCATTACACTGACTGAATACACACAGTCTGTTTTTTTTTAGGTAGAAACTCATTGGTGTGTACTTGTAAGGTATTTTTAAGAGAGTCACAAGTGACTGCATTTTTTTGAACCGAGTTTAAAGTTGTATTTGTGCGGCTGATGAGTAAGACGTTATCATTCCCGTTTTAGACTTTACTTTTCCATGAAGGTATATGGGATATAGCCTGCTGGTGAAAATCCCAAACGTGTAAAACAAATTGTTTGTATAGAGGAAGTAATGTACGAGGAGCATTGCAGGAATGTAAGCATGTTTTTCAACAAATATGTCAACTAAAAGAATCATAAAAATCACAGAGAGCTAGACCAACATTGTAACGACATAGGGAAAACCAAGATACCGATGTTGATTTGAAACGTCTCAATCTGTCCAAGTTTTCAAGTTGTTGGAGCAGTTTCACTAGAAACGCTAGTCTATATTTTCTTCCCTCTCCAGAGCAAGCCCAGCTCAGGTAATACCTCCCATACTCTATGTGTTATCTTCCTACTGTTGTCTATACTGCCAGGGGTGTTGCCTGTTGTAATCTTCTACCCATTAGCTTGAACTCCACTTTTAGATCAGCTATTGTTACCTCAAAAGAGAAGCCCACTGGGGTCTGCTCACCCAGTGCTTTTAGTTCCAATGTGAATTCCAGAAACTTGAATACCCCCTCGGTTTTCAAATAATGTAGAGAGTTTGGGCTGTTGCACGATGGCAACCAATCTTACAGTCATATCAACTACACCATTATCAATCATCAGACAGGGCCTGCAACTGCCTGTTGAACGCTTGTTTGAGTTGGAGTTTCCATGTGCCTTTATAAAGTGTAAAGGACTTGTGTTGATGCATCTGGACATTAGGAGTATAGTTCCTGAACTAGATTACATTAAGATCTGGAACCATAATCTGGACATTATAGTATTGACTGAAACTTGGATTCAGTCAAGACTATTATCATGTGTCCAGAGCTGACAGACAGGGTAGAGGTGGTAGAGTGGCCATTTTTATTAAAAAAACTGAAATCCATTTCCCCTTGCCAATTTATTTTCTTTCTGCTATCTTTAATCGCTTGTCTGGGTAAGAATGTATGCATAACTGTTATAGGGGTCTACCATCTTCCCTCGGCTAACCTTTATGCACTCAAGGAGTTAACAAGTTTGTTGTCTTCTTTTACTAAATAAAAAGTTATTATCCTGGGTGACCTAAATGACCTAAGGCTTCAGACAATCTAATAAACATGTGTAATGATCTAAACCTAGCCCAGCTGGTAACTACACGGCCCAACCCTAGAGATGCCGCAAAAAAAACTGTGATTGATCTTATTTTAACGAATACACCAGAGAATTATGTTTCTACTGGTGTCCCCGCCCAAGACGTTGTTTGTGTTAGAGATGTTAGAATACCCAAATCAAAGCCTTGTGACGTCACAAAGAGGAACTTTAAAAACTTCAGTGAACAGGCTTTTTTTTACATTATCTTTATTTTAGTGACCTTAATTGTATTTCAACTATTACCTAACCTGATTGAGCTTTTCAGCCTCTTTTATTGGTCATATACACGTGATTAGCAGATGTTACTGTGGGTGTAGTGAAATGCTTGTGCTTCTAGCTCCGACAGTGCAGTAATATCTCATAAGTAATACCTAACAAATTACACAGCATATACAAAATACACACAAATCTAAGTAGGAATTAATTAAGACTATATACAGTTGAAGTGAGAAGTTTACATACACCTTAGCCAAATACATTTAAACTCAGTTTTTAATAATTCCTGACATTTAATCCTAGTAAAAATCCCCTGTCTTAGGTCAGTAAGGATCACCACTTTATTTTAAGAATGTGAAATGTAAGAATAAAAGTATAGAGAATGATTTATTTCAGCTTTTATTTCTTTCATCACATTCCCAGTGGGTCAGAAGTTTACATACACTCAATTAGTATTTGGTAGCATTGCCTTTAAATTGTTTAACTTGGGTCAAACGTTTCGGGTAGACTTCCACAAGCTTCCTACAATAAGTTGGGTGAATTTTGGACCATTCCTCCTGACAGAGCTGGTGTAACTGAGTCAGGTTTGTAGGCCTCCTTGCTCGCACACGCTTTTTCAGATCTGCCCACACATTGTCTATAGGATTGAGGTCAGGGCATTGTGATGGCCACTCCAATACCTTGACTTTGTTGTCCTTGAGCCCTTTTGACACAACTTTGGAAGTATGCTTGGGGTCATTGTCCATGTGGAAGACCAATTTGCGACCAAGCTTTATCTTCCTGACTGATGTCTTGAGCTGTTGCTTCAATATATCCACATCATTTTCCTTCCTCGTGACGTCATCTATTTTGTGAAGTGCACCAGTCACAACATGATGCTGCCACCCCCGTGCTTCACGGTTGGGATGGTGTTCTTCGGCTTGCAAGCCTCCCCCTTTTTCCTCCAAACATAACGATGGTCATTATGGCCAAAAAGTTATATTTTTGTTTCATCAGACCAGAGGACATTTCTCCAAAAAGTACGATCTTTGTCCCCATGTGCAGTTGCAAACCGTAGTCTGGCTTTATTATGGAGGTTTTGGAGCAGTGGCTTCTTCCTTTCTGAGCGGCCTTTCAGGTTATGTCGATATAGGACTCGTTTTACTGTGGATATAGATACTTTTGTACCTGTTTCCTCCAGCATCTTCACAAGGTCCTTCGCTGTTGTTCTGGGATTGATTTGCACTTTTCGCACCAAAGTACGTTTCCCCCCTCCTCTCCTCGCATCTCTCTTTTCCTTCCTCCTCTCCTCACATCTCTCTTTTCCTTCCTCCTCTCCTCACATCTCTCTTTTCCTTCCTCCTCTCCTCGCATCTCTCTTTTCCTTCCTCCTCTCCTCACATCTCTCTTTTCCTTCCTCCTCTCCTCACATCTCTTTTCCTTCCTCCTCTCCTCACATCTCTCTTTTCCTTCCTCCTCTCCACACATCTCTATTTTCTTCCCTCTCTCCTCAAATCTCTCTTTCCCCCCTCTCCTCACATCTCTATTTTCCCTCTCTCCTCTCCTCACATCTCTCTTTTCCTTCCTCCTCTCCTCACATCTCTCTTTTCCTTCCTCCTCTCCTCACATCTCTCTTTTCCTTCCTCCTCTCCTCACATCTCTCTTTTCCTTCCTCCTCTCCTCACATCTCTCTTTTCTTCCTCCTCTCCTCACATCTCTCTTTTCCTTCCTCCTCTCCTCACATCTCTCTTTTCTTCCTCCTCTCCTCTCCTCACATCTCTCTTTTCCTGCCCCTCTCCTCACATCTCTCTTTTCCTGCCCCTGTCCTCACATCTCTCTTTTCCTCCCTTCTCTCCTCACATCTCAGTGAAATGCTTACTTACAAGCCCTTAACCAACAATGCCATTTTAAGAAAAAAATGTGTCAAGAAAGTAATTACTAAAATAAACTGAAAGTAAAAAACAAATACAATTAAAAATAAAATAGAAAAATAACAAATAATTAAGGAGCAACAATAAAATAACAGTAGCGAGGCTATGTAGAGGGGGTACCGGTACAGAGTCAATGTGCGGGGTTACAGGTTAGTCAAGGTAATTGAGGTGACTATGCATAGATAATGAACAGAGAGAAGCAGCAGCGTAAAAATGGGGGTGGGGGGGACAATGCAAATAGTCTGGGTAGCCATTTGATTAGCTGTTCAGAAGTCTTATGGCTTGGGGGGGTAGAAGCTGTTAAGAAGCCTCTTGGACCTAGACTTGGTGCTTATGTCAGTATCCAGGGCCGCATTCAATATGGCACAATGTTGTGAAATGTTCCCAATTACAGAGATTTCTCTCTAAAAAGTAAAGTAAGGAATCGTGTCAGCTTTTTATCTCTGCGACAGTCAGTACATTGCACCTTTCTGAACGCAACCCGGGGTACACAGGAGGCTGCTGAGGGGAGGACGGCTCATAATAATGGCTGAAACGGAGCAAATGGAATGGAATCAAAGACCTGGAAACCATGGAAACCATGGAAACCATGGGTTTGATGTATTTGATACCATTCCAACTATTCTGCTCCAGCCATTACCACGAGCCTGTCCTCCCCAATTAAGGTGACATCAACCTCCTGTGCCAGAGTATGCAGGAGCTGCAGTCTGTCTGTCTGTCTGCCAGGTGGTGATCGTGTTCTACGCAGAAATGTTGCAAAACCACGCCCAGTCTGTGTAACTGACCACAGTATTTTACTCACACGCAATGATCGGCTTGCAGTTAATCACTGTCTCTATTTAAACTGTGTTCTCTGTCTACTTCATGGTGGCAGACAGACAAACAGACATTTAGTTGTCAGAGAGCCAGGGGTTTAGTCTCATGCCTGGCATGCTTTGGGTCAGTGGTGAGGGGGGCCGTGGATGGGGGTGGTGAGGCAGGCGGATGGTGCCTGCCCTGGTGTCCACACAGTGGCGTAGTGAACATGATAAGTACAGTCTCCTGTCAGCTGTCCAAATAGTTCCCAGTCGTAGCGGAAGAGGAGATTGGGAAAATGTGCAAACAGCCCTTTTATTGAAGAGGGAAAACACACTCCACAGTAACAAAGGTTCTTTATGTTTATCAGTCTGATTTGCAGACTAATGAAAACAGACTGGCTTTGAGGCGGTGAATAGAGTGTACTGACACGGTCACGGACAGGGACACATGGACAGGGACACATGGACACGGACACACGGACAATGACACACGGACACACGGACAGGGACACACGGACAGGGACACACGGACACACAGACAGGGACACACGGACACACGGACAGGGACACACGGATATACGGACAGGGACACACGGACAGGGACACACGGACAGGGACACAGGGACACACGGACAGGGACACAGGGACACACGGACACACGGACAGGGACACACGAACAGGGACACACGGACAGGGACACACGTGTGTGTGTGTGTGTGTGTGTGTGTGTAAGAGCAGAGCAACCATGTGTTCACATGTTGACATTTTCTTAGTTACCATGCCATGAGACATGCAACTCCCATTCCCCTGCAGTCTCATGTTTATAGCCATTTTTATGTTGTGAAACACAGTGGGATCATGGGCGTGTTACTAGAAGGATTACCTCCGTTACACAACCAACCATATAGAGGTTCTGGAGCAGAAAAAACACCTGACAGCAAAGCTCCTGTCACTCAAACACACCAAGAATCCTCTAGGGTGTGCTTGCTACTCCCTACGTACTGGGTTTCTGACTGTGTGTGTACCTGTGTGTTGGTAGACAGGGAAGGGGGAGCCCCATGTCTTCAAGGAGAAAACATTTAAGAAGAACCGTCAGTGTGGGGTGTGTCGTCAGAGTGTGGACAACACGGGGTCCTTTTGCCGAGGTGAGTCTCTTTTTCTCTCTCTCTCTCTCTCTCTCTCTCTCTCTCTATCCCTCTCTCCCCTCTCTATCGCTCTCTCTCTCTCTATCGCTCTCTCTCTCTCTCTCGCTCTCTCTCTCTCTCTCTCTCTCTCTCTCTCTCTCTCTCTCTCTCTCTCTCTCTCTCTCTCTATCGCTCTCTCTCTCTCTCTCTCTCTCTCTCTCTCTCTCTCTCTCTCTCTCTCTCTCTCTCTATCCCTCTCTCCCCTCTCTATCGCTCTCTCTCTCTCTATCGCTCTCTCTCTCTCTCTCTCTCTCTCTCTCTCTCTCTATCGCTCTCTCTCTCTCTCTCTCTCTCTCTCTCTCTCTATCCCTCTCTCCCCTCTCTATCGCTCTCTCTCTCTATTGCTCTCTCTCTCTCTCTATCGCTCTCTCTCTCTCTCTCTCTCTCTCTCTCTCTCTCTCTCTCTCTGTCTCTCTCTCTCTCTCTCTCTGTCTCTCTCTCTCTCTCTCCCCCCCCCTCTCTCTCTCTCTCTCTTTCCACCCTCTTCCTCCATAGAGGATCCTGTTTAGCTGTCAGTTCTAGCTCTCTGTCTCTGTCAGAGCCCTCATACTGCTGACTCACTGTAAGCTGCTCGTTGTCAAGGACCCTCAGACCAGCTAACATGCTACATAGAATACACCAAATGAACCTGACTAATGCTTCCCTTCTATCTCCTTACCCACCCTCTCTGTTGCCATCCTTCTCTCTCCAGTGTGTAAAACAGCCACTCACAAGAACTGCGAGGCAAAGGTAAGACTTCAAACCGATTCACTCCTGCGTAACTTACCCAACTTATTCTACACTCTTAGACAAAAAGGTGCTACCTAGAGCTGTCCCCTTTGAAGAACCCTTTTTGGTTCCAGGTAGAACCCTTTCCACAGAGGGTTCTACATGGAACCAGAAAGAGTTCTACCTGGAACCAAAAGGTTACTTCTATAGGGACAGCCAAAGAACCTTTTTGAAATCCTTTTTTCTAAGAGTGTACCCTCCCTGATCCTGCTATGAGCTAGTAGCCATTGATGTGACCAACTGCACCCAAGCCCCATTTGAAAGGGTCATTGATGGAGGAGTGAATGCCAGCTTTGGCCAGGGGCAGGCAGAGACTTGGCAGACTGCAGCGGCTGGCGCCGTGCGTTATGGAAGATGGCATGTGGCAGAGATTGCTGTCCAGTCTTCGTACCATCTATTTCCATTTGAGGAAACAGCCCTAGAGGATAAGGGGATGGGTTTGAAAAGTAGCAAACCAATACAAATCCATAGACAGTTATTATTTTTATATTAGTTTAATCTTTGAAGATTTCTATCAAGGAATGAGCACGAAATGGTCTGCAGTAGACCTGGCATAGTATGTAGGCCACTGTTGTTCTGTGGATTGTAAAGCTCTGGCTCTGTTTCCTCGAAACAATGCTGTTGGTCAGGAAGATACTATTTCCACACTGTTGTGTTCTGTTTGGGCTCTGTTGTTTGTGACCTGGTTGTGTTGTATAGGCTCGGTTGTTTGTGGCCTGGTTGTGTTTTGTATAGGCTCTGTTGTTTGTGACCTGGTTGTGTTGTATAGGCTCTGTTGTTTGTGGCCTGGTTGTGTGTTGTATAGGCTCTGTTGTTTGTGACCTGGTTGTGTTGTATAGGCTCTGTTGTTTGTGGCCTGGTTGTGTTGTATAGGCTCTGTTGTTTGTGACCTGGTTGTGTTGTATAGGCTCTGTTGTTTGTGACCTGGTTGTGTTGTATAGGCTCTGTTGTTTGTGACCTGGTTGTGTTGTATAGGCTCTGTTGTTTGTGGCCTGGTTGTGTGTTGTATAGGCTCTGTTGTTTGTGACCTGGTTGTGTGTTGTATAGGCTCTGTTGTTTGTGGCCTGGTTGTGTTGTATAGGCTCGGTTGTTTGTGGCCTGGTTGTGTTTTGTATAGGCTCTGTTGTTTGTGACCTGGTTGTGTTGTATAGGCTCTGTTGTTTGTGGCCTGGTTGTGTTGTATAGGCTCGGTTGTTTGTGGCCTGGTTGTGTTTTGTATAGGCTCTGTTGTTTGTGACCTGGTTGTGTTGTATAGGCTCGGTTGTTTGTGACCTGGTTGTGTGTTGTATAGGCTCGGTTGTTTGTGGCCTGGTTGTGTTTTGTATAGGCTCTGTTGTTTGTGACCTGGTTGTGTTTTGTATAGGCTCTGTTGTTTGTGGCCTGGTTGTGTTATGTATAGGCTCTGTTGTTTGTGGCCTGGTTGTGTTGTATAGGCTCGGTTGTTTGTGGCCTGGTTGTGTTTTGTATAGGCTCTGTTGTTTGTGGCCTGGTTGGGTTGTATAGGCTCGGTTGTTTGTGGCCTGGTTGTGTTTTGTATAGGCTCTGTTGTTTGTGACCTGGTTGTGTGTTGTATAGGCTCTGTTGTTTGTGACCTGGTTGTGTGTTGTATAGGCTCTGTTGTTTGTGACCTGGTTGTGTGTTGTATAGGCTCGGTTGTTTGTGACCTGGTTGTGTTGTATAGGCTCTGTTGTTTGTGACCTGGTTGTGTTTTGTATAGGCTCTGTTGTTTGTGACCTGGTTGTGTTGTATAGGCTCTGTTGTTTGTGACCTGGTTGTGTGTTGTATAGGCTCTGTTGTTTGTGACCTGGTTGTGTTGTATAGGCTCTGTTGTTTGTGACCTGGTTGTGTGTTGTATAGGCTCTGTTGTTTGTGGCCTGGTTGTGTTTTGTATAGGCTCTGTTTTTGTGGCCTGGTTGTGTTTTGTATAGGCTCTGTTGTTTGTGACCTGGTTGTGTTTTGTATAGGCTCGGTTGTTTGTGGCCAGGTTGTGTTGTATAGGCTCTGTTGTTTGTGGCCAGGTTGTGTTGTATAGGATCTGTTGTTTGTGGTCTTGATGTGTTTTGTATAGGCTCTGTTGTTTGTGGCCAGGTTGTGTTTTGTATAGACTCTGTTGTTTGTGGTCTGGTTGTGTTTTGTATAGGCTCGGTTGTTTGTGGCCTGGCCTGGTTGTGTTGGGGTCTGGAAATGATAGCTGCATAGCTGAGAGTGGGCTGTTGACTGGTGGTGGCTGGTGAAATGTCCCGGCAGTGATAGCCATCGGTCCTGCCCAGGAAGGGAAAGGCCAGGCCAGCCTCTGGGGGTGTGGGACTCTGGCCTCTCAACTGGCCTTAAGACCTTGAACACTGTTAGGCTGTTCTCTACAAGACATTGAACACTGTTAGGCTACTCTACAAGACATTGAACACTGTTAGGCTGTTCTCTACAAGACATTGAACACTGTTAGGCTACTCTACAAGACATTGAACACTGTTAGGTTACTCTACAAGACATTGAACACTGTTAGGCTGTTCTCTACAAGACATTGAACACTGTTAGTCTGTTCTCTACAAGACATTGATCATATTTGGCTGCTTTTCACGTTAATCCTGAACGTCTTAGTTGGGTATTTAACATCTCAGTTTCCTCCTGTCACGTACTTTCTCCATGACTCTGGAGGAATCCTCATTCACTAGGCATCTGTGAACCACTGTACTGTCATTATGACTACATGGACATCCTTTAACAGACAAGTGTTGCTATACGCCCTGTGACAAAGTAAAACATTGACACAAATAAAATTGTCTATGTCACATGCTTCATAAACAACAGGTGTAGACTAACAGTGAAATGCTTAGTTACGGGCCCTTCCCAACAATGCAGAGAGAAACAACAGGTGTAGACCAACAGTGAAATGCTTAGTTATGGGCCCTTCCCAACAATGCGGAGAGAAACAACAGGTGTAGACTAACAGTGAAATGCTTAGTTACGGGCCCTTCCCAACAATGCGGAGAGAAACAACAGGTGTAGACTAACAGTGAAATGCTTAGTTATGGGCCCTTCCCAACAATGCGGAGAGAAACAACAGGTGTAGACTAACAGTGAAATGCTTAGTTATGGGCCCTTCCCAACAATGCTTCGTAAACAACAGGTGTAGACTAACAGTGAAATGCTTAGTTACGGGCCCTTCCCAACAATGCTTCGTAAACAACAGGTGTAGACTAACAGTGAAATGCTTAGTTATGGGCCCTTCCCAACAATGCTTCGTAAACAACAGGTGTAGACTAACAGTGAAATGCTTAGTTACGGGCCCTTCCCAACAATGCGGAGAGAAACAACAGGTGTAGACTAACAGTGAAATGCTTAGTTACGGGCCCTTCCCAACAATGCGGAGAGAAACAACAGGTGTAGACTAACAGTGAAATGCTTAGTTATGGGCCCTTCCCAACAATGCGGAGAGAAACAACAGGTGTAGACTAACAGTGAAATGCTTAGTTATGGGCCCTTCCCAACAATGCGGAGAGAAACAACAGGTGTAGACTAACAGTGAAATGCTTAGTTATGGGCCCTTCCCAACAATGCTTCGTAAACAACAGGTGTAGACTAACAGTGAAATGCTTAGTTACGGGCCCTTCCCAACAATGCGGAGAGAAACAACAGGTGTAGACTAACAGTGAAATGCTTAGTTACGGGCCCTTCCCAACAATGCGGAGAGAAACAACAGGTGTAGACTAACAGTGAAATGCTTAGTTATGGGCCCTTCCCAACAATGTGGAGAGAAACAACAGGTGTAGACTAACAGTGAAATGCTTAGTTATGGGCCCTTCCCAACAATGCTTCGTAAACAACAGGTGTAGACTAACAGTGAAATGCTTAGTTACGGGCCCTTCCCAACAATGCGGAGAGAAACAACAGGTGTAGACTAACAGTGAAATGCTTAGTTACGGGCCCTTCCCAACAATGCGGAGAGAAACAACAGGTGTAGACTAACAGTGAAATGCTTAGTTACGGGCCCTTCCCAACAATGCAGAGAGAAACAACAGGTGTAGACCAACAGTGAAATGCTTAGTTATGGGCCCTTCCCAACAATGCGGAGAGAAACAACAGGTGTAGACTAACAGTGAAATGCTTAGTTATGGGCCCTTCCCAACAATGCGGAGAGAAACAACAGGTGTAGACTAACAGTGAAATGCTTAGTTACGGGCCCTTCCCAACAATGCGGAGAGAAACAACAGGTGTAGACTAACAGTGAAATGCTTAGTTATGGGCCCTTCCCAACAATGCGGAGAGAAACAACAGGTGTAGACTAACAGTGAAATGCTTAGTTATGGGCCCTTCCCAACAATGCTTCGTAAACAACAGGTGTAGACTAACAGTGAAATGCTTAGTTACGGGCCCTTCCCAACAATGCTTCGTAAACAACAGGTGTAGACTAACAGTGAAATGCTTAGTTATGGGCCCTTCCCAACAATGCTTCGTAAACAACAGGTGTAGACTAACAGTGAAATGCTTAGTTACGGGCCCTTCCCAACAATGCGGAGAGAAACAACAGGTGTAGACTAACAGTGAAATGCTTAGTTACGGGCCCTTCCCAACAATGCGGAGAGAAACAACAGGTGTAGACTAACAGTGAAATGCTTAGTTATGGGCCCTTCCCAACAATGCGGAGAGAAACAACAGGTGTAGACTAACAGTGAAATGCTTAGTTACGGGCCCTTCCCAACAATGCGGAGAGAAACAACAGGTGTAGACTAACAGTGAAATGCTTAGTTATGGGCCCTTCCCAACAATGCGGAGAGAAACAACAGGTGTAGACTAACAGTGAAATGCTTAGTTACGGGCCCTTCCCAACAATGCAGAGAGAAACAACAGGTGTAGACCAACAGTGAAATGCTTAGTTATGGGCCCTTCCCAACAATGCGGAGAGAAACAACAGGTGTAGACTAACAGTGAAATGCTTAGTTACGGGCCCTTCCCAACAATGCGGAGAGAAACAACAGGTGTAGACTAACAGTGAAATGCTTAGTTATGGGCCCTTCCCAACAATGCGGAGAGAAACAACAGGTGTAGACTAACAGTGAAATGCTTAGTTATGGGCCCTTCCCAACAATGCTTCGTAAACAACAGGTGTAGACTAACAGTGAAATGCTTAGTTACGGGCCCTTCCCAACAATGCTTCGTAAACAACAGGTGTAGACTAACAGTGAAATGCTTAGTTATGGGCCCTTCCCAACAATGCTTCGTAAACAACAGGTGTAGACTAACAGTGAAATGCTTAGTTACGGGCCCTTCCCAACAATGCGGAGAGAAACAACAGGTGTAGACTAACAGTGAAATGCTTAGTTACGGGCCCTTCCCAACAATGCGGAGAGAAACAACAGGTGTAGACTAACAGTGAAATGCTTAGTTATGGGCCCTTCCCAACAATGCGGAGAGAAACAACAGGTGTAGACTAACAGTGAAATGCTTAGTTATGGGCCCTTCCCAACAATGCGGAGAGAAACAACAGGTGTAGACTAACAGTGAAATGCTTAGTTATGGGCCCTTCCCAACAATGCTTCGTAAACAACAGGTGTAGACTAACAGTGAAATGCTTAGTTACGGGCCCTTCCCAACAATGCGGAGAGAAACAACAGGTGTAGACTAACAGTGAAATGCTTAGTTACGGGCCCTTCCCAACAATGCGGAGAGAAACAACAGGTGTAGACTAACAGTGAAATGCTTAGTTATGGGCCCTTCCCAACAATGTGGAGAGAAACAACAGGTGTAGACTAACAGTGAAATGCTTAGTTATGGGCCCTTCCCAACAATGCTTCGTAAACAACAGGTGTAGACTAACAGTGAAATGCTTAGTTACGGGCCCTTCCCAACAATGCGGAGAGAAACAACAGGTGTAGACTAACAGTGAAATGCTTAGTTACGGGCCCTTCCCAACAATGCGGAGAGAAACAACAGGTGTAGACTAACAGTGAAATGCTTAGTTACGGGCCCTTCCCAACAATGCAGAGAGAAACAACAGGTGTAGACCAACAGTGAAATGCTTAGTTATGGGCCCTTCCCAACAATGCGGAGAGAAACAACAGGTGTAGACTAACAGTGAAATGCTTAGTTATGGGCCCTTCCCAACAATGCGGAGAGAAACAACAGGTGTAGACTAACAGTGAAATGCTTAGTTACGGGCCCTTCCCAACAATGCGGAGAGAAACAACAGGTGTAGACTAACAGTGAAATGCTTAGTTATGGGCCCTTCCCAACAATGCGGAGAGAAACAACAGGTGTAGACTAACAGTGAAATGCTTAGTTATGGGCCCTTCCCAACAATGCTTCGTAAACAACAGGTGTAGACTAACAGTGAAATGCTTAGTTACGGGCCCTTCCCAACAATGCTTCGTAAACAACAGGTGTAGACTAACAGTGAAATGCTTAGTTATGGGCCCTTCCCAACAATGCTTCGTAAACAACAGGTGTAGACTAACAGTGAAATGCTTAGTTACGGGCCCTTCCCAACAATGCGGAGAGAAACAACAGGTGTAGACTAACAGTGAAATGCTTAGTTACGGGCCCTTCCCAACAATGCGGAGAGAAACAACAGGTGTAGACTAACAGTGAAATGCTTAGTTATGGGCCCTTCCCAACAATGCGGAGAGAAACAACAGGTGTAGACTAACAGTGAAATGCTTAGTTATGGGCCCTTCCCAACAATGCTTCGTAAACAACAGGTGTAGACTAACAGTGAAATGCTTAGTTATGGGCCCTTCCCAACAATGCTTCGTAAACAACAGGTGTAGACTAACAGTGAAATGCTTAGTTACGGGCCCTTCCCAACAATGCGGAGAGAAACAACAGGTGTAGACTAACAGTGAAATGCTTAGTTACGGGCCCTTCCCAACAATGCGGAGAGAAACAACAGGTGTAGACTAACAGTGAAATGCTTAGTTATGGGCCCTTCCCAACAATGTGGAGAGAAACAACAGGTGTAGACTAACAGTGAAATGCTTAGTTATGGGCCCTTCCCAACAATGCTTCGTAAACAACAGGTGTAGACTAACAGTGAAATGCTTAGTTACGGGCCCTTCCCAACAATGCGGAGAGAAACAACAGGTGTAGACTAACAGTGAAATGCTTAGTTACGGGCCCTTCCCAACAATGCGGAGAGAAACAACAGGTGTAGACTAACAGTGAAATGCTTAGTTACGGGCCCTTCCCAACAATGCGGAGAGAAACAACAGGTGTAGACTAACAGTGAAATGCTTAGTTATGGGCCCTTCCCAACAATGCGGAGAGAAACAACAGGTGTAGACTAACAGTGAAATGCTTAGTTATGGGCCCTTCCCAACAATGCGGAGAGAAACAACAGGTGTAGACTAACAGTGAAATGCTTAGTTATGGGCCCTTCCCAACAATGCGGAGAGAAACAACAGGTGTAGACTAACAGTGAAATGCTTAGTTACGGGCCCTTCCCAACAATGCGGAGAGAAACAACAGGTGTAGACTAACAGTGAAATGCTTAGTTATGGGCCCTTCCCAACAATGCGGAGAGAAACAACAGGTGTAGACTAACAGTGAAATGCTTAGTTACGGGCCCTTCCCAACAATGCGGAGAGAAACAACAGGTGTAGACTAACAGTGAAATGCTTAGTTATGGGCCCTTCCCAACAATGCGGAGAGAAACAACAGGTGTAGACTAACAGTGAAATGCTTAGTTACGGGCCCTTCCCAACAATGCGGAGAGAAACAACAGGTGTAGACTAACAGTGAAATGCTTAGTTATGGGCCCTTCCCAACAATGCTTCGTAAACAACAGGTGTAGACTAACAGTGAAATGCTTAGTTACGGGCCCTTCCCAACAATGCTTCGTAAACAACAGGTGTAGACTAACAGTGAAATGCTTAGTTATGGGCCCTTCCCAACAATGCGGAGAGAAACAACAGGTGTAGACTAACAGTGAAATGCTTAGTTACGGGCCCTTCCCAACAATGCGGAGAGAAACAACAGGTGTAGACTAACAGTGAAATGCTTAGTTATGGGCCCTTCCCAACAATGCGGAGAGAAACAACAGGTGTAGACTAACAGTGAAATGCTTAGTTACGGGCCCTTCCCAACAATGCGGAGAGAAACAACAGGTGTAGACTAACAGTGAAATGCTTAGTTATGGGCCCTTCCCAACAATGCGGAGAGAAACAACAGGTGTAGACTAACAGTGAAATGCTTAGTTATGTGCCCTTCCCAACAATGCGGAGAGAAACAACAGGTGTAGACTAACAGTGAAATGCTTAGTTACGGGCCCTTCCCAACAATGCGGAGAGAAACAACAGGTGTAGACTAACAGTGAAATGCTTAGTTATGGGCCCTTTTTTTCCCGGAGAGAAAAAAAT
Source organism: Oncorhynchus kisutch (assembly GCF_002021735.2). NCBI lineage: Eukaryota > Metazoa > Chordata > Actinopteri > Salmoniformes > Salmonidae > Oncorhynchus > Oncorhynchus kisutch. Next base: position 78,363,997 of record NC_034190.2, read on the forward strand.
AGCACAAGGAATAAATCCACAATGAGTAACGATAACTTGGCTATATATACAGGGCACCAGTACCGAGTTGATGTGGAGGGGTACGTAGTACTTGAGGTAAATATGTAGATACTGTATGGGTAGGGACAAAGTGACTAGGCAACAGGATAGATAATAAGCACTTGCAGCAGGGTATGTGATGAGTCCAAAGAGTTAGTTCAACAAGGGGTCAATGCAGGTAGTCCGGATAGCTGTTTGGTTAACTGTTTAACTAACTATTTAGCAGTCTTATGGCTTGGAGGTAGAAGCTGTGCAGGGTCTTGTTGGTTCCAGACTTAGTGCATTGGTAGCGCTTTCCGTGCGGTAGCAGAGAGAACAGTCTATTTTTTATTTTTTTAAATTCACCTTTATTTAACCAGGTAGGCTAGTTGAGAACAAGTTCTCATTTGCAACTGCGACCTGGCCAAGATAAAGCATAGCAGTGTGAGCATACAACAAAGAGTTACACATGGAGTAAACAATTAACAAGTCAATAACACAGTAGAAAACAAAGGGGGGGTCTATATACAATGTGTGCAAAAGGCATGAGGAGGTAGGCAAATAATTACAATTTTGCAGATTAACACTGGAGTGATGAATGATCAGATGGTCATGTACAGGTAGAGATATAGGTGTGCAGAAGAGCAGAAAAGTAAATAAAAAAAAAAAGTATGGGGATGAGGTAGGTGAAAAGGGTGGGCTATTTACCAATAGACTATGTACAGCTGCAGCGATCGGTTAGCTGCTCAGATAGCTGATGTTTGAAGTTGGTGAGGGAGATAAAAGTCTCCAACTTCAGCGATTTTTGCAATTCGTTCCAGTCACAGGCAGCAGAGTACTGGAACGAAAGGCGGCCAAATGAGGTGTTGGCTTTAGGGATGATCAGTGAGATACACCTGCTGGAGCGCGTGCTACGGATGGGTGTTGCCATCGTGACCAGTGAGCTGAGATAAGGCGGAGCTTTACCTAGCATAGACTTGTAGATGACCTGGAGCCAGTGGGTCTGGCGACGAATATGTAGCGAGGGCCAGCCGACTAGAGCATACAAGTCGCAGTGGTGGGTGGTATAAGGTGCTTTAGTGACAAAACGGATGGCACTGTGATAGACTGCATCCAGTTTGCTGAGTAGAGTGTTGGAAGCCATTTTGTAGATGACATCGCCGAAGTCGAGGATCGGTAGGATAGTCAGTTTTACTAGGGTAAGCTTGGCGGCGTGAGTGAAGGAGGCTTTGTTGCGGAATAGAAAGCCGACTCTTGATTTGATTTTCGATTGGAGATGTTTGATATGAGTCTGGAAGGAGAGTTTGCAGTCTAGCCAGAAACCTAGGTACTTATAGACGTCCACATATTCTAGGTCGGAACCATCCAGGGTGGTGATGCTAGTCGGGCATGCAGGTGCAGGCAGCGACCGGTTGAAAAGCATGCATTTGGTTTTACTAGCGTTTAAGAGCAGTTGGAGGCCACGGAAGGAGTGTTGTATGGCATTGAAGCTTGTTTGGAGGTTAGATAGCACAGTGTCCAAAGACGGGCCGAAAGTATATAAAATGGTGTCGTCTGCGTAGAGGTGGATCAGGGAATCGCCCGCAGCAAGAGCAACATCATTGATATACACAGAGAAAAGAGTCGGCCCGAGAATTGAACCCTGTGGCACCCCCATAGAGACTGCCAGAGGACCGGACAGCATGCCCTCCGATTTGACACACTGAACTCTGTCTGCAAAGTAATTGGTGAACCAGGCAAGGCAGTCATCCGAAAAACCGAGGCTACTGAGTCTGCCGATAAGAATATGGTGATTGACAGAGTCGAAAGCCTTGGCAAGGTCGATGAAGACGGCTGCACAGTACTGTCTTTTATCGATGGCGGTTATGATATCGTTTAGTACCTTGAGTGTGGCTGAGGTGCACCCGTGACCGGCTCGGAAACCAGATTGCACAGCGGAGAAGGTACGGTGGGATTCGAGATGGTCAGTGACCTGTTTGTTGACTTGGCTTTCGAAGACCTTAGATAGGCAGGGCAGGATGGATATAGGTCTGTAACAGTTTGGGTCCAGGGTGTCTCCCCCTTTGAAGAGGGGGATGACTGCGGCAGCTTTCCAATCCTTGGGGATCTCAGACGAGATGAAAGAGAGGTTGAACAGGCTGGTAATAGGGGTTGCGACAATGGTGGCAGATAGTTTCAGAAATAGAGGGTCCAGATTGTCAAGCCCAGCTGATTTGTACGGGTCCAGGTTTTGCAGCTCTTTCAGAACATCTGCTATCTGGATTTGGGTAAAGGAGAACCTGGAGAGGCTTGGGCGAGGAGCTGCGGGGGGGGCGGAGCTGTTGGCCGAGGTTGAAGTAGCCAGGCGGAAGGCATGGCCAGCCGTTGAGAAATGCTTATTGAAGTTTTCGATAATCATGGATTTATCAGTGGTGACCGTGTTACCTAGCCTCAGTGCAGTGGGCAGCTGGGAGGAGGTGCTCTTGTTCTCCATGGACTTCACAGTGTCCCAGAACTTTTTGGAGTTGGAGCTACAGGATGCAAACTTCTGCCTGAAGAAGCTGGCCTTAGCTTTCCTGACTGACTGCGTGTATTGGTTCCGGACTTCCCTGAACAGTTGCATATCACGGGGACTATTCGATGCTATTGCAGTCCGCCACAGGATGTTTTTGTGCTGGTCGAGGGCAGTCAGGTCTGGGGTGAACCAAGGGCTGTATCTGTTCTTAGTTCTGCATTTTTTGAACGGAGCATGCTTATCTAAAATGGTGAGGAAGTTACTTTTAAAGAATGACCAGGCATCCTCAACTGACGGGATGAGGTCAATGTCCTTCCAGGATACCCGGGCCAGGTCGATTAGAAAGGCCTGCTCACAGAAGTGTTTTAGGGAGCGTTTGACAGTGATGAGGGGTGGTCGTTTGACTGCGGCTCCGTAGCGGATACAGGCAATGAGGCAGTGATCGCTGAGATCCTGGTTGAAGACAGCGGAGGTGTATTTGGAGGGCCAGTTGGTCAGGATGACGTCTATGAGGGTGCCCTTGTTTACAGAGTTAGGGTTGTACCTGGTGGGTTCCTTGATGATTTGTGTGAGATTGAGGGCATCTAGCTTAGATTGTAGGACTGGAGGGGTGTTAAGCATATCCCAGTTTAGGTCACCTAACAGAACAAACTCTGAAGCTAGATGGGGGGCGATCAATTCACAAATGGTGTCCAGGGCACAGCTGGGAGCTGAGGGGGGTCGGTAGCAGGCGGCAACCGTGAGAGACTTATTTCTGGAGAGAGTAATTTTCAAAATTAGTAGTTCGAACTGTTTGGGTATGGACCTGGAAAGTATGACATTACTTTGCAGGCTATCTCTGCAGTAAACTGCAACTCCTCCCCCTTTGGCAGTTCTATCTTGATGGAAGATGTTATAGTTGGGTATGGAAATCTCTGAATTTTTGGTGGCCTTCCTGAGCCAGGATTCAGACACAGCAAGGACATCAGGGTTAGCAGAGTGTGCTAAAGCAGTGAGTAAGACAAACTTAGGGAGGAGGCTTCTGATGTTGACATGCATGAAACCAAGGCTTTTTCGATCACAGAAGTCAACAAATGAGGGTGCCTGGGGACATGCAGGGCCTGGGTTTACCTCCACATCACCCGCGGAACAGAGAAGGAGTAGTATGAGGGTGCGGCTAAAGGCTATCAAAACTGGTCGCCTAGAGCGTTGGGGACAGAGAATAAGAGGAGCAGGTTTCTGGGCATGGTAGAATATATTCAGGGCATAATGCGCAGACAGGGGTATGGTGGGGTGCGGGTACAGCGGAGGTAAGCCCAGGCACTGGGTGATGATGAGAGAGGTTGTATCTCTGGACATGCTGGTAGTAATGGGTGAGGTCACCGCATGTGTGGGAGGTGGGACAAAGGAGTTATCAGGGGTATGAAGAGTGGAACTAGGGGCTCCATTGTGAACTAAAACAATGATAACTAACCTGAACAACAGTATACAAGGCATATTGACATTTGAGAGAGACATACAGCGAGGCATACAGTAATCACAGGTGTTGAATTGGGAAAGCTAGCTAAAACAGTAGGTGAGACAACAGCTAATCAGCTAGCACAACAACAGCAGGTAAAATGGCGTAGACTAGGCAACGGGGCCAACAGATAAAACAAACAAGCAGAATGGAGTACCGTGATTAATGGACAGTCCAGCGTGCATCAGCTATGTAGCCAAGAGATCAGTGTCCAGGGGGCAGCGGTGGATGGGGCAGGGAAGCTGGACTGGCGAGTGTTATCCAGGTTTAAAAAAACTAACAATGACTAAATAGCTTGTAGCTAGTTAGCTGGTTAGCTTCTGGAGGTTCTTGAGTGTGTTCTAAAAATAAATAAAAAATAATAGCGATTCCGTATCACATTGGGTGAGGCAGGTTTCCGGAAGGTATAAACAAATTAAAAGTCAAAAGAGATAGAAAGTAAATATGGGTCCGGTGGGCGTTTGGGACGCGGCGATTCAGGCGGTTAGCAGGCCTGTGCTAACAAGCTAACAGTTTGTAGGCCCGGGCTAGACAAGGTAGCAGTTGAGTGGCTTGAGTCTTTGACAATTTTTAGGGCCTTCTTTTGACACCGCCTGGTATAGAGGTCTTGGATGGCAGGGAGCTCGGCCCAGGTGATGCCATACGCACTACCCTCTGTAGCTCCTTACGGTCGGATGACAAGCAGTTACCATACCAAGTAGTGATGCAGCCAGTCAAGATGTTCTCATCTCATCAAGCGACCACGCAGTCATGGGTGAACAGGGAGTACAGGAGGGACTAAGCACGCACCCCTGAGGGGACTCCATGTTGAGTGTCAGTGTGGCGGATGTGTTGTTGCCTAACATCACAACCTGTGGGTAGGCAACAAGGATCCAGTTGCAGATGGAGGGGTTCAGTCCCAGGGTACTGAGCTTAGTGATGAGCTTGGAGGGCACTATGGTGTTGAACGCTGAGCTGTAGTTAATGAACAACATTCTCACATAGGTGTTCCTCTTGTCCAGGTGGGTAAGGGCAGTGTGGGGTGCAATCAAGATTACGTCATCTGCGGATCTGTTGGAGCGATATGTGAATTGGATTGGGTCCAGGGTGTCTGGGATGATAGTGTTGATGTGTGCCATGACCAGCCTTTCAAAGCATTTCATGGCTACAGATGTGAGTGCTACGGGGCGGTAGTCATTTAGACAGGTTACCTTGGTGTTCTTCGGCACAGGGACTATGGTGGTCTGCTTGAAACATGTAGGTATAACAGACTGAGCCAGGGAGAGGTTGAAAATGTAATTGAAGTCACTTGCCAGCTGATCAGCGCATGCTCTGAGTACACGTCCTGGTAATTCATCTGGCCCCAAGGCCTTGTGAATATTAACCTGTTTAAAAGTCTTACTCAAATCGGCTACGGAGAGCGAGATCACACCGTCGTCCAGAACAGTTACTTCACTGTCCTGTCAGTGCTCCCTCAGGAAAAGCACTTCATCTTCTCTTCCCAGAATAAAGCATTTCCTGGAAAACAAAGTGACCAGAATAAAGAAGTCTGTGTACTTCTCTCTATGGCTTCCCCTCTTGTTTCTCTCTGTGGCTTCCTTTCTTGTACTTGTCTTGTGGAGTTGCTGTCAGTCATCCAAACACAAAGTCAACAACCTACAGCTGGCTCATCTCTTTCATGAACAATCCCACTTCAAAAATACACAAATACACCAAAACAGTGTTTTATTTCAGCGTGTTCTCTGTGTAGAGAACAACTTATCTGTGAGCTGGAGTTCTCTGCGTAGAGAACAACTTATCTGTGAGCTGGAGTTCTCTGTGTAGAGAACAACTTATCTGTGAGCTGGAGTTCTCCACAGGGAGTGATGGGTTAAGGGTTGGGTAATGTTGCCCATGATGAGCTGCCCAAATATGTCAGGAAGAAAGACATTTCTCCTATTTTGGGGAGGAATAGTCTAAAGTTGTTTATGTTAAGAATCAACAACAGGAAGTGTAGAATAGAAATAGAATGTCTGTCTGGTCATCGTTAGGGAGTCGGAGTCACCCTGTCACAGAGTCATGATAATTGCCGGGGTAGATAGAGTGGCTTGTTTTTAATGTGGTCATACTAATGAGTGAGTCCGTGTGATGCTGATCAGCATTAAAAGCATAAGCGTGACAGCTGACTTAGCAGCTCTGGGGTTCTGCCAGATGACCCTTGGTGGAGGGGAAATAAAACCAGGGTACTTGGCCACTGTTCTGTTATTTTCTGTTATTTTCTGAAGTCTCCCTATCATCCCAAGAATGTCTTCTACCTCTCTCCGCCAAGGTCAGAGGCAGACCATGGACATGTGTTCGGTGCCGTGGAGTCACGTCCAGGTTATTGCCAGTTATAGGTTCATAAAGACAATGAACTGACTACTATGGGATTTTTCCATTGTTGATCTCTGGCAATCTCGCCTTGCAGATTTTTTCAGTTCTGTTTATTTACTACTCGTTTATTTTTGTCCAGCATTGCTCTTTGAATACTTGTTTCACTTGGAGGAGGGGTGGAGGAGAGGGGAGGAGACGAGGGGGTTGTTGTGGTCACTGTTAACACTGGCTCCATGACTGGGAGGAGGGGAGGAGGAGAGGGGAGGAGACGAGGGGGTTGTTGTAGTCACTGTTAACACTGGCTCCATGACTGGGAGGAGGGGAGGAGGAGAGGGGAGGAGACGAGGGGGTTGTTGTGGTCACTGTTAACACTGGCTCCATGACTGGGAGGAGGGGAGGAGGAGAGGGGAGGAGACGAGGGGGTTGTTGTGGTCACTGTTAACACTGGCTCCATGACTGGGAGGAGGGGAGGAGGAGAGGGGAGGAGACGAGGGGGTTGTTGTGGTCACTGTTAACACTGGCTCCATGACTGGGAGGAGGGGAGGAGGAGAGGGGAGGAGACGAGGGGGTTGTTGTGGTCACTGTTAACACTGGCTCCATGACTGGGAGGAGGGGAGGAGGAGAGGGGAGGAGACGAGGGGGTTGTTGTGGTCACTGTTAACACTGGCTCCATGACTGGGAGGAGGGGAGGAGGAGAGGGGAGGAGACGAGGGGGTTGTTGTGGTCACTGTTAACACTGGCTCCATGACTGGGAGGAGGGGAGGAGGAGAGGGGAGGAGACAAGAGCGTTGTTGTAGTCACTGTTAACACTGGCTCTATGACTGGGAGGAGGGGAGGAGGAGAGGGGAGGAGACGAGGGGGTTGTTGTAGTCACTGTTAACACTGGCTCTATGACTGGGAGGAGGGGAGGAGGAGAGGGGAGGAGATGAGGGGGTTGTTGTAGTCACTGTTAACACTGGCTCCATGACTGGGAGGAGGGGAGGAGGAGAGGGGAGGAGACAAGAGCGTTGTTGTAGTCACTGTTAACACTGGCTCTATGACTGGGAGGAGGGGAGGAGGAGAGGGGAGGAGACAAGAGCTTTGTTGTAGTCACTGTTAACACTGGCTCCATGACTGGGAGGAGGGGAGGAGGAGAGGATAGGAGACGAGGGGGTTGTTGTGGTCACTGTTAACACTGGCTCCATGACTGGGAGGAGGGGAGGAGGAGAGGATAGGAGACGAGGGGGTTGTTGTGGTCACTGTTAACACTGGCTCCATGACTGGGAGGAGGGGAGGAGGAGAGGGGAGGAGACGAGGGGGTTGTTGTGGTCACTGTTAACACTGGCTCCATGACTGGGAGGAGGGGAGGAGGAGAGGGGAGGAGACGAGGGGGTTGTTGTGGTCACTGTTAATACTGGCTCCATGACTGGGAGGGGGGGGGGGGACGAGAAGGTTGTTGTGGTCACTGTTGACACTGGCTCCATGACTGGGAGGGGAGGAGGGGAGGGGGTTGTTGTGGTCACTGTTAATACTGGCTCCATGACTGGGAGGGGGGGGGGGCGAGAAGGTTGTTGTGGTCACTGTTGACACTGGCTCCATGACTGGGAGGAGGGGAGGAGGAGAGGGGAGGAGACGAGGGGGTTGTTGTGGTCACTGTTAACACTGGCTCCATGACTGGGAGGAGGAGAGGAGGAGAGGGGAGGAGACGAGGGGGTTGTTGTGGTCACTGTTAACACTGGCTCTATGACTGGGAGGAGGGGAGGAGGAGAGGGGAGGAGACGAGGGGGTTGTTGTGGTCACTGTTAATACTGGCTCCATGACTGGGAGGAGGGGAGGAGGAGAGGGGAGGAGACGAGGGGGTTGTTGTAGTCACTGTTAACACTGGCTCCATGACTGGGGGGGGGGGGGGACGAGGGGGTTGTTGTGGTCACTGTTGACACTGGCTCCATGACTGGGAGGAGGAGAGGAGGAGAGGGGAGGAGACGAGGGGGTTGTTGTGGTCACTGTTAACACTGGCTCTATGACTGGGAGGAGGGGAGAAGGAGAGGGGTGGAGACGAGGGGGTTGTTGTAGTCACTGTTAACACTGGCTCCATGACTGGGAGGAGGGGAGGAGGAGAGGGGAGGAGACGAGGGGGTTGTTGTAGTCACTGTTGACACTGGCTCTATGACTGGGAGGAGGGGAGGGGGAGAGGGGAGGAGACGAGGGGGTTGTTGTAGAGACTGTTAACACTGGCTCCATGACTGGGAGGAGGGGAGGAGGAGAGGGGAGGAGACGAGGGGGTTGTTGTAGTCACTGTTGACACTGGCTCTATGACTGGGAGGAGGGGAGGAGGAGAGGGGAGGAGACGAGGGGGTTGTTGTAGTCACTGTTAACACTGGCTCTATGACTGGGAGGAGGGGAGGAGGAGAGGGGAGGAGACGAGGGGGTTGTTGTAGTCACTGTTAACACTGGCTCCATGACTGGGAGGAGGGGAGGAGGAGAGGATAGGAGACGAGGGGGTTGTTGTAGTCACTGTTAACACTGGCTCCATGACTGGGAGGAGGGGAGGAGGAGAGGGGAGGAGACTAGGGGGTTGTTGTAATCACTGTTAACACTGGCTCCATGACTGGGAGTCACACACAGTAATTACCGATACCAGAGGGACACATGAGAGAGAGAGAGAGAGAGAGAGAGAGAGAGAGAGAGAGAGAGAGAGAGAGATCTGCTTTAGAGTGTTCATTAGGTCTGTTTTAGAGTGTTCATTAGGTCTGCTTTAGAACGTTCATTAGGTCTGCTTTAGAACGTTCATTAGGTCTGTTTTAGAGTGTTCATTAGGTCTGCTTTAGAGTATTCATTAGGTCTGCTTTAGAGTGTTCATTAGGTCTGCTTTAGAGTGTTCATTTGGTCTGCTTTAGAGTGTTCATTAGGTCTGCTTTAGAACATTCATTAGGTCTGTTTTAGAGTGTTCATTAGGTCTGCTTTAGAGTGTTCATTAGGTCTGCTTTAGAGTGTTCATAAGGTCTGTTTTAGAGTGTTCATTAGGTCTGCTTTAGAGTGTTCATTAGGTCTGCTTTAGAGTGTTCATTAGGTCTGCTTTAGAGTGTTCATCAGGTCTGCTTTAGAGTGTTCATTAGGTCTGCTTTAGAGTGTTCATTAGGTCTGCTTTAGAGTGTTCATTAGGTCTGTTTTAGAGTGTTCATCAGGTCTGTTTTAGAGTGTTCATTAGGTCTGCTTTAGAGTGTTCATTAGGTCTGCTTTAGAGTGTTCATTAGGTCTGTTTTAGAGTGTTCATTAGGTCTGCTTTAGAACGTTCATTAGGTCTGCTTTAGAGTGTTCATTAGGTCTGCTTTAGAGTGTTCATTAGGTCTGTTTTAGAGTGTTCATTAGGTCCGTTTTAGAGTGTTCATTAGGTCTGCTTTAGAGTGTTCATTAGGTCTGCTTTAGAGTGTTCATAAGGTCTGTTTTAGAGTGTTCATTAGGTCTGCTTTAGAGTGTTCATTAGGTCTGCTTTAGAGTGTTCATTAGGTCTGCTTTAGAGTGTTCATCAGGTCTGCTTTAGAGTGTTCATTAGGTCTGCTTTAGAGTGTTCATTAGGTCTGTTTTAGAGTGTTCATCAGGTCTGCTTTAGAGTGTTCATTAGGTCTGCTTTAGAGTGTTCATCAGGTCTGCTTTAGAGTGTTCATTAGGTCTGCTTTAGAGTGTTCATTAGGTCTGTTTTAGAGTGTTCATCAGGTCTGTTTTAGAGTGTTCATTAGGTCTGCTTTAGTGTTCATTAGGTCTGCTTTAGAGTGTTCATTAGGTCTGTTTTAGAGTGTTCATTAGGTCTGCTTTAGAACGTTCATTAGGTCTGCTTTAGAGTGTTCATTAGGTCTGCTTTAGAGTGTTCATTAGGTCTGTTTTAGAGTGTTCATTAGGTCTGTTTTAGAGTGTTCATTAGGTCTGCTTTAGAGTGTTCATTAGATCTGCTTTAGAGTGTTCATTAGGTCTGCTTTAGAGTGTTCATTAGGTCTGCTTTAGAGTGTATATTAGGTCTATGTTAGAGTGTTCATTAGGTCTGCTTTAGAGTGTTCATTGGGTCTGCTTTAGAGTTTTCATTAGGTCTGCTTTAGAGTGTTCATTAGGTCTGCTTTAGAGTGTTCATTAGGTCTGTTTTAGAACATTTATTAGGTCTGCTTCTGAACATTCATTAGGTCTGCTTTAGAGTGTTCATTAGGTCTGCTTTAGAGTGTTCATTAGGTCTGCTTCTGAACATTCATTAGGTCTGCTTTAGAGTGTTCATTAGGTCTGCTTTAGAGTGTTCATTAGGTCTGCTTTAGAGTGTTCATTAGGTCTGCTTTAGAGTGTTCATTAGGTCTGCTTTAGAGTGTTCATTAGGTCTGCTTTAGAGTGTTCATTAGGTCTGCTTTAGAGTGTTCAGTAGGTTTCTTTAGAGTGTTCATTAGGCTCTCTCCCCTGTTCTCCAGGCTCTCTCCCCTGTTATCCAGGCTCTCTCCCCCAATCACTCACTCACTCACTCACTTATCCACCCACTCACTCACTCACTCACTCACTTATCCACTCACTCACCCACCCACTCACTCACTCACTTATCCACTCACTCACTCACTCACTCACTCACTTATCCACTCACTCACCCACCCACTCACTCACTCACTCACTCACTCACTCACTCACTCACTCACTCACTTATCCACTCACTCACCCACCCACCCACTCACTCACTCACTCACTCACTCACTCACTCACTTATCCACTCACTCACTCACTCACTTATCCACCCACTCACTCACTCACTCACTTATCCACTCACTCACTCACTCACTCACTCACTCACTCACTCACTCACTCACTCACTCACTCACTCACTCACTCACTCACTCTAATAACATACCAGTAATGTTACCTCATCCCCAGCTAGTCTCTCATAGAACTGCACATGCATTCACAGTGAGTGCATTAGCCATGGTTCCTGGCTTTGATGGATCAAAACATTGGTTGGACCAGTGGCCCATCTATGAGAGGGAGAGAGGGGTTAGCACTGTGAGCCTTACCAGCTGGGCCTGTTAAGAAAAAGATAGAGTGGGAGAGGAGGGAGAGGTACACAGAAGGAGAGCGGGAGTAAGGGAGAGGGTAGAGGGTAGAGGGTAGAGGGAGAGCACTTGCAGGAAGCGTGTTCGTAAGTGTTGGCCAAAGAGATGGTGTGTGGTGTGTTTTTTGGCATAATGCTCCCCTGCTGCAGGCCCCATCACTCACTCTGAGAGGGGAGGGCAGCAGGCAGGGAGAGAGAGGGGGGGGGGGATGCTGCGAGAGAGAGGGACAGATTGACAGGGAGAGAGAGAGGAAAGAGAGGGGAGGGCAGCTGACTGGGTGAGAGAGGGGGGGATGCTGCGAGAGAGAGGGAAAGATTGACAGGGAGAGAGAGGGGAAAGAGAGGGGAGGGCAGCAGACTGGGAGAGAGGGGGGGGTGCTGCGAGAGAGAGGGAAAGATTGACAGGGAGAGAGAGGGGAAAGAGAGGAGGGGAGAGAACGTGGGATGGAGGGATTATTAGAGAGAGGCAGAAAGAGAATTTTTGAGGGATGGAGAGAGAGCCAGTTTGGAAGAGAACGAGAGAAAGAGAGGATGTGGTGGGCGAGAAAAGGTTGAGAAAGAGGAGAGGGACAGTTGGAGAGAGAGAGAGAAAGAGCGTGTAACATTTTACTAGAGTGCTGTCTGGTTGTCTTTCTATGTTGTTCTTTCAAACTGGTTTCATGTCTGCAGCAGAACCGTGCATCCTTTTAGACATGGTTCTTGTTCCCGCAAGTTACGTGTTCTCAGTTTTCCAAGCCCAACTTGCAGCCAGGACACAGGATACCCTATTGCACAAGATGTTGAAAATAGGTATTTTGGGGTTGAAAACATGTTGAAAATATGTTTTTCAACCAATTCTGCTCATTGGGTAAGATCTGCTATAATTCTTGAAGATTTATAGAATATAGCAGTGGTGTTGACTGAAACAAGCTCTCTGATGTAGTCATGTGTCTCGTTTCAGCACATTGTCTGTTGACCCCTGACCTATTCTAGCATCTGTATGATAAGAAGAGGTTTGAGGCCCACACACTTTCTTAGAGATGCGCACAAGAACACTAGTTATATTTGGCCCACACACTCAAACACACCCCTACCCAAGGCTTCTGTCACTTCCCTCTGTACACAATGAGATGTACAAGCCCTTGCCCTTTCCTGTGGCCAAACAAACAGACGTAACAGGGTTGGGGAGTGGAAACGCTGGGACACACTGGCCGGCAGTGAGCTCAGCCATTACGAAAGCATGACTGTGGTCTTCGACCCTGCCTCAGCCCCACCACCACCGCTGCAGCGCTTCCACTTCCTCCCTGGGTCAGAGGTCAAGATCTGGAGCCCACTGCACATGGGAAATGGTGTGTGTGTGTGTGTGTGTGTGTGTGTGCGTGCCAGACAGCAAAGGCTGTAGTGATGTCAAAGCAACAGTTTCTACTGCATGGTTTTAACCATCCTATTAGTTGTACTTTGTAGCCCTTTGTCTGTTTATGTGAATCAGTGTGCGTATGACCTCGTTAGTGCACTTATGATCATGTGCACATGCTCCCAGGCTACAACTGTGCCATTGTGTGAGTGACACCAAGGAGAAGTATATATTAGCCAGATAAATGCAGCAGCCTCGGACGGTCCCACCAAACGCCTCTGAGAGTGTTGGGACTTGCATACCATACTTCCCTGGTCATGGTATTTCTACTGTAATCTACGTTCAGGTGGATCATATCTTCGTTGGATGACAAGGCTCTCTTATCTGGCTTTAGTTGTGTTTTCTCTCTCTCTCCTTATCTCTCTGTCCGTCTGAGCGAGGGAGCATTTCCCCCGGCCCATCTTCCCCGGTGGCCTCGCCAGCCCCACCACTCCCTTCCCTCTTTCCTGGAGGGAAATACAACAACAAAAACCAGACGGCAGAAAGCAAAACTTAGTGGATAGCTTCAGAATGCTATGTTTATGTTTCACTATGTGTTTGGTTTAATATTGTTTCTCGTTGGAAAAATGGTATGTTGTTATGTTTCAGGTGACCACAGCTTGTATCACAGCTCTCCCGTCTGATCTGGTAAGTTGACCACTCATTCTCTCTCTCTCTCTCTCTCTCTCTCTCTCTCTCTGTCTCTCTCTGTCTCTCTTGCTCTCTCTCTCTCTCTCTCTCTCTGTCTCTCTTTCTCTCTCTCTCTCTCTCTGTCTCTCTTTCTCTCTTTCTCTCTCTCTCTCTCTCTCTCTCTCTGTCTCTCTTGCTCTCTCTCTCTCTCTCTGTCTCTCTTTCTCTCTTTCTCTCTCTCTCTCTCTGTCTCTCTTGCTCTCTCTCTCTCTGTCTCTCTTGCTCTCTCTCTCTCTCTCTCTCTCTGTCTCTCTCTCTCTCTGTCTCTCTTGCTCTCTCTCTCTCTCTCTCTCTCTCTCTGTCTCTCTTGCTCTCTCTCTCTCTCTCTCTCTCTCTCTCTCTCTCTCTCTCTCTCTCTCTCTCTCTCTCTCTCTCTCTCTCTCTCTCTCTCTCTCTCTCTCTCTCTCTCTCCCTCTCTCTCTCTGTCTCTCTGTCTCTCTCTCTCTCTGACTCTCTTGCTCTCTCTCTCTCTCTCTCTCTCTCTCTCTCTCTCTCTCTCTCTCTCTCTCTCTCTCTCTCTGTCTCTCTGTCTCTCTTGCTCTCTCTCTCTCTCTCTCTCTCTCTCTGTCTCTCTTGCTCTCTCTCTCTCTCTCTCTCTCTCTCTCTCTCTCTCTCTCTCTCTCTCTGTCTCTCTTGCTCTCTCTCTCTCTGTCTCTCTCTGACTCTCTTGCTCTCTCTCTCTCTCTCCCTCTCTCTCTTGCTCTCTCTCTCTCTCTTTCTCTCTCTCTCTGTCTCTCTGTCTCTCTTGCTCTCTCTCTCTCTGTCTCTCTTGCTCTCTCTCTCTCTCTCTATCTCTCTCTGTCTCTCTTGCTCTCTCTCACTCTTTTATAGTCCACTTCATTCCTTCAATTTATGTTTGAAATAAATCAGCTGTGACCATCCCTAAATCTGCAGTGCTGTTGGAAAATGGCAGAAGCTTCTCTTTTCCTTGGCTTGAAGAGTGGGCTTGGTTGTTCTTGTATGAGGAGAGGGTTTTCTAGAAGTAGATTGTAACAGGAAGTAGTATAGGTTGGGCCGTCAGGAAAGAAGCCTGTTTGTTGCATTACCGTATGTCTGTCCTTGTTGCATTACCGTATGTCTCTCCTTGTTGTATTACCGTATGTCTCTCCTTGTTACATTACCGTATGTCTCTCCTTGTTGTATTACCGTATGTCTCTCCTTGTTACATTACCGTATGTCTCTTCTTGTTTGCATTACTGTATATCTGTCCTTGTTGCATTACCTTATGTCTCTCCTTGTTGCATTACCATATGTCTCTCCTTGTTGCATTACCATATGTCTCTCCTTGTTGCATTACCATATGTCTCTCCTTGTTGCATTACCGTATGTCTCTCCTTGTTGCATTACCGTATGTCTCTCCTTGTTGCATTACAGTATGTCTCTCCTTGTTGCATTACAGTATGTCTCTCCTTGTTGCATTACCATATGTCTCTCCTTGTTGCATTACCGTATGTCTCTCCTTGTTGCATTACAGTATGTCTCTCCTTGTTGCATTACAGTATGTCTCTCCTTGTTGCATTACCGTATGTCTCTCCTTGTTACATTACCGTATGTCTCTCCTTGTTGCATTACCGTATGTCTCTCCTTGTTACATTACCGTATGTCTCTCCTTGTTGCATTACCGTATGTCTCTCCTTGTTGCATTACCGTATGTCTCTCCTTGTTGCATTACCGTATGTCTCTCCTTGTTGCATTACCGTATGTCTCTCCTTGTTACATTACCGTATGTCTCTCCTTGTTGCATTACCGTATGTCTCTCCTTGTTGCATTACCGTATGTCTCTCCTTGTTGCATTACCGTATGTCTCTCCTTGTTGCATTACCGTATGTCTCTCCTTGTTGGCATTACCGTATGTCTCTCCTGTTGCATTACCGTATGTCTGTCCTTGTTACATTACCGTATGTCTCTCCTTGTTGCATTACCGTATGTCTCTCTTTGTTGCATACCGTATGTCTCTCCTTGTTGCTTCAGCAGGGCAAAGGAACTGCTCCATCCCGACACATCCAACACCTGGTAAGAGTGTTCTTTCTTCCTCCACAAATTAATGCTGATGCTGTTTCTCTTATCGGTGTCAGAAATGGTGGTAATTTAATTTCTCTCTGTCTTCAGGGCTCCACAAGGTCTTTGACTTACAACAAACAGAGGAACACCCCTCTCCAGGTAACTCAGCTCTCTATCATACCCTATTTCAATGCATAATTTCCTCGAAGAGGAGGATGAGGAAGAGGGGGAGGATGAGGAGGAGGTTTTATGGAGCATTATGATGAGGAGGGGGAAGAGGAGGTGGAGGAGGATGAGGAGGGAGGAGCAGGGGGAGGATGATGGTGAGGAGGATCTACTGAAGCATTGTGATGAGGAGGGGGAAGAGGAGGAGGAGGGGGAGGGAAGTAGCAGGGGAGGAAGAGGAGGATGTACTCTAGCATCATGATGTGAGGAGGGGGGAGAGGAGGAGGAGGGGAGGGAGGAGCAGGGAGAGGAAGAGAAGAAGGATGTACTCTAGCATTATGATGTGAGGAGGGGGGAGAGGAGGAGGAGGGAGGGAGGAGCAGGGGGAGGAAGAGGAGGATGTACTCTAGCATTATGATGTGAGGAGGGGGAGAGGAGGAGGAGGGGAGGGAGGAGCAGGGGAGGAAGAGGAGGATGTACTCTAGCATTATGATGTGAGGAGGGGGGAGAGGAGGAGGAGGGAAGGGAGGAGCAGGGGGAGGAAGAGAAGAAGGATGTACTCTAGCATTATGATGTGAGGAGGGGGGAGAGGAGGAGGAGGGGGAGGGAGGAGCAGGGGGAGGAAGAGAAGAAGGATGTACTCTAGCATTATGATGTGAGGAGGGGGGAGAGGAGGAGGAGGGGGAGGGAGGAGCAGGGGGAGGAAGAGAAGAAGGATGTACTCTAGCATTATGATGTGAGGAGGGGGGAGAGGAGGAGGAGGGGGAGGGAGGAGCAGGGGGAGGAAGAGAAGAAGGATGTACTCTAGCATTATGATGTGAGGAGGGGGGAGAGGAGGAGGAGGGGGAGAATGAGGAAGAGGATGTACTCCTACTCCTCTTTATTCTCTTTATTTGTCTTCTCTTCTCCCCGCTCTCTCTCTCTCTCTCTCTCTCTCTCTCTCTCTCTCTCTCGCTCTCTCTCTCTCTCTCTCTCTCTCTCTCTCGCTCTCTCTCTCTCTCTCGCTCTCTCTCTCGCTCTCTCTCTCTCTCTCTCTCTCTTGCTCTCTCTCTCTCTCGCTCTCTCTCTCTCTCTCTCGCTCTCTCTCTTGCTCTCTCTCTCTCTGTTTCTATGTTCTCACTCCTCCTTTTAACCCTCTCATTCTCCACCTCCTGCCATTCTCCACCTTATCTCATTCTCTACCTCATCTCATTCACCACCTCCTGCCATTCTCCACCTCATTTCATTCTCTACCTCATCTCATTCTCCACCTCCTGTCATTCTCCACCTTATCTCATTCTCCACCTCCTGCCATTCTCCACCTCATTTCATTCTCCACATCTCATTCTCCACCTCCTGCCATTCTCCACCTTATCTCATTCTCTACCTCATCTCATTCTCTACCTCCTGTCATTCTCCACCTTATCTCATTCTCCACCTCCTGCCATTCTCCACCTCATTTCATTCTCCACATCTCATTCTCCACCTCCTGCCATTCTCCACCTCATCTCATTCTCTACCTCATCTCATTCTCCACCTCCTGTCATTCTCCACCTTATCTCATTCTCCACCTCCTGCCATTCTCCACCTCATTTCATTCTCCACATCTCATTCTCCACCTCCTGCCATTCTCCACCTCATCTCAATCTCTACTTCATCTCATTCTCCACGTCAAATCAAATCAAAATCAAATGCATTTATATATCCCTTCGTACATCAGCTGATATCTCAAAGTGCTGTACAGAAACCCAGCCTAAAACCCCAAACAGCAAGCAATGCAGGTGTAGAAGCACCTCATCTCATTCTCTACCTCATCTCATTCTCCACCTCCTGCCATTCTCCACCTCATCTCATTCTCCCCCTCATCTCATTCTCCACCTCATCTCATTCTCCAACTGCACTACCTCCAGGTCTTTCTGTGGTGCATTACATATTTTTCAGAGTTTCTCTCTTGACCCCATTCTTCAAATCGGTCACGACCACTAGTTTGGTGAACGCTGGGTTAATTAATATAAGGGAGACTGAAAATGTACGTTTTCAGGGTTGTTTTAGAGCTCAAAGCAGTAACAGAACATAAATCTATAGACCACAGCATAAATCCCAGCAATCTCCCTGATTAGGAGTATCAGTGTGGACCGTGTGATGGAGAGAGTCATGGAGCGTCATTATGACTTTGACCTGACCTACATCACTGAGAGGATCATCTCCGTGTTCTTCCCCCCTCTGCTGGACGAGCAGCGCTACCGTCTCAACCTCAAGGAGGTGACCGCCATGCTCAGGTCCAAGCACCAGGACAAGTTCCTGGTGAGTACAGTACTTCCTGCCACTGATGTAGACATGGGCTTCCAATATGCACACTACCAGCCTAGCACTTAATATGAAGGAATGCATTCTGAGTGGTATGCTGGTATGGATATTGGAAAGTAGCCATACACTCAGTGACGCTTTCATATGGCGTTTTATATGTGCTACTTGCTGGCAGGTACTGGCTGCACCACACACAAATCTGAGGGGTCATAAAGTACGTGAGGATGGGGGGGTGGGGGGGGGAGGGGGGTCCGGCGTGGGGCTAGGACCCCCTTTTCGAAAGTTTGAAATCTTGAAACAACCTTTTCCTGCAATCTAAAGCCATAATCATAATGTTTAATTGTATGCCAAAGAAACATCAAGCTCAGCATCTCTCTTGAGCTGTCTGTATCCTCTTGGTTATTTTTTTAAAGAAACGAAATATGCTTCTCTGCATCCCTGCTAAAATCTGGATAAAAGGTTGAAAGGAATGTTAGTCTTATTCAATACATTTAGTAATTGCTTGCTTTTCTAAAGTCTACCAACCTTGCCAGCAGACATGCCAGCTAAGATAGTTAGACAAGCTAGCTACTCTAACTTGATTGATAGCCTGAAATGGATTCTTGGTAGCTAATTGGGAGATGAGGTTGAGAGATTCGGATCCTAGCTGGGTTAGCTAAAGACAACTTAATAAAATGGCTAGGTGGCTAGTAGTATTACAGAGAAACAACAACAACAAAATAAACCAAAAAATAGGATTATTTTATTTATTATTTTTAATTAAAAGACAAATCTGAGGGGGCACGTGCCCCTGTGCCCCATATGGGCATGACGCCTCTGCTTGCTGGGCTGGTTGAACACACATCATTCATTTGAATATCCATTTTCCTTTCAGCTCTTCAACCTCTCTGAACGACACCATGACATCACCCGCATGAATCCAAAGGTATCATTTTTTATTTTCTGTATCAATACTGTATCAGTTTCTAAGACTAAGTATATTAATGTACTTTTCCTCACTATTTTCCCATGTGGTCCAGGTCCTTGACTTCGGCTGGCCTGACTTCCATGCCCCTCCCCTGGACAAGATCTGTGCCATGTGTAAGGCCATGGAGACGTGGCTGACCTCCGACCCCCAGCATGTGGTGGTCCTGCACTGCAAGGTCAGGGTTCAGGCCTGTTTCTGACTAGGTTTTAAAGGGTCGTTTTGTTGTTTTAGGGTCTTTTAGGGTCTGCTGGCTTCACTCACAGAGGCTCTTTGATCAGTGCAATAAGTCATCTTTGTATCTTTTCACTGTGAAATGTTGAAATTGCTATGAGATCTTGTAGGGGTCATTCGTGTCTTTAAAACAATAATAATCAGTTTATTCCTCAAACCCGGGGCTAAAAACCGATGGGACTTCATGTTCTTTTGGCACTGATCTTTCTCCTTCAGGGCAACAAGGGCAAAACAGGAGTGATTATTGCAGCCTACATGCACTACAGCAAGATCTCTGCAGGGTGAGTGTCCTGTCCTGCATCCAAAGCCACAGTTTCCGCACTGAGCATGGTTTAGGGCTGTAGTAGTGGAAACTGGCTGGTTCTTTGGCTCAAGCCTGCTGCATTCATGTACTTCTGGCTCTTAGAGAGCCTGGTCTTGTCCATTATGGGAAAGTTGTGTAAATGTTGTATAATTCTCTACATGAAGTGTGTATTCTTGTTGTGGGAAATGGGAAATATGGGAAAGTTGTGTAAATGTTGTATAAATGTTGTATAAATGTTGTATAATTGTTGTATAATTCTCTACATGAAGTGTGTATTCTGTGTTTTTCTGTGTTTGAGCAGGGCAGACCAGGCCCTCAGCACCCTGGCCATGAGGAAGTTCTGCGAGGATAAGGTATCTTCCTCCCTCCAACCGTCCCAAAACAGGTAAGCACCATCTTGTTGTCCATGTTGTCTATATCACTAACCAACAAGTGCTGTAAATGTCTGTATGTCTCTCTCGCTCTTCCCTCTTCCTTCCCATCCCTTTCTCTCAGGTAAACACTGAGTGTACTAAACATTAAGAACAACGTGCTCTTTCCATGACATAGACGGACCAGGTGAATCCAGCTGAAAGCTATGATCCGTTATTGATGTGACTTGTTAAATCCACTTCAGTCAGTGTAAATGAAGGGGAGGAGACAGGTTAAGATGCAGACTTTGTATTTGTGCCATTCAGAGGGTGAATGGGCAAGACAAAACATTTAAGTGCCTTTGAACGGGGTATGGAGGTAGGTGCCAGGCATAGCGGTTTATGTCAACAACTGCAACGCTGCTGGATTTTTCATGCTCAACAGTTTCCTGTGGGTATCAAGAATGGTCCACCACCCAAAGGACTTCCAGCCAACTTGACACAACTGTTGCAGCATTGGGAGTTAACATGGGCCAACATCCCTGTGGAACGCTTTTGACACCTTGTAGAGTCCATGCCTAACCGAATTCAGGTGGTTCTGAGGGCAAAAGGGGAGGTGTTCCTGTTTGGTATACTCAGTGTATACAATGCCTTGCGAAAGTATTCGGCCCCCTTGAACTTTGCGACCTTTTGCCACATTTCAGGCTTCAAACATAAAGATATAAAACTGTATTTTTTTGTGAAGAATCAACAACAAGTGGGACACAATCATGAAGTGGAATGACATTTATTGGATATTTCAAACTTTTTTAACAAATCAAAAACTGAAAAATTGGGCGTGCAAAATTATTCAGCCCCCTTAAGTTAATACTTTGTAGCGCCACCTTTTGCTGCGATTACAGCTGTAAGTCGCTTGGGGTATGTCTCTATCAGTTTTGCACATCGAGAGACTGACATTTTTTCCCATTCCTCCTTGCAAAACAGCTCGAGCTCAGTGAGGTTGGATGGAGAGCATTTGTGAACAGCAGTTTTCAGTTCTTTCCACAGATTCTCGATTGGATTCAGGTCTGGACTTTGAGTTGGCCATTCTAACACCTGGATATGTTTATTTTTGAACCATTCCATTGTAGATTTTGCTTTATGTTTTGGATCATTGTCTTGTTGGAAGACAAATCTCCGTCCCAGTCTCAGGTCTTTTGCAGACTCCATCAGGTTTTCTTCCAGAATGGTCCTGTATTTGGCTCCATCCATCTTCCCATAAATTTTAACCATCTTCCCTGTCCCTGCTGAAGAAAAGCAGGCCCAAACCATGATGCTGCCACCACCATGTTTGACAGTGGGGATGGTGTGTTCAGGGTGATGAGCTGTGTTGCTTTTACGCCAAACATAACATTTTGCATTGTTGCCAAAAAGTTCAATTTTGGTTTCATCTGACCAGAGCACCTTCTTCCACATGTTTGGTGTGTCTCCCAGGTGGCTTGTGGCAAACTTTAAACAACTTTTTATGGATATCTTTAAGAAATGGCTTTCTTCTTGCCACTCTTCCATAAAGGCCAGATTTGTGCAATATAAGACTGATTGTTGTCCTATGGACAGATTCTCCCACCTCAGCTGTAGATCTCTGCAGTTCATCCAGAGTGATCATGGGCCTCTTGGCTGCATCTCTGATCAGTCTTCTCCTTGTATGAGCTGAAAGTTTAGAGGGACGGCCAGGTCTTGGTAGATTTGCAGTGGTCTGATACTCCTTCCATTTCAATATTATCGCTTGCACAGTGCTCCTTGGGATGTTTAAAGCTTGGGAAATCTTTTTGTATCCAAATCCGGCTTTAAACTTCTTCACAACAGTATCTCGGACCTGCCTGGTGTGTTCCTTGTTCTTCATGATGCTCTCTGCGCTTTTAACGGACCTCTGAGACTATCACAGTGCAGGTGCATTTATACGGAGACTTGATTACACACAGGTGGATTGTATTTATCATCATTAGTCATTTAGGTCAACATTGGATCATTCAGAGATCCTCACTGAACTTCTGGAGAGAGTTTGCTGCACTGAAAGTAAAGGGGCTGAATAATTTTGCACGCCCAATTTTTCACTTTTTGATTTGTTAAAAAGGTTTGAAATATCCAATAAATGTCGTTCCACTTCATGATTGTGTCCCACTTGTTGTTGATTCTTCACAAAAAAATACAGTTTTATATCTTTATGTTTGAAGCCTGAAATGTGGCAAAAGGTCGCAAAGTTCAAGGGGGCCGAATACTTTCGCAAGGCACTGTATATTGCTTCATGCATCCTTTTCACCAACATTCAGTGTTGTTTTATTTGATTTGATGTTGTCTTTTGTGAAGTATGCTTACAAATCACCCAGCCCTCCCTCCCTCCCTCCCTCTCTCTCTCTCCCTCTTCCCTCGCTCTCTCCCTCTCTTCCCTCGCTCTCTCCCTCTTCCCTCTCTATCTCTCTCTCCCTCTTCTCTCTCTCTCTCGCTCTCTCTCTGACGCTGCCCTCCCTCCCTCCATCCCTCCCTCCCTCTCTATCTCTCTCTCTCTCTCCCTCTTCTCTCTCTCTCTCTCTCTCTCTCTCCCTCTCTCTCTCTCTCTCTCTCTCTCTCTCTCTCACGCTGCCCTCCCCCCTCCCTCTATCTCTCTCTCTCACACTGCCCTCCCTCCCTCCCTCCATCTCTCTCTCTCTCTCTCTCTCTCTCTCTCTCTCTCTCTCTCACACACTGCCCTCCCTCTCTCTCTCTCTCTCTCTCCCTCTTCCCCCTCTCTCTCTCTCTCTCTCTCTCTCTCTCTCTCTCTCTCTCTCTCTCTCTCTCTCTCACGCTGCCCTCCCTCCCTCCCTCTCCCTCTTCCCTCTCTCTCTCTCACGCTGCCCTCCCTCCCTCCCTCCCTCTCTCTCAGGTATATCTACTACTTTGGGGGGCTCCTCTCTGGGGCGATCAAGATGAACAGCAGTCTGCTACTCCTCCACCAGGTCCTCATCCCCACGCTTCCTAACTTCCAGGGCAAAGGAGGTGAGGCCGTGCGAGGGGCACCACACACTTGTTTCCCCTGACTAACAGTTGGCTCCTCCCATCCTCACATTAGACCACTACACTCGGGTGCTGAGTCTGGCTCAGTCTGTCTTTACAGTAGAGACCGTGGTGTGTGTGTGTGTGCATGTTAGTGCGTGAATGTGCCAGGTGTGTGTGTGTGTCTGTGAAGGCCTGTCTGTACAGAAGGCTCTGAGATATGGCCCTGTGAATGATAGCAGTGTTTTCAGATGGTCAAATTCACCCTCCACCTACACACTGGGCTGTTTATCTTGAATTGTTTGACGGATAGAGACAGAGACAGTCAGCACATTCCACTGTGTAACACTGAACACCGCCTCTCTTTATCGTTGCCCAGGTTACTTCCCCTTCCTGAAGATCTACCAGTCCATGCAGCTGGTCTATACATCAGGGATATAGTGAGTCTGCATCACTTCATGTCCTACAGTATTATCAACCAACACCACTGACAGAAAAGACAAATCTCTAACTCGGACAGGATGTATCTTTAGGCCTACTTGTCCTTGTGTGTGTCCATTTGTATTCATATGTTCTGTGTTGTCTGTCCACAGTGACTTGAAGGGTTCTGTGGGCAGAAGACTGTGTGTGACCATTGAGCCTGCACTGCTGCTGAAGGGAGACATCATGGTGAGTGAGACCATCTGTCTGGCCATTAGACTAGTCACCGCCTTGCCACTGGCAGTCCATTAAGTATGATTCTTCTCTCCTTCTTCTGTTGCTCTGTTCCCTCTCTACCTCTCTGTCTCTCCCTGCAGGTGAAGTGTTACCACAGACGGGCACAGGGTGCAGAGAGGGACACAGTGTTCAGACTGCAGTTCCACACCTGCACCATCCACGGAGCCCAGCTATGGTTCGGCAAGGGGGAGTTGGATGAGGCCTGTACTGGTAGGAACTAGTGGGGTTCTGGTGGGGGGGGGTCTCTCTGTTCAGGGCCTGAGGTATCTGTTTTGTTAGGTCAGTGTGGAACAATAAAGCTTGTCTATTCAACATGGTGGTTAAGGGAAGTGCTCAATAGAAATGCCTGTATGCAGCAGATGTGTCAAAATGAATCAATCCCTCAACAACACAGTATGTGTGGTGGTCCATTGCTTCATTGTATATTGAACACGATCGTTTCCCAATTCCGCTAATGTGATTGCGTTCTGTGAAATGTTAAATTACTCCCAGCTGAAAAGTTGTGCTCTGTATTGAAAAAGCACCAGGGGATTATGTGGCAGTAATGATCCCAATCGGATAAGTACTGACAGAATTGAAAGGAAAACTGTAAAATGTATTTTCTCAGATGAACGATTTCCCTCGGATGCCACTGTGGAGTTTGTCTTCTCCTCGGGACCAGAGAAAATGAAAGGTTTGTTTGAACTATGCATTTACAGTGTAACAGTGCCAGGGAACACAATAACAAGTTTGTATTGATGTGTTTGATCACGTTTCTAATAACATGAACTCTCTCCTCAGGGCGTGAGTACCAGAGAAATGACCCTGCTGTCACAGTGGACTACAACACAGCTGATCCAGTGGTGCGCTGGGACTCCTATGAGAACTTCAACCAGCGCTATCAAGACAGCCTCGATGGTACAGTACAGAGCAGTACAGAGAACCAGGGAGACACTCTCAATAATACATTCAGCCCGCAGTTAATACTGTGCTGATGATACTGTACTCTGAAGCTATGTTAAATCTCTGCTCTCTCTCCCCCTCTCAGACATAGCCCACACCAGGGGTCCAGTGGACGGAAGTCTGTACGCCCAGATAAAGAAGCGTCTCTCAGCCCCAGGCTCTGGCTCCCTGACCTCCACCAATGGCAGTCCAGCAGGCACCAGCGAGGAGAGGCCCAGTCAGAGCCAGCTGCTCTCTCCCAGCTCTGACTCTCTCACTCACTCCGGCCACTCGTCTGCCCTCCCAGAGCATCCAGAGGAGTCCAGAGGGCTCCCGCCACCCACCCGGCAGGAGAGAGAGGACCTGGACCGACTGCTGGGGGGCATCGAGGGGGAGAGGGACGGCCTGGACAGAGAGAGGGAGACTGCCATCCTGGACGATGGGGACTTGTCGTCTGAGCATACAGGCACCCTGAGGCTCGACCGCTCCTGTTCTTGCCGGGTGGGCTACCACTCCCAGCGCTGTGCCGAGCCCGGCTGTGACCGACTCCACCTCATGTCCAGTGGCTACTGCCGGGACAGAGCTCCGGGCACCAACGGCCACCCTGGGTCACCGCCCTTGACTAACCCTGCCACCGTCCCCTCACACATGGACCTGTGTCAGCACTACAGCCCACACCCTCAACCCCATCAGACCCTGCCTCCCCCTGACCTGGTATGGAACCGCCAACAGGGCCCTCCACACTACCTGCACCGTGAGGGACCCTCTCGTCACCCCTCTCTGTGCCCCTATCCATCCCAGGACCTGACCTCTCACCCCCACACCCTTCATCCCGGGCGCCTGCTCTGTAGAAGTGATGACTATGGTCCGTACCACCACCCTCCCTCACACACACACCATCACCCTCACCACCCCAAGTCCTCCGGGTCCTACCAAGATATGCTGCTGCTGGATGGGATGCCGCCCCCTGGCTGCCCCTGCCGGGACTGCCTCATCAGGAGGGAGGATTCAGCCTTCCACGGCCTGCGGCTGGAGCGAGGAGAGAGCTTCCACTGGGACAGAGAGGCAGAACTGCAGCATCGGGAAGCAGGGCTAAGGAGAGTAAGGGAGTCTGAGCTGCCTAGAGGGGCAGAGATGCACTGGGAGAGGGAGGCAGGGGGACTGAGAAGAGGCAGGGAGATGTCACTGCACTGGGAGAGAGACAGGGAGGCAGAGCTCCAATGGGAGAGGGAGAGAAAGGCCGACTATTGGCACCGGAGGGCCTACAGGCTTCAGGACCACGAGCTACCTGCCTTCTCCTTTGACCCTCTGCCGTCCGGCCACCCTGCGTACCCAGAGGCGTCTTGCTCCCACGGCCACGCCCACCTGGACCTGAAGTACAGCAGCAGCAGTGGCTACCAGACCCCGCACCAGGTCTGCCTCTACTCCCACTACCAGCCCTCCCCCTCTGAGAGCAGGGGTTATGCCTCAGGTTACCAGTCTGAGTCCACCTCCCCTCTGCCCCCTCCCTCCACCCTGTCAGGCCCCTGCAGCCACACCAGAGGGCCAGCAGACCACCACCCCGAAGCCCACACTCAGCAGTACCCATCTGAGAGCCAGACAGGTGAGACAACCCCCACTGGGGGGTTGTATAAGATGATTTCATGAAATACATTTCAACCAATGTAGGAAATCATTATTCAACTGACAGTTCTGTCACATAAAGTCATTCTCTCTGTTCACTGTCTTCCATAAGATGGAAGAGGGATGAGTGAGAACGTGAGTTGGCGGGACCACATCTCCCAGGGTTCCTTCAAGAGGATGCATCCTTCAAGAGATGTCCCGTGTTCCACGCCCTCTGACCTCTCTAGGCCGCCCACCCCTGTTCTCACCAGCAGCCCTCTGTGCACACAAGAAAGGTGCCTATTCTGCTGTCTTCTTTTTAACATCTGCAAAAGTCACATATCAGAAATTAAACATTCCAACATGATTTATTTATTTGATTTATTTCACCTTTATTTAACCAGGTAGGCAAGTTGAGAACAAGTTCTCATTTACAATTGCGACCTGGCCAAGATAAAGCAAAGCAGTTCGACACATACAACGACACAGAGTTACACATGGAGTAAAACAAACATACAGTCAATAATACAGTATAAACAAGTCTATATACGATGTGAGAAAATGAGGTGAGATAAGGGAGGTAAATGCAAAAAAAGGCCATGGTGGCAAAGTAAATACAATATAGCAAGTAAAACACTGGAATGGTAGATTTGCAATGGAAGAATGTGCAAAGTAGAAATAAAAATAATGGGGTGCAAAGGAGCAAAATAAATAAATGTATTAAATACAGTAGGGAAAGAGGTAGTTGTTTGGGCTAAATTATAGGTGGGCTATGTACAGGTGCAGTAATCTGTGAGCTGCTCTGACAATTGGTGCTTAAAGCTAGTGAGGGAGATACGTGTTTCCAGTTTCAGAGATTTTTGTAGTTCGTTCCAGTCATTGGCAGCAGAGAACTGGAAGGAGAGGCGGCCAAAGAAAGAATTGGTTTTGGGGGTGACTAGAGAGATATACCTGCTGGAGCGTGTGCTACAGGTGGGAGATGCTATGGTGACCAGCGAGTTGAGATAACGGGGGACTTTACCGAGCAGGGTCTTGTAGACGACATGGAGCTAGTGGGTTTGGTGACGAGTATGAAGCGAGGGCCAGCCAACGAGAGCGTACAGGTCGCAATGGTGGGTAGTATATGGGGCTTTGGTGACAAAACGGATTGCACTGTGATAGACTGCATCCAATTTGTTGAGTAGGGTATTGGAGGCTATTTTGTAAATGACATCGCCAAAGTCGAGGATTGGTAGGATGGTCAGTTTTACAAGGGTATGTTTGGCAGCATGAGTGAAGGATGCTTTGTTGCGAAATAGGAAGCCAATTCTAGATTTAACTTTGGATTGGAGATGTTTGATATGGGTCTGGAAGGAGAGTTTACAGTCTAACCAGACACCTAAGTATTTGTAGGTGTCCACGTATTCTAAGTCAGAACCGTCCAGAGTAGTGATGTTGGACAGGCGGGTAGGTGCAGGTAGCGATCGGTTGAAGAGCATGCATTTAGTTTTACTTGTATTTAAGAGCAATTGGAGGCCACGGAAGGAGAGTTGTATGGCATTGAAGCTTGCCTGGAGGGTTGTTAACACAGTGTCCAAAGAAGGGCCAGAAGTATACAGAATGGTGTCGTCTGCGTAGAGGTGGATCAGAGACTCACCAGCAGCAAGAGCGACCTCATTGATGTATATAGAGAAGAGAGTCGGTCCAAGAATTGAACCCTGTGGCACCCCCATAGAAACTGCCAGAGGTCCGGACAGCAGACCCTCCGATTTGACACACTGAACTCAGAGAAGTAGTTGGTGAACCAGGCGAGGCAATCATTTGAGAAACCAAGGCTGTCGAGTCTGCCGATGAGGATATGGTGATTGACAGAGTTGATAGCCTTGGCCAGATCAATGAATACGGCTGCACAGTAATGTTTCTTATCGATGGCGGTTAAGATATCGTTTAGGACCTTGAGCGTGGCTGAGGTGCATCCCATGACCAGCTCTAAAACCAGATTGCATAGCAGAGAAGGTATGGTGAGATTCGAAATGGTCGGTAATCTGTATGTTGACTTGGCTTTCGAAGACCTTAGAAAGGCATGGTAGGATAGATATAGGTCTGTAGCAGTTTGGGTCAAGAGTGTGTCCCCCTTTGAAGAGGGGGATGACCGCAGCTGCTTTCCAATCTTTGGGTATCTCAGACGACACGAAAGAGAGGTTGAACAGGCTAGTAATAGGGGTGGCAACAATTTCGGCAGATAATTTTAGAAAGAAAGGGTCCAAATTGTCTAGCCCGGCTGATTTGTAGGGGTCCAGATTTTGCAGCTCTTTCAGAACATCAGCTGAACGGATTTGGGAGAAGGAGAAATGGGGAAGGCTTGGGCGAGTTGCTGTGGGGGGTGCAGTGCTGTTGACCGGGGTAGGAGTAGCCAGGTGGAAAGCATGGCCAGCCGTAGAAAAATGCTTATTGAAATTCTCAATTATGCTGGATTTATCAGTGGTGACAGTGTTTCCTATCTTCAGTGCAGTGGGCAGCTGGAAGGAGGTGTTCTTATTCTCCATGGACTTTACAGTGTCCCAGAACTTTTTTTGTTTGTTAGTGTTGCAGGAAGCAAATTTCTGCTTGAAAAAGCTAGCCTTGGCTTTTCTAACTGCCTGTGTATAATGGTTTCTAGCTTCCCTGAACAGCTGCATATCACGGGGGCTGTTCGATGCTAATGCAGAACGCCATAGGATGTTTTTGTGTTGGTTAAGGGCAGTCAGGTCTGGGGAGAACCAAGGGCTATATCTGTTCCTGGTTCTAAATTTCTTGAATGGGGCATGTTTATTTAAGATGGTTAGGAAGGCATTTAAAAAAAATATCCAGGCATCCTCTACTGACGGGATGAGATCAATATCCTTCCAGGATACCCCGGCCAGGTCGATTAGAAAGGCCTGCTCGCTGAAGTGTTTCAGGGAGCGTTTGACAGTGGAGGTCGTTTGACCGCTGACCCATTACGGATGCAGGCAATGAGGCAGTGATCGCTGAGATCTTGGTTGAAGACAGCAGAGGTGTATTAGAGGGCAAGTTGGTAAGGATGATATCTATGAGGGTGCCCGTGTTTAAGGCTTTGGGGAGGTACCTGGTAGGTTCATAGATAATTTGTGTGAGATTGAGGGCATAAAAGTTAGATTGTAGGATGGCTGGGGTGTTAAGCATGTTCCAGTTTAGGTTGCTTAGCAGCACGAGCTCTGAAGATAGATGGGGGGCAATCAGTTCACATATGGTGTCCAGAGCACAGCTGGGGGCAGAGGCTGGTCTATAGCAGGCGGCAACGGTGAGAGACTTGTTTTTAGAGAGGTGGATTTTTAAAAGTAGAAGTTCAAATTGTTTGGGTATAGACCTGGATAGTAGGACAGAACTCTGCAGGCTATCTTTGCAGTAGATTGCAACACCGCCCCCTTTGGCAGTTCTATCTTGTCTGAAAATGTTGTAGTTTGGAATTAAAATGTCAGAATTTTTGGTGGTCTTCCTAAGCCAGGATTCAGACACAGCTATAACATCCGGGTTGGCAGAGTGTGCTAAAACAGTGAATAGAACAAACTTAGGGAGGAGGCTTCTAATGTTAACATCCATGAAACCAAGGCTATTACGGTTACAGAAGTCGTCAAAAGAGAGCGCCTGGGGAATAGGAGTGGAGCTAGGCACTGCAGGGCCTGGATTCACCTCTACATCGCCAGAGGAACAGAGGAGGAGTAGAATAAGGGTGCGGCTAAGAATTGGTCGTCTAGAACGTCTGGAATAGAGAGTAAAAGGAGGTTTCTGGGGGCGATAAAATAGCATCAAGGTATAATGTACAGACAAAGGTATGGTAGGATGTGAATACAGTGGAGGTAAACCTAGGTACTGAGTGATGAAGAGAGAGATATTGTCTCTAGAAACATCATTGAAACCAGGAGATGTCATTGCATGTGTGGGTGGTGGAACTAATAGGTTGGATAAGGTATAGTGAGCAGGACTAGAGGCTCTACAGTAAAATAAGCCAATAAACACTAACCAGAACAGCAATGGACAAGGCATATTGACATTAAGGAGAGGCATGCTTAATCAAGTGATAAAAAGGGTCCAGTGAATGGAGAGGTTGGTTGGGGGTCACGGCGATTTAGACAGCTAGCCAGGCCATCGGTAGCAAGCTAGCATAGGATGGAGGTCATGTAAGAATATATTGCATACCTCTTTAATATGACTTTCTGTTTGTTTCAGCCTCAGTCTAGGTGTGCACTCACTAGTTGGATCGACTGACATAGTCAACAGTGACTGTGAGTCTGTCCAGTCTCAGGATAGGCCCGGCAGTGCTTCTGCTCAGGGGTCGCAGGTCAGCCAGCAACACATCCCTGACCCTTTACAGTCTACATCCGTGACACCCACACCTTCCCCCACCCAACCCAACAGCCGCTGGACCACACTGACAGCAACACAACCTCCGTCACCCTACCAGCCCCAGAACCACAGTGCTACATCTTCACCCTACCAGCCCCAGAACCACAGCACTCCATCTTCACCCTACCAGCCCCAGAACCACAGCGCTACATCTTCACCCTACCAGCCCCAGAACCACAGCGCTACATCTTCACCCTACCAGCCCCAGAACCACAGTGCTACATCTTCACCCTACCAGCCCCAGAACCACAGCGCTACATCTTCACCCTACCAGCCCCAGAACCACAGCACTACATCTTCACCCTACCAGCCCCAGAACCACAGTGCTACATCTTCACCCTACCAGCCCCAGAACCACAGTGCTACACCTTCACCCCACCAGCCCCAGAACCACAGTGCTACACCTTCACCCCACCAGCCCCAGAACCACAGTGCTACATCTTCACCCCACCAGCCCCAGAACCACAGTGCTACATCTTCACCCCACCAGCCCCAGAACCACAGTGCTACATCTTCACCCCACCAGTCCCAGAACCACAGTGCTACATCTTCACCCCACCAGCCCCAGAACCACAGTGCTACACCTTCACCCCACCAGCCCCAGAACCACAGTGCTACATCTTCACCCCACCAGCCCCAGAACCACAGTGCTACATCTTCACCCCACCAGCCCCAGAACCACAATGCTACACCTTCACCCCACCAGCCCCAGAACCACAGTGCTACATCTTCACCCCACCAGCCCCAGAACCACAGCACTACATCTTCTCCCCAACAGCCTCAGAACCACAGAGCTACATATTCACCCCACCAGCCCCAGAACCACAGTGCTACATCTTCACCCCACCAGCCCCAGAACCACAGTGCTACATCTTCACCCCACCAGCCCCAGAACCACAGTGCTACATCTTCACCCCACCAGCCCCAGAACCACAGTGCTACATATTCACCCCACCAGCCCCAGAACCACAGTACTCTACCTTCACCCCACCAGCCCCAAAACCCTTGTACTACACCTTCACCCCACCAGCCCCAGAACCACAGTGCTACATCTTCACCCCACCAGCCCCAGAACTACATTGCTACATCTTCACCCTCAACTACAACCGGCCAGCCCAGCAACCACTGCCACCCTGCTACACCCACTCAGACACCCACTGAGAAAGCTAGCCTAACTGGTCCAAAGACCACCCATCCTACAGAGACTGCTGTACTGCCTCCTGTTGCCCAGCCCCAGTTCCAGTCCCCCAACCCTGTACCTGGAGCATGTCCACTCAGGAAACTGACCACAGAGGTCCCTAAATCCAGCTCCACCCTCACCTCGGCCCCTTCCTCCCCCCAGCCTCCCATCAGCAGTCTGGAGGGGTTCCCCTCCTCAGAGCCTCCTGTGCCCGGCTTCGCCACCCTGGGCCGGAGGTTGATGCTGGTCACTGAGCCCCCAGGACCCCTGCAGCACTACCCTGGCATGGAGGGCAGCACCAGTGGGCACTCTCCAGCCCCTGAGGTACACACCACCCCCACATTCCCCATCTCTGCCACCGGCTGCTATCCCCCATCAGTCCCACATGTGCCATACTTGAGCTACACTGCTGTCACCATCCCCCAGTGCCCACTCCCAGAGAAACGGGGTCAGTCTGCCCAGCCAGGGTCGCCTAATTGCGGGGTGAGGACCCTGAGGCCAACCCCCTCACAGCACCATGTCACCTTCTCTCCAACGGTGGGGGAGATGGCGCCCCCTGCAGGCCAAGGGGAGGGAGTGCTATCTCTGGAGAGAGAGATGGCAGGCAGAGTCAGTGTTACGTTTGTCCAGGACAACTCACGCTTCTGGTACAAGCCTGGCATCTCCAGGGACCAAGGTAACTTCAGTTACTGTTTTACTTTTCATAAAGGAAGCAGACTGTTATGCAATATGCATGAACATTTTTCATGTCTATTTTCTCTATTCCTGTAGCCATAGCTGCGCTGAAGGAGAGAGAACCAGGGGCCTTTCTTATCCGGGACAGCAACTCCTTCCAGGGAGCCTATGGCCTGGCGCTGAAAGTGGCCACCCCGCCCGCTAACCTCAACAACCCCAGCAGCAGAGGTATGACTCAACCACTGCCACTTGCCAACGTCTCAACCACCTAGATTTCTTCGACACAAAGCACTTCAATTTCTGCTAGCTAGTAATGTTCTCCCTGTAACACACACACACAGTGGTCGATCCATTGGAGCAGCTGGTGCGACACTTCCTGATTGAGACGGGCCCACGTGGAGTGAAGATCAAAGGGTGTCAGAATGAGCCCCACTTTGGTGAGCTGTTCATAATGAATAGGATGCTCTCCGTTTTGGGCTACATTGTTCGTTTTCAGTCATTTCAAGTGATATGTTCTATAGTTGTTCTGCCCAATGGAGATTTTAGTCTAAGTGTGTGTGTGTGTGTGTGTGTGTGTGTGTGTGTGTGTGTGTGTGTGTGTGTGTGTGTGTGTGTGTGTGTGTGTGTGTGTGTGTGTGTGTGTGTGTGTGTGTGTGTGTGTGTGTGTGTGTGTGTGTGTGTGTGTGTGTGTGTGTGTACGTGCGTGTTCCACAGGGAGTTTGTCTGCGTTAGTATACCAGCATTCCATCACTCCCATCTCTCTGCCCTGTTCCCTACGGATCCCAGAGAAAGGTCAGCAGCAACATCCCAACAACCCATGATAGACTCTAATGAGTTGGCCTACTGACACTCAACATCCCAACAACCCATGATAGACTGTAATGAGTTGGCCTACTGACACTCAACATCCCAACAACCCATTATGGACTGTAATGACTTAGCCTACTAAAGAACCAGTCCACACCTAAGTAAAATAAGCAGTTTTATAACCATTGATGCTAAGTACCCTCTTACAATCAAATCACGAGACAATTTGTGCTGAAAATGCAAATAATTACTGACTTCTGGCCTGGTGGGGACATTTCCAGCCATGCCCTCCTGATGGAGACAAAGTATATGATGCCCTCTTGTTTACATCTCCGTGTTGTAGATCCCATTGGAGAAATGCAGGAGCTACAGTCGACTGCTAGTAACATGAGCACAGCTTCAGACCTGCTCAAACAGGGTGCAGGTGAGTTCCATGAATCAGTTATCATAATGTTCAATCACTAATGGCTGCATTCCTGCTGTTGTTGGTGAGAGACCCTGTTGTGTGTGACATCTATGATCACCACAGTGCTCTAAAGTGATCCCCATCGTTACATCCCTGTTGGTCTGAGTGGTAACTGTCCCGCCCCACCCCCCCTCTCTTCTCCAGCCTGTAATGTGCTTTACCTGAACTCTGTGGAGACTGAGTCACTGACCGGACCCCAGGCCATCTCCAGAGCAACCGGAGCCACCCTGGCACAGAACCCCCGGCCAGCGGCCACAGTGGTCCACTTCAAAGTGTCCTCACAGGGCATCACACTGACCGACAGCCAGCGCAGGTAACATGACCACTGACCAGTTCATATTGCCTAAATTTCTGAGGCCCATCACCCATGTTCAGTATATCATTAGCGATAAGTAAAGAAAATTGGAAGAAAGGTTTGCATGGATGTATTGTGGTAGATTAGTGGAGATGGTTGGGATATCAATGGTCACACTGAATGGTCTGTCTGTCTGTCTATCTGTCTGTCTATCTATCTATCTATCTATCTATCTATCTATCTATCTATCTATCTATCTATCTATCTATCTATCTATCTATCTATCTATCTATCTATCTACAGGGTGTTCTTCAGGAGACACTACCCAGTCAACAGTGTGACCTTCAGCAGCATCGACCCCCAGGACAGGAGGTGGGCACTGGAGCCAGCCAGCACAGAACACAACCTAATCACAACCACGGTCAACCCAGATATGACAGATAGGCTGTAGATCCTACTGAAGACTGAGATGTTATTGAAACCAGTGCCAGGCAGTATCACATCAGTACTATATCCTCAATATAATGGAAACATTCTGACCACACAGTATTACATCAGTACTATATCCTCAATGTAATGGAAACATTCTGACCACACAGTATTACATCAATACTATATCCTCAATATAATGGAAACATTCTGACCACACAGTATTACATCAGTACTATATCCTCAATATAATGGAAACATTCTGACCACACAGTATTACATCAGTACTATATCCTCAATATAATGGAAACATTCTGACCACACAGTATTACATCAGTACTATATCCTCAATGTAATGGAAACATTCTGACCACACAGTATTACATCAGTACTATATCCTCAATGTAATGGAAACATTCTGACCACACAGTGTATGTACACCATCCATTTAAATAAGAGACATTTCAATCATCATCATATTTCATTCATCTTGCTGTAAACCTGTGCATGGATCTGTATGAGCTTGAATTGTGTCGTGTGTGTGTGTGTGTGTGTGTGTGTGTGTGTGTGTGTGTGTGTGTGTGTGTGTGTGTGTGTGTGTGTAACAATACAGTAATATACCCATACAGATGGAGAGAGTGTGTGCGTGTGTGCATGTGAGATGGAGAGAGTGTGTGCATGTGAGATGGAGAGAGTGTGTGGTATGTGTATAACTGGCTATTGCAGGCCTTGGCTGTGAACGTAAGCTGTACCTATGCCTCTGTGCTTGTTTGAGAGCTCTGTCTGTCTCTTTGCTTCAGGTGGACTAACTCAGACAGCACAACTTCTAAGTAAGTGCTCTACGTGTCTGGACATGTTGGTTTTGGAGCACTTAATGTGTGTTGACAATGTTTGATTACCTGCATGGCATCTTATTTCTTCTGTGCCGTGGCCGTCATCCCGGTAAATATCTGTGGATCATGAACAGTCTCAAATTCATGTTCACAAATATCTATGCTCACAGTTCCTGTTTTATGCCAATTTACGAAATCTGCGGGGTTTGATGATTTAAAAAATATATATTGTTTTTTAGCTTAGGAGGTATTATGCTAACGTGATCCACCATCCTGAACGCTGGTCTCTTGTTTCGTTTCACTTCACTGAATCTGAGAGGGTGAAACAGAATGGAAGCTTGTGAGATCAGAATGGTTGAACAAGGCAAATATTATCCTTCCAGGTCGTACCTTCTACTACAGTAACTGTAATTACCTGGCACATACTTTAGTCTCACCCTGTTTCCTTCTCAAGAGTTGATCAAAGAGGTCTCAGTCGTCATATTAAACCAGTAAGAATGGGCATCACCATGTCTGAGTAAGTGTGTATTTCTCCACCCCCTCTCTCTTTCCCTTACCCTCTCTTTCTCCTCCTCCTCCTCCTCCTCCTCCTCCTCCTCCTCCTCCTATTCAATAGGGTGTTTGGGTTTGTAGCCAAGAAGCCAGGCAGCATGGCAGAGAACGTGTGTCATCTGTTTGCCGAGCTCGACCCGGAGCAGCCTGCCTCAGCCATCGTCAACTTCATCAACAAGGTGATGTTAGGGCCGCAGCGCAGGTAGAGAGACAGAAAAGGACCAAGCCAGGGACCTGTCACCGCAACAACACTGTCACAACTCCTAAAGAGAATCAGGAGGCTACAGAAATGCTTTACAGACCCATAAAGCACCAGTGGTGGTGGCATCTTTTCAAAGACTGAGTTTTGACCCCAAAGGCTCAACATTTTAAACATGACTGCCATTTTGAATTATAATCTAAATGTAATCGTTGTTTATATTCTAATGTCTATAATGCCGCCATTGATAGTTGCCTTCGAGATACCAAAGCTTTGTTGTCACTTGTTAGTCAGTAATCTAAGGTATCAATAAGTAGCCTAGTCTACCAAAGATCTTGCCTCAACCCTGTCACTCTCCCTTTGACAATCATAAGTGTAAGTCAAACACAATGTAGAAGATGATATAGTCCTACAGCAGGCTACAGTAGACTACAGTAGATTACAGTAGGCTACATTAGGCTACAGTAGATTACAGTTGGCTACAGTAGACTGACTACATTAGGCTACAATAGATTACAGTAGGCTACAGTAGACTGTAGACTGATTAGGCTACAGTAGATTACAGTAGGCTACAGTAGACTGACTACATTAGGCTACAGTAGACTGACTACATTAGGCTACAGTAGACTACAGTAGGCTACAATAGGCTACAGTAGACTGACTACATTAGGCTACAGTAGGCTACAGTAGATTACAGTAGGCTACAGTAGACTACAGTAGGCTACAATACACTGACTACATTAGGCTACAGTAGATTACAATAGGCTACATGTATATTACATTATGCTACAGTAGACTACATTAGGCTACAGTGGATTACAGTAGATAACAGTAGACTGCAGTAGACTGACTACATTAGGGTACAGAAGGGTATGTTAGGCTACAGTAGATTACAGTAGACTACAGTAGATTACAGCAGACTACAGTAGGCTGCATTAGACTGACTACATTAGGCTACAGTAGACTACATTAGGCTACAGTAGATTACAGTAGGCTACAGTAGATTACAGTAGACTACAGTAGGCTGCATTAGACTGACTACATTAGGCTACAGTAGACTACAGTAGATTACAGTAGGCTACAGTAGATTACAGTAGACTACAGTAGGCTGCAATAGACTGACTACATTAGGCTACAGTAGACTACATTAGGCTACAGTAGATTAAAGTAGGCTACAGTAGATTACAGTAGACTACAGTAGGCTGCATTAGACTGACTACATTAGGCTACAGTAGACTACATTAGGCTACAGTAGATTACAGTAGGCTACAGTAGATTACAGTAGACTACAGTAGGCTGCATTAGACTGACTACATTAGGCTACAGTAGACTACATTAGGCTACAGTAGATTACAGTAGGCTACAGTAGATTACAGTAGACTACAGTAGACTACAGTAGGCTGCATTAGACTGACTACATTAGGCTACAGTAGACTACATTAGGCTACAGTAGACTACATTAGGCTACAGCAGGGTATGATATGCTACAGTAGAAAGTAAAAGTGAGAAATGTCTATTTGTAATGTGCAAGCAACAAAGTGTATGTGGTTAGGGTATCAATGTGTGTGGAGGCTAGGAGTTAGGGCACAGATATGGTAATGTGGTGGAGGCTAGGGCACAGATATGGTAATGTATGGAGGCTAGGGGTTAGGGCACAGATATGGTAATGTATGGAGGCTAGGGGTTAGGGCACAGATATGGTAATGTATGGAGGCTAGGGATTAGGGCACAGATATGGTAATGTGGTGGAGGCTAGGGCACAGATATGGTAATGTATGGAGGCTAGGAGTTAGGGCACAGATATGGTAATTTGGTGGAGGCTAGGGCACAGATATGGTAATGTATGGAGGCTAGGGGTTAGGGCACAGATATGGTAATGTATGGAGGCTAGGGGTTAGGGCACAGATATGGTAATGTATGGAGGCTAGGGGTTAGGGCACAGATATGGTAATCTGGTGGAGGCTAGGGGCTAGGGCACAGATATGGTAATGTGGTGGAGGCTAGGGGCTAGGGCACAGATATGGTAATGTGGTGGAGGCTAGGGGCTAGAGTACAGATATGGTAATGTGGTGGAGGCTAGGGTACAGATATGGTAATGTGGTTGAGGCTAATAGGGCACAGATATGGTAATGTATGGAGGCTAGGGGTTAGGGCACAGATATGGTCATGTGGTGGAGGCTAGGGTACAGATATGGTAATGTGGTTGAGGCTAAGGGCTAGGGCACAGATATGGTAATGTGGTGGAGGCTAGGGCACAGATATGGTAATGTATGTAGGGGCTAAGGTACAGATATGGTAATGTGGTGGAGGCTAAGGGCTAGGGCACAGATATGGTAATGTATGGAGGCTAGGGGTTAGGGCACAGATATGGTCATGTGGTGGAGGCTAGGGTACAGATATGGTAATGTGGTGGAGGCTAAGGGCTAGGGTACAGATATGGTAATGTGATGGAGGCTAAGGGCTAGGGTACAGATATGGTAATGTGGTGGAGGCTAAGGGCTAGGGTACAGATATGGTCATGTATGTAGGGGTTAGGGCACAGATATGGTAATGTGATGGAGGCAAGGGGCTAGGGTACAGATATGGTAATGTGGTGGAGGCTAGGGCACAGATATGGTAATGTGGTGGAGGCTAGGGTACAGATATGGTAATGTGGTAGAGGCTAAGGGTTAGGGTATAGATATGGTAATGTGGTGGAGGCAAGGGGCTAGGGTACAGATATGGTAATGTGATGGAGGCAAGGGGCTAGGGTACAGATATGGTAATGTATGTGGAGGCTAGGGGTTAGGGCACAGATATGGTAATGTATGTAGGGGCTAAGGTACAGATATGGTAATGTGGTGGAGGCTAAGGGCTAGGGCACAGATATGGTAATGTAGTGGAGGCTAGGAGTTAGGGTACAGCTATGGTAATGTGGTGGAGGCTAGGGGTGAGGGCACAGATATGGTAATGTGTGGAGGCTAGGGGTTAGGGTACAGATATGGTAATCTGTGGAGGCTAGGGGTTAGGGTAATGTGTGGAGGCTAGGGGTTAGGGTACATATATGGTAATGTGTGGAGGCTAGGGGTTAGGGTACAGATATGGTCATGTATGTGGAGGCTAGGAGTTAGGGTACATATATAGTAATGTGTGGAGGCTAGGGGTTAGAGTACAGATATGGTAATGTGTGGAGGCTAGGGGTTAGGGTACATATATGGAAATGTGTGGAGGCTAGGGTACAGATATGGTAATATGTGGAGGCTAGGGGTTAGGGTAATGTGTAGAGGCTAGGGGTTAGGCCACAGATATGGCAAGTCCCAGAGATGGGGTATTATGTTTAGTTCACATGTAAGTTATGAATTGTGCCCTAGAAAGAAACGCTTGCAGTAACCAAGGAACAACGGTGTGCCACACCACTGCCCTCCCCAGTGCATTGTATAACCATGGATTCTTCTGTCAAGCACTGTACACAATAATATCGCTGCAAATAGTCATGTAGTTCTATTATACACATATATTATGGGTAAATGCTAACCTATGATGCAAATAATATTCCTTATATTGTATATTTTTGAGAAATATATTCCAAAGACATGAGGTCATGTCTTTGCCACAACGTCAACATAATGCTCACAACTTTTTTTTACCTGTATGACTTTATGTACAAACACAAATCAGAGGTGTCTAAGGCCCTATGTACTTAAAACCAAAGACAAAGCACTCCTGTATTATGAATTCATCTTTCATATTTTTAAGCTTCATGTGTTTGTATTGATACGAGTTTTGCATCGTTTTTGTAAGACATGAAGACTACTTTGTATAACAGTGGTAATATATTATGGTCTGTTTTCTTATTGATCTTTCCATGTAGTAATATATTTTCTCACATGCAGCTAGGAAAGTGACAGTTAAAAATTAAACATTGAGGAAAATAATCTTGTTATATGCTATTTTTTTAAAGAAAGCTTTGTATGCACAAATGAATATAATAAAACAAAAGTTGTGGTACCAAATCTGATTTCTGCTCATTGGATTTACTATCTCTAGGTTTGCAAACTGTACGCAAGAATTTAAAGCCTTGTGTATTTTGCTTAGAAACAAGCACTTTTCAAGAGCAAGGTCTAAAAACAAAAACGTCACAGACATGTTGTCATTAAAAAAGTAACCATCTTTATTAGTTGAACATTCCCTTATTTTTTTTTCTCCCCATTTTAGAATTTTGGCATTTGAAAAATACATACATTTCCTCAATTTCATCCCCTAAAAGGCATGATTCTGTCATATTCCTTCAGCATACAAAACACGTGTTTTTTTGTTGTTTTACACCTCACCATCTGTTTTCACCTTTCTCCATTGTAGCCTGGTCTCAGATCTGGTTGAGCTCTTGCCAAGTCATTGCTGTCATTGTCAAGCCAAACATGTTTTGCATGACAATGAGTGACAGGAAGTTAGCATGATAGCACAAACAGATTGGCACTCAGACGGTCTCCATTGCCCTTTAGTGCAATAAACCCTGTTCAAAAACACAAAACACAATTCAAAAGATCTAACCAGCAGAGCTAAATTAAACAAAACAATCCACTAACTTGGAAATACCACACAAGCTTATCGCTTTTACACTCTAGAAATTCCAAACTCCGAAACCAAATTTCAAGTAATTTCATCAGCTTAATTATAAAGTCTATGACAACAAGAGGCTGTGCTTTGGAATGTAAACGCCATTACGAAGATACCCAACACAATAGGACAGTGAGTGAGTTAATGACGTTTTAGTCATGCCGACCTGGTTAATACTGCAGTGGCTGTCATTAAAGAGCCCTTTAGCAAGCCATTACGGAGTTATTAAGTCCAAGTTGGGCCTCCGGACAGAGGTCCTTACACTGTGCTAGTGTGCTGTGTACTTGGCAAGACTATGCTCTTAGTATTACATTTTTAACAATCATGTCAACAACGTGGTACTTCGACATGATAGTTGGATACACCAGCTAATCATGCTCTTGCAAAACATTTGCAGTCCCCCCCCCCCCCCCCCCATAATGAAAGGGCAGTAAAATGTTCGATCCCAAAGAAGAAGAAAACCTGCCTTTTTATGGACTTTAGAATCATATATTACTACTCTTATGTGTAATCTTGTACTAGTATAAATGCTTAGTAAATCAGAGGGAAACACCAAAACGGAGTGTATTAACTTATGATAGTACCTGCTGACAGTAACTCCCTTATTAAAAAGCAGAAAATAAATCAGAGATACAAACAATAGCCCTATGTACCATTTTTGAGGTGCAAACAAATTGTCTTAGGCACATCCCTCGACTAGTCCTGTCCCAGATATAAATAGCAGGAAGCAAATCTCCCTTCTTGCGCAATAAAATATCAGCCACTTTATACATTCCTACTGTGCCAAGTCCATGAAATCATAGGACCCACACCAAAGGACACTTAAAAATGTGAGCGAAAGCTCAAGGACTAGCACAGCAGGATACGTAGTCATAATTCAGTAGTAACACCGGTAACTGTGCTCAAGCAAAAGGATAACTAATTCCCTCCTAAAGTCAAGATTGTTGCAGCTTCAACAGGATGTAAATTAGTCATGCCTTGAATTTCAGCAAAATGCACAACAGCTAAATATAATTTACTGAAGAGCTGGTGTTTGTTGCATTTATGAAGGCAAGTGATCAAACTTAATGATCCTGAAGTCAAAACAAATGCTTGGACTGAAATGATTGGAAATATTCCCTGGTTCAAGTCGCCTGGCTCCCAGCATCTTGGTCCCTCTGTCCCTTGCTGCTGGACTCTTGGCCTCACCACTGGCTGGTGGTGATTTTAGTGGTGAGGGAGGAAGGGAGGGTTACTGCCACAGTCGGCGTGGGGGCTGGTGAACCGTGGAGTTTGAACCACAGTCAATGTAGCGATAGGCTTCCAGGGTATTCTGAGCCGTGCGCATCATGTAGGAGGTTTTCACAGATGTCCTGGGAACGAAGAACACAGTTATGATTAAAAACGTTGAAATATAAGACAAAATGGCAAGAGGTAGAGATGGAAGTGCTACGGTTTCACAATTACGAGGTAGGATATACTTACTGCATGATAACCAAGATATTGTGAACCTTGATGCTTGCCATGGTGCAGAAGGCACTGGAGGGTGGAAAGAGTGGTTAGAACCTCTTCACAATCACAAATAGAACTTCACCCCTACCTACATGTGCAAATTACATTAACTAACCTGTACCCCCACACATTTACTCAGTACCAGTACCCCCTGTATATAGCCTCGTTATTGTGATACTTTAGTTTATTTAGTAAATATTTTATTAACTCTTTTCTTAAAACTGCATTGTTGGTTAATTAAAAACGTATTCAGGATCGGTGTCCCATCCATGGGATGGATGAGCTAATGTGATTAGGATGAGGTTGTAAGTAACAAGAACATTTCCCAGGACATAGACATATCTGATATTGGCAGAAGGCTTAAATTCTTGTTAATCTAACTGCACTGCCCAATTTACAGTAGCTATTACAGTGAAATATACCATGCTAATATTTGAGGAGAGTGCACAATTTTGAACTTGAAAAGTTATTAATAAACAAATCACACACATTTGGGCAGTCTTGATACAACATTTTGAACAGAAATGCAATGGTTCATAGGATCAGTCACACACAAAAAAAGCACATACACTGCTGCATTCTAGTGGACAAAATCTTGGAATAATACATTATGGCCTCTCTTGCATTTCAAAGATGTAACAACAAAAATATAAAATAACTTTTTTTATTTTATCAGATCTATTGTGTTATATTCTGACATTCCTTTCACATTTCCACAAACTTTAAAGTTTTTCCTTTCAAATGGTACCAAGAATATGCATATCCTGAGCTACAGGCAGTTAGATTTGGGTGTCATTTTAGGGGGATTTCTTTTTTTTTTTTTTTAAGGGGTGGATCCTTAAGAGGTTTTAAGGGCTTGTAAGTAAGATCTACACTGGTTGTATTCGGTGCATGTGACAAATAACATTTGATATATTAACAATTACAATTACTTGAAACAAAAACAACAAACACAGGTCTTTACAGGTCCCTTTAACTTACTAAACATAGGAGGTGCTTCCACTGATCTGAACGCTGACTGTGAAGTTCACCTGTAGTAAAAAATAAAATAGTCAAGACCAAAAGTCAAATGAAATTTTGGCAGGAAATGCAAACAAGACGTATATTCGAAGCAAGTAACGTATACAAGTCAATCATTAAACTACATATAAAATGGAGTGAATGTGTCCCAAGTGATGGTTCACTGCGTCTAAGACTGCAGCAGGCCCTACCTGTGTCTGGCTCAGGGGCTGGATGGTGATGACGTTATCTAGCTGCATGGTGCCTATGACTGTTTTCATATAGAGAACCTGGCAGCTTAGACTATCCACCATCACTGTGAAGAAGTTTGAGTTGGTGAAGTTCAAGGAGCTCTGACAAATAGGACCAGGGAAAATGAACAGTCAGCAGAACACACCATAAACAGCAGGCACAGTCAAATGACCATCTTATCTCCAACTAAACAGAGTACATCTTCACGCGATTTACTGACTTACTGTCATATTTATGAGGACTTTAGTGTTGATGTGATCAAACTGCACGGTGACAGAGCGTATCCCATCATCCTCCACCATGACAGAGCGAGGAAAGAGGAAGAAGACCACCAGCGAGGAAGCCAGGAGACATAGCACCGCCGAGAGGACCACATACAGCTTCCTGTCAAACATAGCACTTACCGTTTACTTTGACAATCAATGTTACCCAAAAAAACATACTGTGAACCAACTAAAAATGACAGAATGTGATGGTTATGTACAGCTGAAGGTGAAGTTTACATACACCTTAGCCAAATACATTTAAACTCAGTTTCACAATTTCTGACATTTAATCCTAGTAAAAATCCCCTGTCTTAAGGTTAGTTAGGATCACCATTTTATTTTAAGAAAGCAAAATGTCAGAATAATAGTGGAGAGAATGACTTATTTCAGATTTTCTTTCTTTCATCACATTCCCAGTGAGTCAGAAGTTTACATAGACTCAATTAATATTTGGTAGCATTGCCTTCAAATGGTTTAACTTGGGTCAAATGTTTTGAGTAACCTTCCACAAGCTTCCCACAATAAGTTGGGTGAATTGTGGCCCATTCCTCCTGACAGAGCTGGTGTAACCGAGTCAGGTTTGTAGGCCTCCTTTCTCGCACAGGCTTTTTCAGTTCTGCCCACAAATGTTCTATAGGACTGAGGTCAGAACTTTGTGATGGCCACTCCAATACCTTGACTTTGTTGTACTTAAGCCATTTTGTCACAACCTTGGAAGTGTGCTTGGGGTCATTGTCCATTTGGAAGACAAGACCCATTTGCGACCAAGCTTTAACTTCCTGACTGATGTCTTGCGATGTTGCTTCAATACATCCACATCATTTTCCCTCCTCATAATGCCATCTATTTTGTGAAGTGCAC
Organism: Oncorhynchus kisutch; assembly: GCF_002021735.2. Lineage (NCBI taxonomy): Eukaryota > Metazoa > Chordata > Actinopteri > Salmoniformes > Salmonidae > Oncorhynchus > Oncorhynchus kisutch. The sequence continues at coordinate 78,408,287 of NC_034190.2, forward strand.
CAGTCCCTCCTCCAGCAAAGCCACCTCCACAACATGCTGCCACCCCTGTGCTTCACAGTTGGGATTCTTCGACTTGCAAGCTTCCCTCTTTTTCCTCCAAACATAACAATGGTCATTATGGCCAAACAGTTCTATTGTTGTTTCAACAGACCAGAGGACAAAAAGTACAATCTTTGTCCCCATGTGCAGTTGCAAATTGTAGTGTGCCTTTTTTTATGGCGGTTTTGGAGCAGTGGCTTCTTCCTTGCTGAGCGGCCATCCAAGTTATGTCGATATAAGACTCGTTTTTACTGTGGATATAGATACTTTGTACCTGTTTCCTCCAGCATTTTCACAAAGTCCTTTGCTGTTGTTCTGAGATTGATTTGCAATTTTCACACCAAAGTACGTTCATCTCTAGGAGACAGAACGCGTCTCCTTCCTGAGCGGTACGACGGCTGCGTGGTTACATGGTGTTTATACTTGCGTACTATCGTTTGTACAGATGAACTTGGTACCTTCAGGCGTTTGGAAATTGCTCCCAAGGATGAACCAGACTTGTGAAGGTCTACAATTTGTTTTCTGAGGTCTTGGCTGATTTCCCTATGATGTCAAGCAAATATGCACGGAGTTTGAAGGTAGGCCTTGAAATATATCCACAAGTACAACTCCAATTGATTCAAATGATGTCAATTAGCCTATCAGAAGCTTCTAAAGCCATGACATCATTTTCTGGAATTTTCCAAGCTATTTAAAGGCACAGTCAACTTAGTGTTTGAAAACTTTTGACCCACTGGAATTGTGATGCAGTGAAATAATCTGTCTGTAAACAATTGTTGTAAAAATTCCTTGTGACATGCATAAAGTAAATGTTCTAACCAACTTGCCCAAACTATAGTTTGTTAACAAGAAATTTGTGGAGTGGTTGAAAAATTAGTTTTAATGACTCCAACCTAAGTGTATGAAAACTTCCGACTTCAACTGTATGTGACCGATCCAGATATAAGCTGGTGAGAAAAACGGGTTAGCTGTAAAACGTACGTTCTCTGGGGCCGAAGTCTCTGGTCGTTGTAGGGAACCAGAGCCACAAGCTCATTGACCTGCTCTGAAAGACAATGCCCACAGAAGAGGGACAAGTCAAATGGGAGAACACCATCATAATGATCCCTACCACATCAGTACAGCAATCAATGCAGGACAGAAATCCAGACAGGAAATGCCTCACCTGAGGGGATGTGGCCAGTGCCTTGGCATGTTGGACAGGTAATACTGTCCCTGCCAGTAAACTCTACATAAGGGAACCGAGCAATGTCCTCCTGTCTGTCCAGTCCATCCAGCGAGTCATCATCATCATCTCCCGTCTGCCACCCTGTCCCAACCTCCGGGACGAGCAGAAGACTGCTGTCGCTTTCGCTTCGGGACCATTGAGTGCCCATGAGCTGGCTGGCAGATAATCAAGCCAGCCTTTTTTCAAAGGACAGACCCTAGGGCACAGCAAAAATAAAAGTTGAGTAAAGGGCAGGACTTATTTAGGCTAATAATCAACGTTTGGCAATTGTATTTAAAATTATTAGCCTACTGCAGATGGGTTGCCTCCCACAATGTAAACAATGTTCCAGTTGTGTTGCCCTACAGTAGGTCTGGGATTTCCAGACTACACAGACGTTGGCCAGTACGCCAGGCCTCAAAGCACATAATGTCCCAGGCACTACTACTATACCCTGTAGCACAGATATGGCAATCGGAATAAATGGCGGATGGCGTGGCCTCTTAATGTCAAACGTGGAAGTATGTGGATAGGCATGAACAATGACCATAAAATGTTTAAAAACATAGCTATGAACACTGTCACAATACAATAGCTAGCTAGCTACACATTGGCTAGTAACGTATTATGTCCAACAACAACACAACTATCAGTTACTTAGTCGAATCAAAGCACAATAACAACAGCAAGCTTCGTGCCACTGCGGTCGAGAATGTTTGAGCTATCTTGCTAGCGGTAAAGTTACGTAAGGTAAGCAGCTAGTTAACTTAGCTATCGAGCTGTTAGCTAGCAAGCAAAGTTAACTAGCTAGCTGTCAACGTTTACCAAGGTGCACAATCTGCACTAGGCTTGCGTCTTCAGACATAATAGTTGTCTTACCTTTATATATTTGGTTGACGATATTTCTAAGAACATTCAGGCAAGGCTATCAAGTCATTGATCGTGTTGTTTTGCCAGCAGCTCGTGACACTCACTTTGCAGTTCCTTCTTGTGCAGGGGTGTATTCATTCCGCAGATTATGTTGCAAAGCGTTTCTTAAACGGAAGTAAACTGAACTAAACGGGGCGGGAGCTACCTGAATTTGTCCAATAGTTTTAGTTACAAAACGGAACTTTTTGAAACTGTGAGGATTAATGTTTACACCCCGGTTGTTGATGGGCTTGCAATCGGTTTAATTCTAGTTGGCGCTTGAAAATCTTCTTAAAGGTACAGTGCAAACCAGGATTTATGCCTACAGTTTTTTATTTTGAAAGAAGTTTGCGAAGTTTCCGTTTTGCACTTCCCTACATAAAAATAATATTGAAATAAAGTAATGTACACAACCGGTCAAAGGTTTTAGAACACCTACTCATTCAAGAGTTTTTCTTTACTTTATTAAGAGTGTGCAAACCTGTCAAAGGCAAAGGGTGGCTATTTGAGGAATCTCAAATATATAATATATTTTAAGCTGTTTTAAAACTTGTTTGGTTACTACATTACTCCATATGTGTTATTTCATAGTTTTGGTGTCTTCACTATTATTCTACAATGTAGAAAATAGTAAAACTAAAGAAAAACCCTTGAATGAGTAGGTGTGTCCAAACTTTTGACTGGTACTGCATATCACAGGAGGTCGGTGGCACCTTAATTGGGAGAACAGGCTCGTGGTAACGGCTGGAGTGGAATAAGTGGAATGGTATCAAATCCATTCCATTTGTTCCCTTCTAACATTATTGTGGGCTGTTTTCCCCTCAGCAGCCTCCTGTGATGTATATCCATAGACTAAATGTAGAGAGAAAGTGCATGATCCTTGGAAAATAAAGTATATTAAAGACAACACATACAGTATCCAACGAGTATTTACTGTTTTATTCAGACATTATAGTTAGAGTCATGTGGTACATCTTCAACATGTGTGTTGCATAAAGGTTTCACCATACTGTTCTGTTAATAAAAACTGTTCTGCCTTCTTATTATTCGAACATGCTGGTCATTTATGAACATTTGAACATCTTGGCCATGTTCTGTTATAATCTCCACCCGGCACAGCCAGAAGAGGACTGGCCACCCCACATAGCCTGGTTCCTCTCTAGGTTTCTTCCTAGGTTTTGGCCTTTCTAGGGAGTTTTTCCTAGCCACCGTGCTTCTACACCTGCATTGCTTGCTGTTTGGGGTTTTAGGCTGGGTTTCTGTACAGCACTTTGAGATATCAGCTGATTTACGAAGGGCTATATAAATAAATTTGATTTGATTTGATGATACTATGTTTGGTTTCCTTCTTGCAGAACTCAGCTAGGCGAAGTGAACATCTGCGCTCTTATACTCCCTTAAAATATATTAGCTTGAAAAAATGAAGAAAAAGCGGCATTACTGTTTGCCCATCTTAAGATGACATAGCAACAAGTAAACGTCCTCAAAACACTGGGAAGCATAAGGTAAACCTTACTGTTTCAACTGGGAAGCATGCTGTAAAAGCTTACCATGTGCTTCCCAGTCGAAACAGTTTGTGCGAACTGTTTCCACTGTATGCTTTGGAATTTTGTGACATTCTTGTTCATTTTGGTGTTCGGCAGTGTTTTTTTCAGCTGTTGACACACATTTTGTTATCTTCAGGTTTGTCGAAGTTCAGTTGCCGAAGTCTACCCCCCTTCGCCGGTGATTGGTCAACAGTAGGAAACCCTGAATGAAGTGCTTGTTGTCTTTCAATGACAGACAACTAGTTTTCATGCAAATACTGCACCAACATCTTGGCTAGATTTTAAAAAAATTGCCACAAAGATCTTCTAGACAAAAGGTCTAAATTAATGACATATTTCTTGAGTTGTCTTACTTCATGATATTTTGAGGAAGTGTACTGGCTACGGCATCTCAACAGGGACAAACATTTACATTGCCATTTTTTTCCTCATTTGTCAAACAAAGGTATTTTAAGGGAGTATGCGAGCACAGACTTTGCCTAGCCGAGTTCTGCTATGAGCAAAACAAACCTGGGTATCCGGACACCTTAAGCATTATAGTCCACTCCTCTTCATGTGTATGTCATGTTCAGTTCCTGTGTTCTCAGTAAAGGGGCTGTGTCATCACAGAGGAGAAATGTTACTGGAAATGAGTGAAATTAAGAAAAGGTTTTTCAACAGATTTCAGTTTGGTGTGATGAATGCATGGCTGTATTGTTGTTCTTATGGGGAAATCCCCACAATAATAGGAAACAAACACACATTTTGGGACATTTTGTTTGTCCCCACAAGGTCAAATGCTTTTTCTAGGGGGTTTAAGGTTAAGGTTAGAATTAGTGTTAGGGTTAGAATTAGGTTTAGGAGCTAGGGCTAGGGTTAGGGTTTTGGATTAAGGTTAGGGTTAGGGGAAAAGTACGGGTTAGGATTAGGTTTAGAGGTTAGGGAAAATACGATTTTGAATGGGACTGAATTGTGTGTCCAAACAAGGTTAGCTGTACAAGACTGTGTGTGTGTGTGTGTGTGTGTGTGTAGGCCTACTGCTTCCTCACTCACATCTCCTGATGCATTGAGTCTCATCCGCAGCTCTACATTCTCCCTCTGCAGAACTTTATTTTTTTTAAAGGTACAGAAATGAAGTAGAAAATATTAAATTGTAAAATACACTGTATAAAAACAAGCAGTTGACACAAACTACAAAACTGTTATTAGTTTTAAACCAACTAAGTCTCTTTAATCTAATCTTGTGACTCAGCGCCTCCACAGTCAGATGCAGCCGTTCTCCTCTGAGACTCCTCTCTCTACGAAACGCATCTGCGATAATGAACACCAGCAGGTAATACTGGGAAGAGGAGCAAGGAAATAAAAAAAGATAAGAGATCTGCAATCTACAACCCATAGATGCTTTTAGTGATGTGCCCTGAAATCAAGACTGAATTATTTCCCTGTACTCACAAATGTCTAGCTCTGGAACATGTAACATTGGTACATGTCTGCAGCTGGGTGTATAAACAAAAAGCCAATGATTTTGGGTGTGGTCGGGAGGACGGCACAGAAGGACACAGAGGAGAGGAGGCACGTGTACAGCATAAACTGGGGAACACAAGACAAAAGAGGGAAGAATGAGAGTGATAAAAAGCTAAATTAAGATTATTGGAAGAGGGAGGATGGGGCAGTTGTATTACACAACACCATAGAAACACAGAAAATGTAAGGGGCCCAATTACTTCTGTAAACCAAGTGTACATTTCTCCTTTTTAGACTTCATCATAATGAAGCAGTTTCATTTTCCCTTGGAGATTAACCCTAAACTCTCACCTTGGTGTTGAACCCTAGGCTCTGACCTTGGAGTTGGAGCCTAAGCTCTTCCTTTTGAGTTAAACCCTAGGCTATTCCTTTTGAGTTAAACCCTAGGCTATTCCTTTTGAGTTAAACCCTAGGCTCTTCCTTTTGAGTTCAACCCTAGGCTATTCCTTTTGAGTTCAACCCTAGGCTATTCCTTTTGAGTTAAACCCTAGGCTATTCCTTTTGAGTTAAACCCTGGGCTATTCCTTTTGAGTTAAACCCTAGGCTATTCCTTTTGAGTTAAACCCTAGGCTATTCCTTTTGAGTTAAACCCTAGGCTATTCCTTTGGAGTTAAACCCTAGGCTATTCCTTTGGAGTTGGACCCTACGCAACTAAGCAGTTAACGTTAGGTAGCGTCTTTTTTTTTGGTGCAGTCCTTGATTTCAACGTCCACGGACTTACCGGTCCGAAACAAATCTGAACCAATCACAGATGTCCGATCCAGCCTATATTTGTCCCAAATATCCCGATTTAGCCCAAACATAGATGTCTAGAATGGGTTCAGATTTCTATGTTTCACAAGTTTGGACAGCACAGTACATTACAATACACAGTACAGTACAGAAAATTAGAGTATAGCACAGTAGAGTCCAGTACAGTACAATGAAGTGGAGCACACTAGCCTACAGTAAAGAAAAGTGTATTATAATGTATCTTACTTTACTCTACTCTACTGAAGTCAACTGTACTCTACTGTAATGTATTCTACTGTAATATACTCTACTGTAGTAAACTGTACTCTACTGTAATGTACTACTGAAGCAAAACTGTACTCTACTTAATTAACTATTCTGTACGGTACTGTCCATTACTGAATAAAACTGAACTGTCCTGTAGTGTACTCTTGTGTTCTACTGTACAAAACTGTACTGTGATGTTCAAACTTGTGAAACACAGCCTTTAACGTCTATGATTCGTTCAGATTTGGATCTGGTCTGCACCAACCAAATTGTACTTGTTTGGGGGCAGAGCTCATTAATAGCCAGCATGCTTTGCAAGTGTTTGTTTTTACGTTTACATTTTGGTCATTCAGCAGCCGCTCATATCCAGTGACTTACAGTCAGTGCATTCAACTAAGGATAGATAAACGACAACATATCACAATAATAGTGAGAAAATAAAATCTCTAACCATTACTCAGAATGTTATTGTAGTTGAATTGGTCTGTTGGTTTATTATGCATGTTGTTCTACTTGTTCTAAACATCATTGCTCCCAGATTTAGGAAATGCAAGCATAATTGCATGATAGATGGGAGTAATAATACATATTTTGTTGCACTCTTAATTTGGCTCCTCTTTTCTATTAAAATGTGTGAAAAAAGTACAATTGTGTTGTAATGCGAATGTGTAGCAGCTGAAATTTGACCATAGAATCAATAACTGAAAAATACTTATTTACAATGTCTGCAAATAACATTTTTACATCCAGCGAACATGTATTTTTACCTTTCATTCAGCAACTAAAATGCACAAGATGTTAATGTCAGGACAATATTACTGAAATGTGTATTTTGTATGCCATTTTGCTTACTGAGTAGGCTCTCACCTTGGTTTTGTGCTCCAAAATGTCAATCCCGCTCAAGGACAAAAACTAACTTTGCTCTTCTTCTGCAGCTTTTCTGTCGACTGTGTCAGACATCTAATGGAGGGCAAAGGACAGGGCCTTGCTCAACCACTGAATATGAATATTTAAATCAATCTGATCTTTTGAAAAACTGTTCATTGAAACCATGTTAGACACTGATAAAATTGCTTCCTTCATGAGCCTTGATTTTTTTTTATCTATTAGCGACAAAACCAAACAATCATACTAACAGTACTTCAATGACACACTAGTCATCTGACGTCTGGACAGCTTCATTCAAATTTGCATGCCCTCAGGATGGACCACCTTAACACGCCACAGAAACTTAGACCAAAAAAAGCCAGTCAAGAGGCCAAGAACATTCACAAAATTTTTCCCTCCCATCCTCAATAACAATACAGAGTTACTAATATATATATTACATTAGGAAAAATATTATGCACGCTGTTTTGAAGTCAGTTGTCATGTATGAAACCTCTAATAGTGTGCACTCCGCTTTCATTATTGTCTGATATTACTCATCTTTGGCAGGGCTGTGCTCCTGGAACAACAGATGAAAGTTTAGGGTTTCAGGATGTTACACCACTGAATCAACTGGTTCATGATCCCTGGGTGTAAATGACGTGTAAAGGCCCTGTTACGCAATAATACAACTCTTTGTTCAATTTGGGATCTTAACCCTTTTAAATAACTCTATTTTAGCACTGTTGACGTCAGGTGGCGAGCTTGCTTTGTGTGTAAAGTCTCGGGAGGTAAATGACTAACCAAAATGAACTTCTCACTTAATAGCATTAATCGAATAACCTTCAGACGCTATGTGACTGTTTTGCAGGTATTGCTATTGCAGGCACTGACATCTCTCAGATCGGAGGGAGAAGAAAAAAAACATCAGGAAAGTGTCATTCAGATTTTGTATCGTTACAGCGCACCACTTTATCAATGCCTCGTCTTACAATAGTACATACAGACGTAATTAGAAGCAAATGACCTCAAGGCAAGCAACAATGTAGGAAAAAAATGGGTCCAGATTACATGTGCGATTTATGGTGATGTGCAATAAGATAATTAAAATTGAGTTCAGAACATCAAAGCAACCCTATTTCTTAAAGCACCTTATATACAAGATGTCGCATGTTTGCTTCAAACGAAATTTAACAGAATTCCAGAGTTCAGACTTGATAGACTTTGTTTGGATCTTAGTGACGATAATTGCATGCAGCAGACCCAACATTACCCCCAAGCTGTTTCCCTAACAACGCCAATGGCCTTTCCCTTTTCCAAAGTCCTCTGGTTCTACAGTAGGACAGGGCTCTGTGATAATAAGTGACGGGAACTTAAGGATAGGAATGATGATGGTGTCTAAGAATCGTTGACAGACATGTTCTCCACTTGGTTCTGGAGCTGGTCTCCACCTCCCTGTTTCTTCTTCTTCCCTCCATCCTGCTGCTTCTTCTGCTTCTTGGACGTCTCCACGTCAATAGGCGCAGGCTTCACAAACTTCAGCATCTCTGTCATACCTAAGAAAATGAATAGGAGACGAATGAAAATGATGTCCCCACACAGTTTATGGCAATACTAGTCATCAAATATGCATAGAACCAACTACAACTCTAGAGACATTTAGAAAAATAAGTACTCTGTGAGAAAGACAACCTTTCATGACCACCATCTTCCATGCACAGGACAAAAGTATGGCAGGCCCCTTCACAAAAAAAATATAAATAAATACTGTCTCTCACCTGGAGGCATGAAGTTCCGGAGTACCTCTGGAATGACCACACCCTCTTCGGTCTGGTACGTCTCCAGGATAGCACACATTACACGTGTGGTGGCACACATGGTTGCGTTGAGCATGTGCACATAGTCAGTCTGAAGAACACAGGAAGTGTGGTTTTAAAACTGGTTCAAATATTCCATCTTACTATGACTTTTTGATTATGGAAGAAAATCCAGATTCTATTTAAAGACTGGGTATGCTCACCTTGTCCATCATCTTTTTGGTCTGTCCGTAGCGGATACGCAGCCGACGGGCCTGGTAGTCTAAACAGTTGGAGCAGGAGACCAGCTCTCTGAAGGCTGCAGAGCCTGGGAACCAGGCCTCCAAGTCCAGCTTCTTACTGGCTGCATGGTTCAGAGCACCTGGGTGGGAGCAGACAAACACAGACATCCCATGTGTAACTCTGTTGTTTGTGTCGCACTGCTTCATCTTGGCCAGGTCGCAGTTGTAAATGAGAACTTGTTCTCAACAAGCCTACCTGGTTAAATAAAGGTGAAAAAAATAAAAGACATGTAGGTAGTAAGACAGCTTGCAAGGGAAATGTCCGTTATATGTCACATAAATCACACAGGATAAAAGGTCATTGTAATACCTTACAATGAGAAGGGTATTTTTTTTAAATGGCAAGTTAACATTTATGAGTGACTGTTATTGTCATGATGTATACTTAAAAGTATAGTGCAAGATTCTGGCAATAAGGGATACCTCAGGATTTTGGCAATGAAGTCCTTTATCTTCTTCCCCAGATTCATATGAACTCATGGATACCATAGGCTTCCGGTTATTGAGCAAAAGCTAGTTAGCAATGGCTCGTGAAACTACCTCCACCATCCTTCATACAGGACGCAGACATTTTTTCTCCACAAGTTCATCTGACTCCGGTGATGTAGAAGGGGCTTAATTGCCAAAGGCCCAAAGTATCAATATAAATGCCCAGTGCAGTCAAAAACGTGATATCCCTGTGTTTTATCTATATTTTACACCGAGGTTAGAATAATATTGTGAAAATGAGGATGCTTTAGTGTAAGAGCCATTTGAAAAGATCACCTGAAATTTCAGCCTGTTTTGGTGTGATGGAGCTTTGGTGGTAAATTAGTTTAGACCAATAAGAGTTCCAAACCTCTGCCAATAACAGCTAGTTTTCAGTTTTTCCATCCCCACTCCCAGACAGTCCAAGCACAATTCTTGCTTGAGAAATTGCTCTTTGCTAAGAAGCTACTTTTGTTTCTTTTTGACCATTTTAATTGAAAACAAATCACAGTAAAGGTACTTTAAATTGGTTACCTAGAAATAATTTGATATTGAGAAAGAAAAACAGCTGCATTGGACTTGTATGCCCTATTTTACTTACCCAGAGTCAAATGGTCTTATGGATACCAATGTATGGTTTGGACCCCAGGTATGACCCTGCGTGCAGTTTGAAGTAAGTTGAAGGCGATTTCGCGAGCCAATGCTAAGTAGAGTTAGCACAATGACTGGCAAAAGGTAACATGTCACTGCACTAACGCTAGTAGCAACAATGAACCGCCTCCACCTTTGCCACCACTGCTGAAAAAAATTCAGAGGGGAAACAGGACTTCGTCATTGCGCTAACGCTAGTTAGTATTGGCGCACAAAACTACCCTCAACTCCCTTTAAACTGCACTCAGAATATAGCACTATCCATTTAATCTAAAACTTGTATTTCAGAGCACACAAGGTTTCAAATGACATCAAGACAGGATTTGTAGCAACTACAGCCTCATTGTTGTAGCAACTACAGCCTCATTGTTGTGTTGTCGTACAGAAACCTTGGGTAAGCCCAAAATGTCACAATTCCCAAACTTAATCCTTTATTTCTCAATCATTTTGGATACAGGTCTGCCAATCATTCTTCCTCCAAAAAGGACCTTTCTATGGATTTACTTACAGGAAGATCCAAAACACAAATATCTTTGGGCCAACCGCGTATGGAATTGCTATGTGATCATTAGTCTCTGTCCCAGAGAGGAACAGACGTGTTGGGGAGGACTATCTACAGGACCTACCTGAGACTATGTTGATGATGCGGTAGGGGATCCCTAGTGTCTGGTAGAACTCTTCAGCCGTCCCAATCATCTCATCCATCATCTCCCAGGACTTGTTGTCATGAGGAGAGGCAAAAACAAACTGCTCTATCTGGGGGCAGAGAGCATGTTCATTAGTATTTCGCAATCGTTAGCAGAGGCCCACCCCCCCAAAAAATGACCTGTTCTGGAAACGAGTATCCTTTGACATGATCTGTAAATTGTCAATAATATCCAGACTTTATCCTTCGCCAATTAGGCCTATAAAATGCAAAGCACTACAACAAAGATGTTGCCTTTTCTACACTGACCATGACACACCCACCATGTCTACTTTGAGAAAATGTCCACTTACCTTCTCAAACTGGTGCACCCTGAAGATGCCTCGGGTGTCACGCCCGTGGGAACCCACTTCCTGTCTGAAGCAGGTGGAGAGGCCGGCGTAGCGCATTGGCAGATCCTCTGGCTTCAGCCACTCGTCTCTCAGGAAGGCTGCGATGGGCTGCTCTGAGGTGGCAATCAGGTACTTCTCATCTATGGCTGCATCCTCAGATTTCTCACTGCTCTTCCCAATCACCTGAGAGACAAGGAGGGAAGGCAGAGAATACATTACATACAAAAACCCACATATCAAAATGATCAAAAATGCATATTTGTCTTAACATGCAACAAAACTAAGAGACATGAAGAAAAAAAACATATCGGGGCCCTTATCCCGCAATAGGAATGAAAGGAAGATTAGTTTCAAATCCATCATACCTTGTAAAGTTCATCATCAAACTGGCTGAGCTGAGCCACCTCCTGCATGACCTCTTTCCTCATGAAGAAGGGGGTGTAGAGCATTTGGTAGTTCTTGCTGTGGAGCATCCGCAGAGCATAATTGATCAATGCCTGCTCCAGGAAAACTAGCGGCCCCTACAAACACAAAAAAGGAAACAGTCAGTAAGGATAACTATCAAGGATACACTGAGTTTAACAGAATTACACCTGGTATGAATCGGCCTGTGAGTGTATTGGCTACATATGACAGTGACTAAGAACTTGCTTTGAGGAAGTAGCCACGGCTCCCAGCCACTATAGCTCCTTTCTCTCCGTCGTAGCCATCGATCATGACTACCAGGTCTACGTGGGAATACTTCTTCTGCACAGTACAGTCTCCCCAGGTGCGCTCCACTTTGTTATCAGCATCCTGGCAGGGAGAGAGCGACAAGGTAAACTACAGAGTAGACAAGTAAACAAGAGGCAAAACAAAATTCATTCATGAGACAAAGGCAGCGGACAAGGCATGAGAATTTGAATTTTCTCCCCGAGGCAATGTGAACTTTCATCCATCTCCCTATTGCGGATGGGAATTCAAATTCCATGACACCCACCTCATCATTACTGATGGGCACAGATGGATGCAGGAGGTTGCCGATCTCTCGCAGGTATTGAAAGCGCTCTTCCTCCAGCTTTACCCTCTCACCGTCAGATTTCTGCACTGCCTCATCTACAAGCAGACGGACCTTCTTGATCTGGGTGACCGTGAGGGGCTAGAAAAAAATAGACATGAAACATACCCATGAGTATGGGACCCACAAGTCAATCAGCATATAGATGAACTGCTGGCTAGCGAGTTGACCTACCGATAGTGTGTCTGCCGTTAGGGCCTCCAAGTTCTGGGCGTCGTCTGGGACAGAATCATCATCATCCCCAACTGGCTCCCTCTTCTGTATACAGAAAAGGCACAGAACAGGGTGAACTGGTAGAAAGAAACTATCTGCATATAGAATAGAACATAACGCTTTCAGACTGATGGGGGGGACATGTAGCCATGTAGGTTACATAAAGCCTATATAGTTCACCAGCAGTTTCACAGGCTCTACCTTCATTTTCTCTCCAACTGTCTTGCTGCATAAATTCTTTGCCTTGTTGAGGTTGTCGGCAGTGAAACGACCTGATGAGCATGGAAAGGGCAAGGGTCAGCGTCATATGCACGTCATGAATCAATTTAATGGTGGTTGTGTCTTGAACCTAGGTATCACGACAAGTAGCTTTAACGTCAGTGACACTCACAGGCGACAATGAAGAGACCCCCATAACCATAACAATGTAGACTTGAGTAGTCCAACATTCAATCTCAGTCAAATCTGCATCCACGCTATTTTCCATCTTGTTCCAATAACAGGGTCATGTATAGATGGGATCCAGCTTGTCAAATTTACAACAAAAGTTTATATGTTTTTTTAGCATTTTAGCTAACCCTTTTCCTAACCTTCACCTACTTATCCTAACCAGCTAAGTAAATTATCCTAAACCTACTACGAAAAGTACATTCTGGCAAAAGCTGGATCCCTTCTAGCCAAGACCCAATAACAGCTCTGGGACGCTGAGAGGAGACGTTTTGATGCATTTGCTATGGGTACGTTGGACGGGGATTGCATCAGATTGGAGCTACAGTCAGTGTGGATAGGATGACGTGGCTAACCATCGTTTGGGTTTTCCTTGATAGTTTAGTTACTGAAGCATACATTATTTTAGTTAGCTAAATTAATGTTAAACAACATTGAACGACATATCAGGTATAGCCTAACTAAAGACATGGGAAAGAAAATGTATTGGTTGTGGTTAGTGAACTAACGTAGCTGGATAGCTAACTGGCTATACAGTCATTTGCTATCTACCGGTGACTAACTAGCTAGCGCAGGCTACCAACTAAACAGAGTTTAGCTGAAAATATCCAGGCAGATAATTCACTATACATTTTCTAAAAACGTGAACTGACGTATTATGCTTCAATTTCTTAATTTGTATCTGGGTGACTACAAGGCCAGCTTTTAACTACCTATAATAAATGCATGAAGCTAGCAAGCCATGTGAGTGGACACCACCATCCGATTCAATGAATGCTAGCTTGCAGTCGGAACTTACATTTTCTCCATTCTGTGTCTGCGTGTACTAGTTTATCCACAAGTGACACATCTTTGAACCTTTTTCTTTGAGTTTCTCTGATTACATCAGGATCACCGCCTTTATCGGTTCGAAATTGGTCTAAATCGAGCACCATGATGATTCCACGCTTTGATGACTGTCAAAAACGGTGCAGAGTAACAACGGTGCAGCCGGTGTGAAAAGAACCAGCGGCACAAACGATTTCGTCACTTCCTTCTTCGATGAGATTTAACGGTGGATGGCATCCAATGAATGTTGCATTACCGCCACCTACTAGACTGGAGTACAACTCCCTTAAATTTAAAAAATCAAATTGTATTGATCACGTATACATGGTTAGCAGAGGTTAATGAGAGTGTAGCGAAATGCTTGTGTTTCTAGTTCCGACATTGCAGTATATCTAAGTAATATAACAATTCCCCAACAACTACCTAATACACACAAATCTAAAGGGGTGAATGAGAATGTGTACATATAAATATATGGATGAGCGATGGCCGAGCGGCATAGGCAAGGTGCAATAGATGGTATAAAATACAGTATATACATATGATATGAGTAATGTAAGATATGTAAACATTATTAAAGTGGCATTGTTTAAAGTGATTAGTGATCCATTTATTAAAGTGGCCAGTGATTGGGTCTCATTGGAGGGAGCAGCCTCTCTGAGTTAGTGATTGCTGTTTAGCAGTCCGATGGCCTTGAGATAGAAGCTGTTTTTCACTCTCGGTCCCAGCTTTGATGCACCTGTGCTGACCTCGCCTTCTGGATGGTAGTGATGTGAACAGGCAGTGGCTCAGGTGGTTGTTGTCCTTGATGATCTTTTTGGCCTTCCTGTGACATCGGGTGCTATAGGTGTCATGGAGGGCAGGTAGTTTTCCCCCGGTGATGCATTGTGCAGACCACACCATCCTCTGGAGAGCCTTGCGGTTTAGGGTGGTGCCGTACCAGGCTGTGATACAGCCCGACAGGATGCTCTCGATTGTGCATCTGTAAAAGTTTGTCAGGGTTTTGGGTGACAAGCCAAATTTCTTCAGCCTCCTGAGGTTGAAGAGGCGCTGACCCTTTGATGTGGATAGTGTGGTGCTCTCTCTGCTGTTTCCTGAAGTCCACGATCATCTCCTTTGTTTTGTTGACGTTGAGCGAGAGGTTGTTTTCCTGACACCACACTCCAAGTGTCCTCACCTCCTCCCTTTAGGCTTTCTCGTCAAGCCCACTACCGCTGTGTCGTCTGCAAACTTGATGATTGACTTGGAGGCGTGCATGGCCATTGAGTCGTGGGTGAACAGGGAGTACAGGAGAGGGCTGAGCACACACCCTTGTGGGGCCCCAGTGTTGAGCATCAGCGAAGTGGAGATGTTGTTTCCTACCTTCGCCACCTGGGAGGCGCCTTGGGAAAGTCCAGGACCCAGTTGCACAAGGAGGGTTGACCAGGGCCTCCAGGTTGATGATGAGCTTGGAGGATACTATTGTGTTGAATGCAGAGTTGTCGTCAATCTTGCATAGGTATTATTTTTGTCCAGATGGGATAGGGCAGTGTGCAGTGCGATGGCGATTGCGTCATCTGTGGACCTGTTGGGGCAGTATGCAAATTGAAGTGGGTCTAGGTTGGCCGGTAAGGTGGCAGTGATATGATCCTTGACTAGCCTCTCAAAGCATTTCATGATGACAGAATTGAGTGCTACGGGGCAGTGGTCATTTAGTTCAGTTATCTTTGCCTTCTTGGGTACAGGAACAATGGTAACCATCTTGAAGCATATGGGGACAACAGACTGAGATAGGGAGCTATTAAATATGTCTGTAAACACACCAGCCAGCTGGTCTGCGCATGCTCTGAGGACGCGGCTCGGGATGCCCTCTGGGCCAGCAGCCTTGCGAGGGTTAACATGTTTAAATGTTTTACTCACGTCAGCCACTAAGAAGGAGAGGGGGGGGGGGGCGTAGTCTTTGTTAGCGAGCCGTGATGGTGGCACTGTATTATCCTCAAAGCGGGGAATGAAGGTGTTTAGTTTGTCTGGAACCGTGACATCGGTATCCGTGACGTGGCTGCTTTTATTTTTGTAGTCCATGATTTCCTGTAGACCCTGCCACATACATCTCATGTCTGAGCCGTTGAATTACAATTCCACCTTGTCCCTGTACCAGCATTTCGCTTGTTTGATTACCTTGCAGAGGGAATAACTACACTGTTTATATTCAGCCATATCACCAGACCTCTTTCCATGGTTAAATCTGTGGCCCCAATCCAGCTAGTGCAATTGCATTTATTTCTAGCGTTGTCAGTGGTCACAGGATTCATTACATTATCCCTCTCCAACTTCCACACTGCAACTACTTCCCTTAGCTCTTCCCCCAAGTTTACACTGGTGTGACTACTCTCAAGGGAATGTGTTAGAAGGACGTGGCTTTTTATATCCCACTCTGCCGTAATAAAAAGCTTTGTATCAAGACTGCCCAAATGTGCCTAATTTGTTTATTAATAACTTTTCATGTTCAAAATTGTGCACTCTCCTCAAACAATAGCAGGGTATTCTTTCACTGTAATAGCTACTGTAAATTGGACAGTGCAGTTAGATTAACAAGAATGTAGCTTTTCGCAACTATGAGATATGTCTTTGTACTGGGAAATTTTCTTGTTACTTCCAAACTTATGCCAATCGCATTAGCCTACATTAGCTCAACCGTACTGTGGAAGGGACACCGAACCCGAAGAAGTTTTTAACATCGACGTGGCTGTAGTGGAGCGGGTCGAGAGTTTCAAGTTCCTTAGAGTCCACATCACCAACGAACTATCATGTTCCAAACATACCAAGACAGTCGTGAAGAGGGCACGACAAACCTTTTCCCCCTCAGGAAACTGAAAAGATTTGGCATAGGTCCCCAGATCCTCAAAAGGTTCTACAGCTGCACCATTGAGAGCACCACTGGTTGCATCACCGCCTGGTATAGCAACTGCTTGTCATCTGACTGTAAGGCGCTACAGAGGGTAGTGCGTACGGCCCAGTACATCACTGGGGCCAAGCTTCCTGCCATCCAGGACCTATATAACAGGCGGTGTCAGAGGAAAGCCCATAAAATTGTCAGAGACTTCAGTCACCCAAGTTATAGACTGTTCTCTCTGCTACCGCACGGCAAGCGGTACCGGAGTGCCAAGTTTAGGACCAAAAGGCTCCACAACAGCTTCTATCCCCAAGCCATGAGACTGCTGAACAAATAAGAAAATTGCTTCTGGACTATTTACATTGACCCCCCCCCCTCACTTCTGTACACTGCTGCTACTCACTGTTTAGTATCTATGCATAGTCAAATCACGCCTACCTACACGTACAAATGACCTCTTCTAACTTGTACCCCCGCACACTGACTCGGTACCAGTAACCCCTGTATATAGCCTTGTTATTGTTATTCTTATTGTGTTACTTTTTATAATTATTTTTTACATTAGTCTATTTGGTAAATATTTTCTTAACTCTTCTTGAACTGCACTGTTAGTTAAAGGCTTGTAAGTAAGCATTTCACGGTAAGGTCTACACTTGTTGTATTTGGCGCATGTGACAAATAAAGTTAGATTTTGTTTGAAAGATGAGACTCAAGAATTAGCATTTTTCGGGCATCATGTCCAAATTATCCGAAAGTATCTCAAATTGATGGGGAAACTCAACAGAGTCCTACATGATTACAACATGATGCAAGGAAAATGATAATATTCATACCATGACTTGAGCGGGATTTGTGCCACAAATGCTAAAAGGTCAGTATTTGGAAACAGTGCCAGGAAAACTAAACCAAAGCATCGATTTCCGTCATACCGTGTTTGTAGACTGCTTACAAGGTAAGAAAACCAATATGTAATTTTGGTTAAGTATCCCTTTAAGTACATTTAAAACTGGATACTTTATAAAAACTTTACCTCAAGTAGTATTCTACTGGGTGATTTTCTATTAAACTATCTTTACTTTTACTCAAGGATGACAATTGGGTACTTTTTCCAGCACTGGAAATATTGCAGTGGGAGATTGTGAGACTGTCACACCCTGACCTTAGTGTTCTTTGTTTTTCTTGTTATTTTGGTGGGATGTTGGCTATCAACATCAAGGCAACTCCTATGACTAATTGGGAATGGGACGCAAGCGTAGGATTGATCACCCTGTCGCTGGCCGCCTTTGGGGAGGGTGTATAGTGTGAAAGGCCGAAATACCCTAGGAACCAAAGGTACACTACTGACGATGCGCTCCCCAAATTTCACCAGGCTCACTGTTCATGAACTCTTGGAATTGCTTGCACAACGGATAGTAACATCTAATCCTGTGTTCTTGGAATCTGGTTAGGTCAGGGTGTGACATGGGTTGTCTTGTCTAGCGGTTTTGTATATTTATGGGTCTGTTTCCTTTCTAGGTGTTTATGTAAGTCTATGGGTGCCTAGATTGGTTCTCAATTAGAGGCAGGTGTTTATTTGTTGTCTCTGATTGGGAACCATATTTAGGCAGCCATGTTCTTTGGGTATTCTGTGGGTGATTGTTTCCTGTCTTCGTGTGTCTGCTCCAGACAGAACTGTTTTGTGTTTTTCCCCACATTTGTTGTTTTGTATTTTGTAGTGTTCACGTTTACCGTCTTTATTAAACATGATGAACATTAACCACGCTGTGCTTTGGTCCTCTCCTTCGTCCACAGAAGAAAGCCGTTACAGAGACAATGCTGCACAACATGTTAACACAGAAACACATGTTTCAAGACGCCGTTTGAATCTGTAAGTGAAGACCACTGGACTTTGGCATCATTTTCTGGAATTTTCCAAGCTGTTTAAAGGCACAGTGTATGTAAACATCTGACCCACTGGAATTGTGATACAGTGAATTAGAAGTGAAATAATCTGTCTGTAAACAATTGTTGGGAAAATTATTTGTGTCATCTACAAAGTAGATGTCCTAACTGACTTTCCTAAACTATAGTTAGTTTACAAGAAATTTGTGGAATGACTCCAACCTAAGTGTGTGTAAACTTCCGACTTCAACTGTAGGGGTAAAGTGACAATGCATAATAAACATTAAGTTGCAGCAGTGTAAAAACAAAGAGGCGGTTTCAATGTAAGTAGTCTGGTTGGCCATTTGATTCATTGTTCGGCAGTCTTATGGCTTGGGGATAGAAGCTGTTAACCAAAAGGTTTCTACCAGGAACCAAAAAGGGTTATTCGCAGGGTTCCGACGAACCCTTTTAAGTTCTAGAAAGCACCTTCTTTTTTTTTCTCTCTCTAAGAGTGTACTACCCCACACACAGAGTTTGGGTTTCTATCTGAGGGTTTTGGGAAATAATTTCTGTTTCTGTATGAGGGTTTTGGGAAGTTGGAGCATCCTTTTTCCATGAATTGTGGAAATACTTTCTGTTTTTCTAAGGCTAGGGGAAATACTTTGTTTCTCATTTGAAATGTATGGAGGAAGGCTGTTTCAAAAATATTCCTTCTTCCTGTTCCTATTTGCCTGTGTCACCAGCCCCTCCTGTGTGACATTAGCTCTTCAAAAGCGCATACCCTATCTGGTATTCCGTTGATTTAAGGTATCTCATAAATGTTGTGTATGCACAAAATATTCATGCTACTTTCCTTTAAAATATTTTCTCATGACTTTATTCCAAGTCATCTCACCTCTATAGAGATGCTGTCTGACGAAATCATTATTTTAGTTCAAAGTAAATCGGGCATTATTTTATGACTGAATACCAACTATCAATCACTAAGCTCATGTATTTTCAGGTAGAGATACCTTGCGAAACAACTGCTTTCTATCCATCTCTATCAAACACCTTTCTTATTGTACATTGTGCCTTTGGAATGTATTTAGACCCTTTAACTTTTTCTAAAAATGATTCAATTAAAATGTATTGTGTGTAGATTGATGGGTAAAAATATCAATTTTATCAATTTTAGAATAAGAAAATGTGGAAAAAGTCAAGTGGTCGGAATACTTTCCGTCAATCGAAATAAATGTATTAGGCCCTAATCTAAGGATTTCACAGCGACTAGCCATAACATGACATAACCCACACACCGGGGAGCCAGGCCCAGCCAATCATAATTAGCTTTTCCCCACAAAGGGCCTTCATTACAGGCAGAAATCCTCCTCAGTTTCATCAGCTGTCGGGGTGGGTGGTCTCAGACGATCGCGCAGGGGAAGAAGCCAGATGAGGAGGTGCTGGTGTGGTTACACGTGTTCTACAGTTGTGAGGCCAGTTAGATGTACTGCCAAATTATCTAATACAACTTGTGACGGCTTATGGTAGAGAAATTAACATTCAATTCTCTGGCAAAAGCTCTGGTGGACATACCTGCAGCCAGCATGCCAATTGCACATTCCCTCAACACTTGAGACATCTGTGGCATTATGTTGTGTGACAAAACTGCACATTTTAGGGTGGCTTGTTATTGTCCCCAGCACAAGGTGCACCTATGTAATGATCATGCTTTTTAATCAGCTTCTTGATATTCCACACCTTTCAGGTGGACAGATTATCTTGGTGAAGGAAAAATGCTCACTAGCAGGGATGTCAACAAGTTTGTGCACAAAATGTGTGTCACGTTCTGACCTTAATTCTTGTGTGTTTTCCTTGTTTTAGTGTTGGTCAGGATGTGAGCCGGGTGGGCATTCTGTTGTGTGTCTAGTGTGTCAATTTCTATGTTTGGCCTGATATGGTTCTCAATCAGAGGCAGGTTTTAGTCATTGTCTCTGATTGGTAACCATATTTAGGTAGCTTGTTTTGTGGGTGGTTGTTTCCTGTCTTTGTGTTTTCTGCACCAGTTAGGAATGTTTCGGTTTTGCCACGTTTTATTGTTTTGTATTATGTTCATGTTTAGTTTTCTTATTAAAAAACATGAACTATAACCACGCTGCGTTTTGGTCCGATCCTTGCTACACTTCTTCAGAGGAGGAAATCTGCCGTGACAGAATCACCCACCAAAACAGGACTAAGCAGCGTGGTGACAGGCAGCAGCAGGAGGAGCAGCGATGTCAGGATTATTGGACTTGGGAGCAGAATCTGGACTATACAATTTGGGAAGAGATAGACAGGTGGGCGGTCGACCCAGGGAGAGTGCCGGAGCCCACCTGGGATTCGCTGGAGCAGTGCGAGGAGGGTTACATGAGAATGGAGTTGGAGAAACGAGCACGGCGGCACGGTAGGAAGCCCGAGAGTCAGCCCCTAAAATGTCTTGGGGGGAGGCACACAGGAAGTATGGCGAAGCCAGGTAGGAGACCTGTGAAAACTTACTGGAGAGCGAGAGAGACCGGGCAGGCACTGTGTTACGCTGTGGACCTCACGGTGTCTCCAGTGCGGGTGCATAGCCCGGTGCAGTACATTCCAGCTCCTCGGATCGGCCGGGCTAGAGTGGGCATCGAGCCAGGTAAGGTTGGGCAGGCTCGGTGCTCAAGAGCTCCAGTGCACCTGCACGGTCCGGTCTATCCAGTGCCACCTACACGCACCAGCCCTCAGGTGGCAGCCTCCCACACCAGGCTTCCTAAGCGTGTCCAGAGCCCAGTACTCCCTATTCCTCCTCCCTGCACTCGCCCTGAGGTGCGTGTCCTCGGCCTAGTAACACCAGCGCCGGCACCACGCACCAGGCCTACAGTGCGTCTCGCCTGTCCGGAGCCGCCAGAGCCTCCCGCCAGTCCGCAGGGAGCCGCCAGAGCCTCCCGCCAGTCCGCAGGGAGCCGCCAGAGCCTCCCGCCAGTCCGCAGGGAGCCGCCAGAGCCTCCCGCCAGTCTGCAGGGAGCCGCCAGAGCCTCCCGCCAGTCTGCAGGGAGCCGCCAGAGCCTCCCGCCAGTCCGCAGGGAGCCGCCAGAGCCTCCCGCCAGTCCGCAGGGAGACGCCAGAGCCGCCAGGATCCGCCAGAGCCGCCATTCAGCCAGGATCCGCCAGAGCCGCCATTCAGCCAGGATCCGCCAGAGCCGCCATTCAGACAGGATCCGCCAGAGCCGCCATTCAGACAGGATCCGCCAGAGCCGCCATTCAGCCAGAAGCTGCCAGAGCCGTCAACCAGCCTGAGCTACCTCTCAGTCCTGAGATACCTCAGTCCCGAGCTGCCCCTCAGTCCAGTGGGGCCCTTTGTTAGGGTTACTAGGCCAAGGTCAGCGCCGAGGGTCGCCACTCAAAGGACGCTAAGGAGGTGGACAAAGACTGAGGGAGTGGGGTCCACGTCCAGCGCCAGATCTGCCACCGCGGACAGATGCCCACCCAGACCCTCCCCTATGGGTTTAGGTTGTGCGGTCGGAGTCCGCACCTTGGGGGGGTGGGGGTACTGTCACGTTCTGACTGTCACGTTCTTGTGTGTTTTAGTGTTGGTCAGAATGTGAGCCGGGTGGGCATTCTATGTTGTGTGTCTAGTGTGTCTATTTCTATGTTTGGCCTGATATGGTTCTCAATCAGAGGCAGGTGTTAGTCATTGTCTCTGATTGGGAACCATATTTAGGTAGCCTGTTTTGTGTTGGGTTTTGTGGGTGGTTGTTTCCTGTCTTTGTTTTCTGCACCAGTTAGGTCTGTTTCGGTTTTGCCACGTTTATTGTTTTGTATTCTGTTCATGGTTGAGTTACCTTATTAAATTCCCATGAACTATAACCACGCTGCGTTTTGGTCCACCTCTCCTTCCCAGGAAGAAAGCCGTTACAATGTGAGAGGAATAAGCTTTTTGTGTGCATGGAAAATGTATTGGATGTTTTATTCAACTCATAACACTTTACATGTTACATTTATATTTTTGTTCAGCGTACATATAACAACATCTATCTAAATTGCTTGTCATCATGCTAGATACAGGTCTGGCCTCTGGTGGTGGTGGTGGTAAGTAGCTAGCTAGCTAAGTTACCTGGACTCGATGTCACTCTGCTGGGCCCTGCTTGGTTGTCGTTGTCCTTCGTGTCTTTGTGTTGAGCTGGAAAATAACCAGTCAGTTTTTCTCGTTTAAATTCTTTCACCTGCTGTTTATTTTTTGTTCACCATTTTTGAGTAGGCATGCTAGCTAGTAAGATTTTTGCAAACACATTACGCATGTCATATTTGGTAACAGCTTTCTGATCAGTTTATGAATGACAAGACTCACACAATTGACCATACACATTTATTTATTATGTAGTTCATTGTGTGTTTTTGTATTAATCAGTTACCCAATCTAGGCAGGGCCCCCCAGTTACCCATGCGGGCCCCCTACATCCTCTTCTCCACCATCTGATGATTATCAGTGCGGCAGCAGCAGGCTGTCTACACTCATTGAGTGCAGGTTCCTCTTGATTCCTCCTCTGGTTGGTGGTTGCAGTAAAAACATATATATATGTTTTTACTGCAACCACCAACCAGAGGAGGAATCAAGAGGAACCTGCACTCAATGAGTGTAGACAGCCTGCTGCTGTATATATATATAATTAATTACCGGGGCTTCAGAGAGTAGTAATTATCCATTTTTTGATGTATAACATCCGGCTGTGATTGGAGTCCCATAGGGCGGGGCACAATTTGGCCCAGCGTCTTCCGGGTTTGGCCGAGGTAGGCAGTCTCTGCTTGACAACCACAAACACTCTAATATCTGGCCCTGTGCCCTCCCTAATTTGTGGCATTGAACATTTCAACAGATGTTTAGCTCTCCATAACTGGCTACCAGACTATTGCAGCTCTGTGGGTGTAACATTAATTGACAAACATAATAATACATTCTGGAAACAAAGCTTGTTTTATAAAGGAGGATGGGATCCACCCAAATCATTTGGGTTCCTGGATCTTTTCACACCATTATCAGGCTGCGTTGAGACAATGATTTATCAATGACCCAGGTGCAGCTCAATTAATCCCCACCGTTGTGTCGCTGAGTTGTCATAATGCTTCAGCAAATGTACATTATCCCAGGGGTGTTGGAAGACACAATGTAAGTAACCTAATTTACAGTGAATCCGGGCAAGTATTCAGACCCCTTTTTTTTATTTCAAAAACAGATTTTTAGAAATGTTACATTATATAAAAATGTAAAACTGAAATATTACATTTACATAAGTATTTTGTTGAAGCACCTTGGGCAGTGATTAGACTCAAGTCATCTTGTATGACGCTACAAGCTTGGCACACCTGTAGTTGGGGAGTTTTTCTCATTCTTCTCTGCAGATCCTCATGCTCGGTCAGGTTGGGGAGCATTGCTGCACAGTTATTTTCAGGTCTCCAGAGATGTTCGATCAGCTTCTAGTCTCTGGCTGGGCCACTCAAGGACATTCAGAGACTTGTTCCGAAGCCACTCCTACGTTGACTTGGCTGTGTGCTTAGGGTCGTTGTCCTGTTGGAAGGTGAAACTTCACCCACAGTCTGTGGTCCTGAGCACTGGAGCAGGTTTTCATCAAGGATCTCTCCGTACTTTGCTCCATTAATCTTTGCCTCGATCCTGACTAGTCTCCCAGACCCTGCCGCTGAATAACATCCCCACAGCTTGATGCTGCCACCACCATGCTTCAACATAGGGATTGTGCCAGGTTTCTTCCAGATGTGACGCTTGGCATTCTGGCCAAATAATTCAATCTTGGTTTCATCAAACCATAGAATCCTGTTTCTCATGGTCTGAGAGTCTTTAGGTGCTTTTTGGCAAACTACAAGCGGGCTGTCATGTGCTTATTACTGAGGAGTGGCTTCTGTCTGGCCACTCTACCATAAAGGCCTGATTGGAGTGCTGCAGAGATGTTTGTCCTTCTGGAAGGTTTTCCCCAGACCTCTGGTACCTTTCCCCAGACCTGTGCCTCGACACAATCCTGTCTCGGAAGATAAAAGCAAGTGGGTAAAAATGTATTTTTTGGGGGGGATGGTTTATGAAATTCTACCGCGACCCCATTTTAATATCAAGCAAACCCACATGGGGTCGCGACCCCTAGTTTAGGGACTCCAGACTCCACACAGACACACAGTGTGCACATGCTGCTCCAGAGCCAGTACTGTTCTAGCTTCACACAAGCATAAGTCAAAACTTTGTTCATTTGTCAATTGTCAAAACTCACCAAATATACCTACAGTGGGGCAAAAAAGTATTTAGTCAGCCACCAATTGTGCAAGTTCTCCCACTTAAAAAGATGAGAGAAGCCTGTAATTTTCATCATAGGTACACTTCAACTATGACAGACAAAATGAGAGAGAAAAAAATCCAGAATCACATTTATTTGCAAATTATGGTGGAAAATAAGTATTTGGTCAATAACAAAAGTTTATCTCAATACTTTGTTATATACCCTTTGTTGGCAATGACAGAGGTCAAACGTTTTCTGTAAGTCTTCACAAGGTTTTCACACACTGTTGCTGGTATTTTGGCCCATTCCTCCATGCAGATCTCCTCTAGAGCAGTGATGTTTTGGGGCTGTTGCTGGGCAACACGGACTTTCAACTCCCTCCAAAGATTTTCTATGGGGTTGAGATCTGGAGACTGGCTAGGCCACTCCAGGACCTTGAAATGCTTCTTACGAAGCCACTCCTTCGTTGCCCGGGCGGTGTGTTTGGGATCATTGTCATGCTAAAAGACCCAGCCACGTTTCATCTTCAATGCCCTTGCTGATGGAAGGAGGTTTTCACTCAAAATCTCACGATACATGGCCCCATTCATTCTTTCCTTTACTTTTCAGTCGCCCTGGTCCCTTTGCAGAAAAACAGCCAGACACAAAACACAGGCGACGTGTGAATAAAAACAGCACATCTTAGCCTTACAATAAACACCATGTGATTTTCCTAGGTTTGGGTTTGAAGGTAAAGCAGTCATGTAGACCTTTATCAGACACTGTCTGTGGGACACTGGAGGGGTTCTACTGTCTAGACCCAACTAAGGATGGTTGTAGAGCAGCCCAGAGACACAGCAGCTGTAAACCTGGTCAATACATCAGAAAAACAGGTTTGTGTCCTTTTAATTAAGTATTCAACATTATTTTTGTCATGATTTCTATTGTGCCAAGTTTATGGACTGAATTAAAAGTAACTGTTTGTTTGATTGAAATCATTAGACAATGAAAATAATTCAGTCAGATGAGTACATGGGAAAGTTTAAGTACGATGTTTACAGGTTTGTTTTGGGAAGTGTATTTCATTTGATTAAACCTCCATTTATGCAGGAACGACATCTACGGATACTGTGTGTTCTGACTGTACTAGTGACACCTATTGAAATGGTTCATTAACAGCCTGCCAGTCACACACTAGGTAAGTATGGATTACACAAATAGTTTTTTTCCCTAAATACAAAATTTACCTACCACAAATCTAAACCTGATAAATGTATCACCAAGTTATAAATGAATCGTTAATTGCCAGTATTTCTCTGTTTTATAGATGTGAATCTTTGGGACTTCAGGAAATTAAACCAGGATCTCCTTGGTCAGATTCAGTGTGGACCACAACTATCCCATTCCACAGCTAGAAGCAGAAATAGTGCTGTGGCATCCATAACAGTTGTCATGATATTAACTGGAGCTGTTTTCTAATGAATAAAACAACTCAGATTCATTTTAGGCATTGTACCGTTTTCTATTACATCGGTTAAATATTGTTTAGTGTGTGTGTGAGTATGAGTGAGTAACAGAGAGGGGCATCCTGTAGCCCAGCGGCACGGAGGGTAGCCCAGCGGGGCGGCTATGGAATGCAAAGACCCAACCACACAGAGACCCAAACATTCTATTTTTGCGCGTCAAAAAAGATACACGTCAAAACACTATTTGACTCGTCGTTTACCAACCAGGACATGAATATGACTGCACATAATAATTTAACACATTCATAAATCTTTTACATAGTGTAATCAATGTGTAATAACTATCCCTCGTATTTCATATGTCACAACGATTCATGTATACGTATTGCTATGATGCTGGTCAAGTTGTCTCGCGCACATGCCACAGTGCAGACACACTTCCCCAAGCTCTGGACAGTGCTGGTCATAAAAAGCTAGCTAAACTCAGCAAAAAAAGAAACATCCCTTTTTCAGGACCCTGTCTTTCAAAGATAATTCTTAAAAATCCAAATAACTTCACTGATCCTCATTGTAAAGGGTTAAAACACTGTTTCCCATGCTTGTTCAATTAACCATAAACAATTAATGAACATGCACCTGTGGAACAGTCGTTAAGACACTAACAGCTTACAGACGGTATGCAATTATGGTCACAGTTATGAAAACTTAGGACACTAAAGAGACCTTTCTACTGAATCTGAAAAACACTCAAAGCAAGATGCCCAGGGTCCCTGCTCATCTGCGTGAATGTGCCTTAGGCATGCTGCAAGGAGGCATGAGGACTGCAGATGTGGCCAGGGCAATAAATTGCAATGTCCGTACTGTGAGACGCCTAAGACATCGCTACAGGGAGACAGGACGGACAGCTGATCGATCTCGCAGTGGCAGGCCACGTGTAACAACACCTGCACAGGATCGGTACATCCGAACGTCACACCTGCAGGACAGGTACAGGATGGCAACAACAACTGCCCGAGTTACACCATGAACGCACAATCCCTCCATCAGTGCTCAGACTCCACAATAGGCTGAGAGGCTGGACTGAGGGCTTGTAGGCCTGTTGTAAGGCAGGTCCTCACCAGACATCACCGGCAACAACGTCGCTTATGGGCACAAACCCACCGTCGCTGGACCAGACAGGACTGGCAAAAAGTGCTCTTCACTGACGAGTCGCGGTTTTGTCTCACCAGGGGAGATGGTCGGATTCATGTTTATCATCGAAGGAATGAGTGTCACACCGGGGCCTGTACTCTAGAGCGGGATCGATTTGGAGGTGGAGGGTCCGTCATGGTCTTGGGCGGTGTGTCACATCATCATCGGACTGAGCTTGTTGTCATTGCAAGCAATCTCAACGCTGTGCGTAACAAGGAAGACATCCTCCTCCCTCATGTGGTACCCTTCTTGCAGGCTCATCCTGATATGACCCTCCAGCATGACAATGCCACCAGCAATACTGTTCGTTCTGTGCGTGATTTCCTGCAAGACAGGAATGTCAGTGTTCTGCCATGGCCAGCGAAGAGCCCGGATCACAATCCCATTGAGCACGCCTGGGACCTGTTGGATCGGAGGGTCTTGGTGGAAGAGTGGGGTAACATCTCACAGCAAGAACTGGTAAATCTGGTGCAGTCCATGAGAAGGAAACTGATGTACCTTAAGCCAAAATGTTGTCCTGGTCTTTCCTGCTGGGGACAGGAGGGTTCAGTTTAGGTAATGGAGGACCTAGATAATTGGAATATTAACTATAATTAGTGCCCACATTTATGAATGAAATTCAATTTGAGTTAGCTGTGTATCTCATCTGAGCGAGAATTGCTGATGATATACAGTATGTGTGGTTCATATTATGTCAATTTTCTTTTGAAAATCTGCCACTGAACCACACAATTCTATCTAGGGAGAGTGCACACAAAATGTGTAGAATTGCAGGAAATTAGATGTAAAACAGCTCATTTTGCTTTCTGCCCCATGGCAAAATGTGTGGAATTGCAGCACACTTGCTTGAAAAGTGCAGCATGTTCTGTACACCCCATAGCTAAATAATTAGAATTGCACGAAATTAACTCTAAAACGTAAAAGATATATGGGAGGGGGAGGCGTGGTATGGATGTAGGTATACAGAGCTGCGAGCAACTGTGGCCCCTCATTATCAGATTTTGTGGCCCCCACCCCCATCAAAGTTGCCCACCCCGTTCTAGAATGTTTTCATCCAAAATATCAAATAGAATCAAATGCTGCCTTCTTGTGATGAACCAGGTTCTCTGCAAATTATATATATATTTATTTTCATTTTGTTATTTAACTACCCATAAGGACTCCGAGCCTAATGCATTTCAATGGGGACGTTCACAATGGAGTGGAATAGCAAAGCCCCCTTGCGGTTGAAGGCGCCGCATTTTTCAAACTTTGCGTTGTCTTCAGACCAGACAGAGTCCGTCAAAGAACCGGAAGCCAATTAGAATGAGTTTTTTGGGCCTGCCGAGTGGCGCAGTGGTCTAAGGCACCTCATCGCAATTCTCCAGTGGCTGTGCCACAGAAGCAGTGCGGCTTGGCTGGGTTGTGTTTCGGAGGATGCACGGCTCTTGACCTTCGCCTCTCCCAAGTCCGTACGGGAGTTGCTACGATGGGACAGGACTAATACTACCAATTGAATACCACAAAATTGGGAGAAAAAAAAATATACATTTAAATATGATAATTTATTATAAAAAGTTTTTCCCTAAAAAGGGGCTTTATTACAGACATCAATACTTCCCAGCACCCCGGACGTGGAGGCCCTGGGCTGGCATGGTTACATGTGGTCTACAGGTGTGAGGCCGGTTGGACGTTCTGCCAAATTCTCTAAAACAACATTGGAGGCGGCTTATGGTAGACACATGAAAATGTAGTTATCTGGCAACAGCTCTGGTGGACATTCCTGCAGTCATCATGACAATTGCACACTCCCTCAAAACTTGAGATATCCGTGGCATTGTGTTGTGTGACAAAACTGCACATTTTAGAGCAGCCTTTTATTGTCCCCAGCACAAGGTGCACCTGTGTAATGAGTGCTGTTTAATCAGCTTCTTCCTCTGACATGCACTGTCAACTGTGGGACCTTATATAGACAGGTGGGTGTCTTTCCAAATCATGTCCAATCAATTGAATTTACCACAGGTGGACTCCAATGAAGTTGTATAAACATCAAGGATGATCAATGGAAACAAGATGCACCTGAGCTCTGAATACTTATGTAAATAAGGTATTTCTGTAGTTTTTATAATACATTTGCTAAAATATCTTAAATCCTGTTTTGTATGCCATTATGGGGTATTGTGTGTAGATTGACGATGATTCCTATTTTCTTATTTCACCTTTATTTAACCAGGTAGGCCAGTTGAGAACAAGTTCTCATTTACAACTGGGACCTGGCCAAGATAAAGCAAAGCAGTGCGACACAAACACAGAGTTACACATGGAATAAACATACAGTCAATAACACAATAGAAAAGTCTATCTACAGTGTGTGCAAATGAGGTAAGAAGGGAGGTAAGGCAATAAACATGCCATAGTGGCGAAATAATTAAAATTTAGCAATTAAACACTGGAGTGATAGATGCACACACGCACTCTCAAATTTGTAACATTTAAATAATTTAGCAGACGCTATTAGTGTTAATAGGTAATCTACTTAGGGATTCGAACCAGCGACCATTCGGTTACTGGCACAACACTCCTAACCGCTAGGTTACCTGCCGTCCCGCTAGGTTGCTTGACGCTCCTCTCTCTGACTCACTCATACTCACACACAAACACTAACCAATTATTCTCACACACACACAAAACAATAATTTACCGACGCAATGGAAACAGATAAAATGCAGACATTTCTTCTCACTATTATGAATAATAAGAAAACAGCTCCAGCTAATATCATGACAACTGTCATGGATGCAACAGCACCAATTCTGCTTCTAGCTGTGGAATGGGATAGTTGTGGTCCACACTCTGAATCCGACCAAGGAGATCCTGGTTTAATTTCCTGAAGTCCCAAGGATTCACATCTATAAACAGAGAAATACTGGCCATTAATTAATAATTTATAACTTGGTCATGCATCTTTCAGTTTTGGATTTGTGGTAGGTAAATTTGTATTTAGGGTAAAAACTATTTGTGTAAGCCACACTTACCCAGTGTGTGACTGGCAGGCTGTTAATGATCCATCTGAATAGGTGTCACCAGTACAGTCAGAACACACAGTATCTGTAGATGTTGTTCCTGCATAAATGGAGGTTTAAACATACTGTACATTTAAATTATTAAAAACCTAGACTTCCCAAAACAAACTTGTAAACATTGTACTTAAACTTTCCCCATGTACTCTCTGTTTATAGATGTACTCACACAAAAAATCATGACAAAATAATGTTGAATACTTGAAAGGAGGCAAACCTGTGTGACTGATGTATTGACCAGGTTTACAGCTGCTGTGTCTCTGAGGTGCTCTACAACCATCCTTAGTTGGGTCTAGACAGTAGAACCCCTCCAGTGTCCCACAGACAGTGTCTGATGAAGGTCTACATGACTGCTTTACCTTCAAACCCAAACCTAGAGAGAAAACATGGCATCTATTATCTGATGCAGATTACAACTGACATATCCTCATAGCATAACAGCATAGAGTAACATATCAGTGTTTGTGTCTGGGTTTCAGTACAGACACACAGGACCACTCTTACCTGGATCACAGTTGGTACACACTTTGCATTTCAATAGACCATTGGGCTCATCAAGGAATGTAGCATCAACACAGGGCACACAGCTGGTGCTGGTGAATTCAGTACAATGCTTATGTACATGATTTCCTGGTGAAGAGAGAATCAATGTCACGTTTTTCTGTTAGTGTTGATGATGTATTGACATCTGGTGAATCATATGATGTAAAGAGAGGGTCCTTACCTGGTGAACACATGGGACAACATTCATTCCTTATTCTGTACTCAGCTCTACCACATGCAATACAGGATCCGATGCTTTCAAGCACCAATATAATAGGTATCTGGTTGTAGAGAAAAAAAATAGCAAAAAAAATGAAACAGAGCTAACTAATTCTAATCAAAATATTAACATTTCAAATATAGTTATTGTAATTATGTAGGACCATTTTAAACAGTATGTTGTGAGTGGTGGCACCCATTGGTGTAAATGACTTGAAAGTACTGTGTTGTCAGGAATATTTCTGTGAAACATGCCAAACCACAAAATGTGCAAATCAGAAATGTTTCACTTACAGTCCATATGAAGCTTTCAAACTGTGCCATGGTTCTTCAATCCTCACCAAGTCACTGGAAAACCCACACACCAGATTTGTAAATTTCTTAGGAGTTATGAAGTATAATGAACTGACTGGAGACTTCATTGAAACCTTAGGAATCAGAGAGAGAGATTAATTACAAGAGTAATTGGAATATTAGTGGATCTATGAGGGCTTAACAGAAATAGTCAAAAAGGTTGTAGTAAAATAGACATGTGAGGTGGATATACAACTGGTTAACAAGAATAATAGATTGTGCCTCATCAAAAACTCTGTTTGCAAGTTAAACTGGTGTCTGGCAGGTTTATAAAATACCCTCATTTAATTATTACCTGGACTGATGGACAACTAGAAAACTCACCATGTATTACCAGGTTCATGGAATAAAAGTCAACAATAAAAAAAACTCAAAGTTTAGAATAAATAATTACTCTACACACTGCACACATTCATTTAATTGTTGGAAGCATCAAGATTGCCAATGTGCTGGAGTGTTTCATGATGGACAAAACCAAACCAAACACTACATGACCAAAAGTATGTGACACCTACTCCTCGATCATCTTATTCCAAAATCATGATCATTAATATGGAGTTGGTCCACCTTTGCTGCTATAACAACCTCTACTCTTCTGGGAAGGCTTTCTACTAATGTTGGAATATTGCTGTGGGGACTAGCTTCCATTAAGTCACAAGAGCATTAGTGAGGTCAAAATCAAATCAAATCAAATGTTATTTGTCACATACACATGGTTAGCAGATGTTAATGCGAGTGTAGCGAAATGCTTGTGCTTCTAGTTCCGACAATGCAGTAATAACGAACAAGTAATCTAACTAACAATTCCAAAAACTACTGTCTTATACACAGTGTAAGGGGATAAAGAATATGTACATAAGGATATATGAATGAGTGATGGTACAGAGCAGCATAGGCAAGATACAGTAGATGATATCGCGTACAGTATATACATATGAGATGAGTATGTAAACCAAGTGGCATAGTTAAAGTGGCTAGTGATACATGTATTACATAAGGATGCAGTCGATGATATAGAGTACAGTATCTACGTATGCATATGAGATGAATAATGTAGGGTAAGTAACATTATATAAGGTAGCATTGTTTAAAGTGGCTAGTGATATATTTACATCATTTCCCATCAATTCCCATTATTAAAGTGGCTGGAGTAGAGTCAGTGTCATTGACAGTGTGTTGGCAGTAGCCACTCAATGTTAGTGGTGGCTGTTTAACAGTCTGATGGCCTTGAGATAGAAGCTGTTTTTCAGTCTCTCGGTCCCAGCTTTGATGCACCTGTACTGACCTCGCCTTCTGGATGACAGCGGGGTGAACAGGCAGTGGCTCGGGTGGTTGATGTCCTTGATGATCTTTATGGCCTTCCTGTAACATCGGGTGGTGTAGGTGTCCTGGAGGGCAGGTAGTTTGCCCCCGGTGATGCGTTGTGCAGACCTCACTACCCTCTGGAGAGCCTTACGGTTGAG
This sequence comes from Oncorhynchus kisutch, assembly GCF_002021735.2. Lineage (NCBI taxonomy): Eukaryota > Metazoa > Chordata > Actinopteri > Salmoniformes > Salmonidae > Oncorhynchus > Oncorhynchus kisutch. Next base: position 78,441,436 of record NC_034190.2, read on the forward strand.
GGCGGTGCAGTTGCCATACCAGGCGGTGATACAGCCCGCCAGGATGCTCTCGATTGTGCATCTGTAGAAGTTTGTGAGTGCTTTTGGTGACAAGCCGAATTTCTTCAGCCTCCTGAGGTTGAAGAGGCGCTGCTGCGCCTTCCTCACGATGCTGTCTGTGTGAGTGGACCAATTCAGTTTGTCTGTGATGTGTATGCCGAGGAACTTAAAACTTGCTACCCTCTCCACTACTGTTCCATTGATGTGGATGGGGGGGTGTTCCCTCTGCTGTTTCCTGAAGTCCACAATCATCTCCTTAGTTTTGTTGACGTTGAGTGTGAGGTTATTTTCCTGACACCACACTCCGAGGGCCCTCAGCTCCTCCCTGTAGGCCGTCTCGTCGTTGTTGGTAATCAAGCCTACCACTGTTGTGTCGTCCGCAAAGGTAAGGCACTGATGTTGGGCGATTAGCCCTGGTTTGCAATCTATTCACTGACGATATGAAGTTGAATTTGAGACTGAACAAAGCAGGTGTCACTGTCCTCTATTCTAATCCTTGAACACAGTACTGCCTGCTACTTCTCTCTTCTCTATGATAGTGGCACATAGCATGTGAATATCCATGTATAGTATGAGTGGGTGTACATGAAGGGAAGTCCTGCTTTCTCCAGTCCTGTACTGCATTCAGCTTTAACATTAAATATTCAATTGCCATATTTATAAATTAAGTTTCAATATGGTACATCTTGCATTAATAGTCTGTGTATCAAGTTTACAGAACCATCATTTCAAGTTGACAAATGTTTCATATATTCAACTTCTCAGATGCATTCAGAATCCGTTTTAAAATTCAGACAACATCCTGGAACTTTGCCAGCCAGGACAGGTAGAGGAGAGCTGATAGAATAAAGTGCTCTCTTTGGTAAACAGAAGCTTTTAGCAATTTCTTAATTTATTTTCTTCTAACTATTTTGTTACGAGGCATCTTCAGACAGTTTTATTATCTCTACTTGCACATCCTCATCTGCACATCTATCCCTCCAGTGTAAATTGCTCATCTGTAATTACTTCGCCACTATTGGCCTATTTATTGCCTTACCTCCTTACTTCATTTCGACACACTGTATGCAGATTGTACGTTTGTTTATCCCATGTGTAACTCTGTGTTGTTTTTGTCACACTGCGGTCAAAGGCGCCGTTGCGAGATGGACTTCACATACTTTGACATTTTTCAAACTTTGCATTGTCTTCGGTCCAGCGGGAGTCAAAGAACAGGAAGCGAATTAGAATTCATTTTTCGGGCCTCCCGAGTGGCGCAGTGGTCTAAGGCACTGCATCGCAATGCTAGCTGTGCCACTGGAGAACCTGGTTTGAGTCCAGGCTCTGTCGCAGCCGGCCGCAACCGGGAGACCCATGAGGCGGTGCACTATTGGCCCAGCGCTGTCCAGATTAGGGGAGGGTTTGACCGGCAGGGATATCCTGTCCTATCGCTCACTACTGACTCCTGTGGCGGGCCGGGCACAATGCACACTGACACGGTTGCCAGGTGTATGGTGTTTCCTCCAACACATTGGTGTGGCTGGCTTCTGGGTTAAGCGGGCATTGTGTCAAGAAACAGTGCGGCTTGGCTGGGTTGTGTTTCAAAGGACGCGCGGCTCTCGACCTTCGCCTCTCCCGAGTCCGTACAGGAGTTGCTACAATGGGACAGGACTGTTACTACCAATTGGATACCCCGAAACTGGGGAGAAAAATAAACAAATATTTACATTTAAACATGAGTTTTTCCCCAAAAAGGGGCTTTATTACAGACATAAACACTCCCCAGCACCCCAGACGTGGAGGCCCTGGGCTGGCATGGTCTGCAGTTGAGGCCGGTTGGACGTACTGTCAAATTTTCAAAAACATTGGAGGCGGCTTATGGTAGGCAAATGAAAATGTAGTTATCTGGCAACGGCTCTGGTGGACATTCCTGCAGTCATCATGACAATTGCACCCTCCCTCAAAACTTGAGATGTCTGTGGCATTGTGTTGTGTGACACAACTGCACATTTTAGAGCGGCCTATTATTTTCCCCAGCACAAGGTGCACCTGTGTAATGATTATGCTGTTTAATCAGCTTCTTGATAAGCCACACCTATCAGGTGGATAGATTACTGTATCTTGACAAAGGATAAAATGCTCTATAACCGGGATATAAACACATTTGTGAGAAATAAGCTGTTTGTGCATTTGAAAAATGTCTGGGATTTTTATTTCAGCTCATGAGACACTTTACATATTGCATTTATGATTTTGTTCAGTGTATATAGGTATATTTGGTGAGTTTTGACTTATGCTTGTGTGAAGCTAGAACAGTACTGGCTCTGGAGCAGCATGTGCACACTGTGTGTCTGTGTGCAGTCTGGAGTCCCTAAACTAGGGGTCGCGACCCCATGTGGGTTTGCCTGATATTAAAATGGGGTCGCGGGAGAATTTCATAAACCCCCCCCAAAAAAAAATATATATATATTTTGTCTTTGTATCTCAAAATGATTGTAATGTGGTTGACCTTAAAAATCCAAATTAAAATGATTTGAATCCAAAAGATAAAAATTCAACCAGAGAGCGCCCTAATATCATGGAAAAAGGCCGCACTTGACCGTTACACTTGAATCATTACTATGGTGAATCTCTAGACCCGTTACATTATGAAACCACACACTATTGCAGAGACTGATATTACAATTGATATGGTGAAAACAATGTGAGGGGAGGCAGAGGCACAGAAATTGACATCAATACCTTTGTCAGATAACACTTTTAAGTGAAGAATTTATGCTATTGCAGGCAATCAAGAGGAAACTGACTGAACGACTGGGGTCACTTAGAAATGTCCTTGTTTTTGAAAGAAAAGCAAAAATAAAGTCCATTAAAATAACATTAAATTGATCAGAAATACAGTGTAGACATTGTTAATGTTGTAAATGACTATTGTAGCTGGAAATGGCTGATTTTGTATGGAATATCTACATAGGTGTACAGAGGCCCGTTATCAGCAACCCTCACTCCTGTGTTCCAATGGCATGTTGTGTTAACTAATCCAAGTTTATCATTTTAAAAGGCTAATTGATCATTAGAAAACCGTTTTGCAATTATAATAGCACAGCTGAAAACTATTGTTGTGATTAAAGAAACAATAAAACTGTCCTTCTTTAGACTAGTTACGCATCTGGAGTATCAGCATTTGTGGGTTCGATTACAGGCTCAAAATGGCCAGAAACAAATAACTTTCTTCTGAAACTTTCTTCTGAAATTAAGGCTATTCCATGCAAGAAATTGCCAAGAAACTCAAGATCTCATACAATGCTGTTTACTGCTCCCTTCACAGAACAGCACAAACTGGCTCTAACCAGAACAGAAAGAGGAGTGGGAGGCCCCGGTGCACAACTGAGCAAGAGGACAAGTACAGTGCCTTGCGAAAGTATTCGGCCCCCTTGAACTTTGCGACCGTTTGCCACATTTCAGGCTTCAAACATAAAGATATAAAACTGTATTTTTTTGTGAAGAATCAACAACAAGTGGGACACAATCATGAAGTGGAACGACATTTATTGAATATTTCAAACTTTTTTAACAAATCAAAAACTTGAAAAATTGGGCGTGCAAATTATGGATGGATGGAGCCAAATACAGGACCATACAGGACCATTCTGGAAGAAAACCTGATGGAGTCTGCAAAAGACCTGAGACTGGGACGGAGATTTGTCTTCCAACAAGACAATGATCCAAAACATAAAGCAAAATCTACAATGGAATGGTTCAAAAATAAACATATCCAGGTGTTAGAATGGCCAAGTCAAAGTCCAGACCTGAATCCAATCGAGAATCTGTGGAAAGAACTGAAAACTGCTGTTCACAAATGCTCTCCATCCAACCTCACTGAGCTCGAGCTGTTTTGCAAGGAGGAATGGGAAAAAAATTCTGTCTCTCGATGTGCAAAACTGATAGAGACATACCCCAAGCGACTTACAGCTGTAATCGCAGCAAAAGGTGGCGCTACAAAGTATTAACTTAAGGGGGCTGAATAATTTTGCACGCCCAATTTTTCTGTTTTTGATTTGTTAAAAAAGTTTGAAATATCCAATAAATGTCGTTCCACTTCATGATTGTGTCCCACTTGTTGTTGATTCTTCACAAAAAAATACAGTTTTATATCTTTATGTTTGAAGCCTGAAATGTGGAAAAAGGTCGCAAAGTTCAAGGGGGCCGAATACTTTCGCAAGGCACTGTACATTAGAGTGTCTAGTTTGAGAAACGCCTCACAAGTCCTCAACTGGCAGCTTCATTAATTAGTTCTCGCAAATCACCAGTCTCAATGTCAACAGTGAAGAGGCGACTCCGGGATGCTGGCCTGAACCATATCTCAGATTGGCCAATAAAAATAAAAGATTAAGACGGGCAAAAGAACACAGACACTGGACAGAGGAACTCTGCCTAGAAAGCCAGTATCCCGTAGTCGCCTCATCAATGCCAATGTTGAGACTGGTTAGTTGGTACTATTTATTGAGACAGAGGGGCACAAACATTTCCAGACCAATGGCCATGCCCAAAAGGCCTGAAAACATGCCCATTGTTTCACCCCACAGCAAGTGCTGCCACATTTATACAATAAACACATTTTTTTCACCATAACGTTATCGAGCAAATTACAAAGGAATATCGGCATAACTTGTAATTACGTTAGAAGCAAAATTAGGTTTTCATCAAAATAATAACTCTTGTGAACTATGACAAGACGTAATAAACCGATTTGAATATGTCGCAAGAGAAAAGATCATTTGCACTTATTACATTTGCCAGATCATTTTCCATCAATGGATGTTGATTAACTTGTTTGACAGCTATAATTAATCAATACTGCATGAGGGGGTATGGTATATATCCAATATACCATGGCTAAGGGCTGTTCTTTAGCATGATGACCCAGTACCTGGGTGCCTTATTGATATTATAAACTGTCATACCCATGGTATATAGTCTGATATACAACGGATTTCAGCCAGTCAGCATTCAGGGCTTGAACCCGGTTTATAATTGTAAATAAATCCCTTTTGTGCATAATTATATATAAATCTGACAGGAGATTTTGAGTGATGAAAGTTGGACAGAGGATCTCGAAATCTCTTAGCAAGAAACACTTGGACTAATATTTTTTTTTATCTTAAGCTATTTTCTGGCAATTGTGCCATTATTATGAGCCAGATGTTAAGACTACTATAATATTTGTGTTTTGGAGAATATCACCAGGCAGGAAACAGGAGTACAGCTTAGTGTCGTTTAGTAAAAACATCTTGTGACCTTCAGCCCCCGGGCCAATAGCAGCATGTGCACTTTATATTAGGTGTCGTAACACTGCTGTGATAAATTACTGCTTAGTAACAGCATAGTAACTAACATAGACAGATATAGATCACCGATACTACAACTACAAACAGCTATAAATGGCCCATTTGCGAGATTGGCTTGTCATTTTAAAAGGCTTAGGTTTATGATTGTAATTCAACGTTGCCATGGTTGGTTTGCTTAGATAGATGCAGGTAGCATATAGCCCCTGATAGGACTACATCTTCAGATAGTCTACAGTAGCCTGGGCAAAATGTAGGCAAGATGTAAACTGGAAGATTTAGCAGCTTGCTTAGTTCAAATCAACAGACTCATTTATTCAACATGAATAGTTTGGCAATTTCGAAGTAAGAAGTAATTGTGTTTCCCAATAGCCTCCTGGAATTGGTTACTGAGGATGGGGTCATAATTTCAATCACTGAATTAAGTATGAATATGAATGTATATGAATTGAATATGCTTGTCAACAACAGACTGTGTTAATTTGTTGTTGTTTGTTTTACCTGTTGCCTAATCTGACTGTTACCTTCAACCTATTGTGTTCTAAAAACTGATAGAGCATTGATAACTTCCAATTTAATTAACTTAACATGGCCATTAATAATTGCATAATAATTGACACAAGGCTATAACAACGTCTCCTCTCACTCACGTGACTCAGCCAATAAGCCGCATGCTCCATTGCTCTCTTAGAAGTACCCGACAAACCATGAATCCTACCCAATATTCTCATCTCACCAAAGAAGCTAAATACATAATTAAATACTACCTCCCTGAAGATTTCCCCAGCAGTTCACGTAATTCTGGCTCTCCAACCCCATTACTCCTCAAATCTAATAACAATCGCTCCATTTACCTCCCATATTTCTGGCACTGAAATAGAACGTGTTCCACTGTCTCCATCTCCTCCTGACAATGATCACACCTCCCAGTCTGATGTTTTCCCTCCAATTTATATGTACTGTTGAGCCTTGTGTGTCCCAGTCACAGCCTTGTGACTACACTTTCCTCCCTTCTGTGACGACCCTCCCACTTTGTCTGCCGTATTCTCTCTTTGTTCTTGTTTCCTTATTAGGATGCCGGTGGGCGGAGTTGGGAGGGTCGTCAGCTACATGGGAAACACCTAGGCCAGGTGTCTCCCAGGATAAATACACCTCTTGCAGATTCATGGAAGAGACTCTCTCCATGCAGACACCTTTACAGATTGTGTTGTGTATCTTGGTGGCCTTTTGGTTGTTTGCTTTGGCATCTTTCAACACCCTGCATTATCACATGCATGCAAAACACTCACTTACACTACTGATTACTGATTACACGCACCATTGTCTATTGTACTTAGTTACTTATTTAATAAATATATGTTTTGTTTCTCCTTCTCTTATTGTGGTGGCAGGGTAGCCTAGTGGTTAGAGCATTGGACTAGTAACTGGAAGGTTGCAAGTTCAAACTGACAAGGTACAAGGTACAAATCTGTTATTCTCCCCCTGAACAGGCAGTTAACCCACTGTTCTTAGGCCGTCATTGAAAATAAGAATTTGTTCTTAACTGACTTGCCTGGTTAAATAAAGGTAAAAATAAATGTAATCTCCATGTTGTCTCCCTTTTGTTACGGGGCTTTGAGCCGGTTCGTGACACTTCTCTCTCAGCCTGAGGACCTCCCTGCCCCCACCTTTTTCCTATATATGATACAGGTGTCTTCACTTTCCCTCCTTAATCCACAACTCTTGTCATTTGTTTTCAACCCCTTGGCTTCTGCTTTACTGATTGACAATTCCATGTCAACATTAGGATGTTCCACTTCCTCATTACCCTCTTCTCCCACATGAGCTGGTACTCAGAGGAATTTCCCAAATACCTCCATATACAATCCGTGGCTACATATTGACAGCTGAATCGCATATACACTGAAATACACTTACCCCATGACATGTCGAAGTCGCCTATGCTATCACTTTCACTTGTTTAGGGAGATGATCTAATCCCATGACACGCAGCAGTCGCCTATCTACTTGTTTGTTTAAAACAGCTGTCCCACCATATACAATCCGTGGCTACATATTGACAGCTGAATCGCATATACACTGAAATACACTTACCCCATGACATGTCGAAGTCGCCTATGCTATCACTTTCACTTGTTTAGGGAGATGATCTAATCCCATGACACGCAGCAGTCGCCTATCTACTTGTTTGTTTAAAACAGCTGATTTCCTTTTTCAAATAAAAATAATTGTATGAGAAAGGTAACACCGGTCGTCACTAGTTACCACAGCCACAAAGTCATGAACCTCGCCTATTTAAAACATTTATGTGTTTTAAATGTGATTTTAAACCTAACCTTAACAGCACTGCTAACCCAATGCCTAAACCTAACGTTAAATTAAGACCAAAAAGTTCATGTTTTCATGAATTTCTATGCTATAGCTTTGTGGCTGGGGTAACTAGTGGAAACACGATGTATACAGTGCACTGGGAAAGTATTCAGACCCCTTCCCTTTTTCCACACTTTGTTACGTTACAGCCTTATTCTAAAATGGATAAAATAAATAAAAATCCTTATCAATCTGCACACAATAGCCCATAATAACAAAGCGAAAACAGGTTTGTAGGAATGTTTACAAATGTTTTAACCATGAAATAGAGAAATACCTGATTTACATAAGTATGCAAAATCTTTGCTATGAGACTTTAGCTCAGGTGCATCCTGTTTCCATTGATCATCCATGAGATGTTTCTACAACTTGATTGGAGTCCACCTGTAGTAAATTCAATTGATTAGACAGGATTTGGAAAGGCACACACCTGTCTATATAAGGTCCCACAGTTGACAGTGCATGTCAGAGCAAAAACCAAGCCATGAGGTCGAAGGAATTGTCCTTAAAGCTCAGAGACAGGATTGTGTCAATGCACAGATCTGGGGAAGTGTTCCAAAACAATTCTGCAGCATTGAAAATCCCCAAGAACACAGTGGCATCCATCATTCTTAAGTGGAAGAAGTTGGGAACCACCAAGACTCTTCTTAGAGCTGGCTGACCGGACAAACTGAGCAATCGGGGGAGAAGGGCCATGGTCAGGGAGGTGACCAAGAACCCGATAGTCACTCTGGCAGAGCTCCAGAGTTCCTCTGGGAGAACCTTCCAGAAGGACAACCATCTCTGCACCAATCAGGCCTTTATGGTAGCGTGGCCAGACAGAAGCCACTCCTCAGTAAAAGGCACATGACAGCCCGTTTGCAGTTTGCCAAAAGGCACCTAAAGGATTCTCAGACCATGACCTGGTCTAGATGAAACCAAGATTGAACTCTTAGGCCAGAATGCCAAACGTCACGTCTGGAGGAAACCTGGCACCATCCCTACGGTGAAGCATGGTGGTGGCAACATCATGCTGTGGGGATGTTTTTTAGCGGCAGGGACTGGGAGACTAGTCAGGATTGAGGGAAAGATGAACGGAGCAAAGTACAGAGAAATCCTTGATAAAAACCTGCTCAGTACGTCAGACTGGGGCAAAGGTTCACCTTCCATCAGGACAACGACCCTAAGCATACAGCCAAGACAACGCAGGGGTGGCTTCGGTACAAGTATCTGATTATTCCGGACTTGAACCCGATCCAACATCTCTCAAGAGACCTGAAAATAGCTGTGCAGCAAGGCTATCCATCCAATCTGACAGAGCTTGAGAGGATCTGCAGATAAAGTGTGAGAAACCCCCCAAATACAGGTGGGCCAAGCTCGTAGTGTCATACCCAAGAAGAGTCAAGGCTGTAATCGGTTCTAAAGGTGCTTCAACATAGTACTGAGTCTGAATACTTTTGTAAATGTGATATTTCATTTTTTTTTTTTTTTATACATTTGCAAAAATGTCTAAAGAACTGTGTAGATTGGTGAGGGGAAAAAAACACAATAAATTTTAGAATCAGGCTGTGAAGAAACAAATGTGGAAGTCAAGGTGTCTGTGTAGTTTCTGAACACACTTTAAATTGGAATCCTTCAGCCAGGACAGACTAGCCATAGGTCCAGGGAAGATGGTACAGCTCAATGACATGACAGAAGGTCCTGAGATTGCTACTAGATTGAATGTCTCAGTGCACACAAATGGTCTTTCAGTGAAACGGTTTTAAAGCACCAAGGTGCTGACTATCGCCTTGGCTTGATCATATGTGTTAAAGTAATCATCGACGTGCCATTGTTTTACAAAATCAAGTACATTGTTGTGAAAGATGAGCAACTTCTATTGGTTGGCTCACCCCTTAAAACTCTTTGTTTTGATGACCATTTCCATGCATTCAAAGACGTATTGAAGCAAAGTGGGCTGTGTATTTTATGTCAATGTCACACCCTGATCTGTTTCACTTGTCCTTGTGATTGTCTCCACCCCCTCCAGGTGTCACTTATCCTCCCTGGTGTATTTATCCCTGTGTTTCCTGTCTCTTTGTGCCAGTTCGTCTTGTATGTTCAAGTCAACCAGTGTGTTTTCCTGTGCTCCTGCTTTTCTATTCTCTTCTACTAGTCCTCCAGGTTTTGACATTTGCCTGTTTTCTGGCAAAGATGCAGGGAACTCCATTCCCTGCATCTGGGTCTCGCCTTGTGCCCTTATAGTCAATGACATTTTGAACTATAAACCATTTGATTTACCGATTGATTATGTATCAAATCATTTTTGGTATGTGATTCCATACTGTCACCTATTGCAACTTTGAACAGGTTGCTTTATGGATGTAAACACGGTGTACAGTACATTTGTAGTTGAACTGGAGATGTCCAACTCGTATGCATCTTTTCTTGTTTTTCATTATATTCATCAGTCTTACCTTGCTTATTGTTGAAATGAAACCATGTCCTGGACTTGTTTTATTCCTCAATGTCTTACTTACAGTGGGGCAAAAAAGTATTTAGTCAGCCACCAATTGTGCAAGTTCTCCCACTTCAAAAGATGAGAGAGGCCTGCAATTTTCATCACAGGTACACTTCAACTATGACAGACAAAATGAGAAAAAAAATCCAGAAAATCACATTGTAGGTTTTTTAATGAATTTATTTGCAAATTATGGTGGAAAATAAGTCATTAAGGATGTTAAAAGCAGCTCTTCAATGTTGTAATGTTGGTTGGTTACATACCGGTCATTACAAATATTAATGCAAGTGGACTGCTGATTGACTGGAGTGTATCCTCAGTGATAGTCCGTCCATCATAGAAAGCATTTTATAATTTTTTTTTCTCCAATTTATTCTTTGGCCACATACCAATTTTGGATAAGTCAACATCATTATTAGTATGTGCTAAGATTAGGCACGTGTTACAATTTGATATTTGAAGCAGTAAATACATGTTTTTTGGGACATGATGCATCATTATTTTGTCATTCCAAAAAAGCATTGCTTTTACACTGGACAGAGTAACCAGAAGTGTAAATGTTAACACCAGAAGTGTTGAATAGAAATGACAATGTGAGTGTTAATTCCTTCCAAGTGTTACATTTGAGTGAAATTAGGAACTATAATGCAGTGTTCATTTTTTTACACTACTGAGTTTCACATTAACACAAAAAAATGTAACACTATAATCAGAGTGCTTTTTAAACTCTGTAGAGTGGGACTATATGTTATCCGGGGTAGCATTACAATTAACTGATTTACTGCAGTGTTGATTTAACACTGCAAAATGTATTGTGTAGAGCGAGCTTGGGCACATTCTCTATTGACTACCTATGCTATGTCACAAAACTATCAGTAGGCCTGGAATTGAAAATGCTATGGAAATACATTTTACTTTTGTTTTTTATTCGGTACACGGGAATGTAACCTCTAATTCATTCACAGACCTTTATCTGCAACAAGTCGACTTGATGGAAACACAACTCTGATGGCAAACCAGGGTTTCCCTTAGCTGGTAATTGCCAGCTTTTGGCCGATTAAAACACTTAAAGACGATAAATAAAATTGTAGCCATATTGTCCAGGAGAGGCTGTCTATCATGGCCTACACCCCTAATTCACGATTCATGCCTCATGTGCGCCTGATGCTGGGGAGAGAGAGAGCGAATCAGGGGACTTGACCTAGGCTATCTACCATTGAATGTGAAGATGGAGGCCTTTTTCATTGAAGTAAAACAAAACTTCATAAAAAGTCACAATAAAAGAGTATGGCTGTAGTGAAAAGCACACAAGGGGAATTTAATATAAGTTGTAATATTGTAATAGACTAAGATGAGAAGAATGTTGGCACGACCATATGCAGGCTACTGTACAACTCTATTCAGGAAGGAAGCATTTTTGGAACTTAAATTAATTTCGATCAGTCTTTTTAATTGTTTAATTTAATTTAACCCACACTTTCAAAGTGCAGAAAACCAAGGCTTTTACGAGAGCTGAAATCAGTGAACCAAATATCAGAGCACAAGTCAGAATTGACGCAAGCAACAGTAGATGGGCCAGGGTGTACAAGCACATTTCCAGATATCATCAACATTTATACAGTCAAGGCACGGCAGAGGACAGGGAGAGCTCTGCAGTGTTGATTTATGACATCTGAATGTGCATTAGATGTCAACAAGATCATATTATACAACCATCAGGCAACATGATTACAAAGCAGGCGAGAGCTGGTTAGAGTAGGATGCGAGGCCAAAAGTCTGTAACTGTGATTAAGCCTGAACATCATAAGCTACCAGCCAAACAAGCTTGCAAGAATTGTTTACTTAAACTCCCTTTAGATGATAAGCATTTTTTCATCTGTAGCTCTGTAATGTGCCTGTATCTATGTAATTGTATGTGTACATTCGGAAATTGTCAAGGCAAGCATTCGGTACTGGGTAAGCCTACAAGGTAGGGAGGGATGTATTTTCTGTTTGTTGAGATTGACAGTCTATTTATTACTACAAACGTAAACCATGATATTGAAGTGCCCAAAGTAGTTCTGCTTTGTTTATTGGTTGTGTGTAGCAATGGCACAGGTGGTGGAAAATGTGTTGCATATATTTTATATATTTATAAATATGGCATCAAAATGTTGAAAATCTGATTTCCCCCAGTGGCATATATTCATGGCTGCCAAGGAAAGCCAGGCTTCCCCAAACAATGGAATGCCCCCCAAAAAAAATCATAATTTATATTTTGTCTCTCTGTGTTTCAGAATTTTCCTTCAATTCACAAGAGGCTGAATGTAGCTCACCGGGAAAGCATCTGATTGAGCGAAACTGCGCCTCAGTCTCAGTTATGTGTAGCTGGTCAAAATAAGTATTACATTGTTGCCGCCCGTAGCACTGAATGCAAGGGAAGCCAGTGAGCATTTGGCTAGCAAACAAAGTATAAAAAAGTAGTTTAGCGTTGACCTAAACTGACTGAGCTCAACTGTGAATGGTTCTGGTACACCCAAAACAATTGTCAAGGGAGGCCAGTTTGGATTTGGCTTCAACTGAAAATAAATCTTGTCTTTATCCTCCGGTGGATAGCTAGCTAGTTAAAATCAGTCCTCTCCTAAATTAGTAATGGATGGAGATAGGTATTTGGACTTGTGGTTTTACCTAATTCTCTGTAATGGCCAATGATTATAATGGTGATTCTCATCCAACCATTAATTCATACATCGTGCCTCTGGCCTGAGAGGATGGAAGATGTAGCAGGCTATACCCACCTAGCAAAATGTAGTTGAAAAGACGACTATGCCCGACGTCCAATCTCCGTTTGGTTTTGGTTGAAAGTTTCAACGATTTAAAACAACATCATTTCAATGTACTTGCAGCCTATACACATAACGCAGTATAATGTTTTTTGGTATATGGACAATTTTTATTAACAATCATACATCACTCCAGTATTTACACACAGTATTTCTGTACAACATTTGTTCTAATTGTCTTTATTCCACTACTGAAGAACCATGACTCGAATCATCACCTGCTCATATTTCAAACGTCCATTATTCCATGCCTTACCATTAACTGAATTATTGCCATTACATTTTATCAAAGGCGTTTCAATTCGGTTTTGATATTTCATGTAACATTTAGTAATCGTCATTATTTATGCAACCAACTGACTTTTGTTTTTTACAATTGTATTGTTTGCAAACAATGGAGTAAAATAAGCTTATATTTTGGGTTGGATATTGTATCAAATTCTTACTCTTTTAATCAATGGCATATTGAGAAACTAATGAACCCAATGATCGACCAATCAACACTCTTGCAAAAATAATGAACAAATATCTGCAAAAGCTACATACATCTTGGTCCATCTTAGAATGAAAAATGGTACAAATTCAGGATATCTTCCACCAATTCATTTTTGTTGATAATTATTTATTTTTTAAAATCAACAATACGTCAAAGGATTCAACTACTGAAAACTGAAACAAATGGATCAAACAGATCAATCAACCTTTTCAAGCCTGTTGAAGGTGTTTGGTGGTGGCGTGGTAAAGGGGAATTCCCCTGTCTCTACCTATGCTTCAGGTGGTCTCCCACAGCTCTACGTATGTCATGTTCTGTGGCCTTGCTGTTCCTTTTCTTGACTGCCAGTGCAACACAGAAATAAACATCTTTAGTCATGCTATGTATATAAAACACTCAATGTAATAGATATGGAGCATCTATGGACTCAGTTACACCCGGCACTTAAAGGTGACTTAGTGTGAGGGGCCATTGTGCTCGCATTAGGTTCAGATCTGCCAGGATGGGCATTGTGTTCAGAATTTGACATAGTCTGGATGCAATCAGGCCACCAAATATGTATAAGCTACGTAAAGAGATGGGGTGAATGAGTGGGGAAAAGTACACGCTACACAAATTACTTTCAGAATAACAAAGAACAAATGTGGGTTCCTGAGAGGAAATCAACGGTCATACAGCCAAAAAGGGAGAGAAATTTTTCACTAACGTAAATCAACATAGATGATGGAACATATTCCCTTTTGCTTACGTGATATAAATATTTACCATCTAAAGCATGTGACCTCTCACCTCTCTGGCTGTAGAAGTGTCTCACTGTGCTCCACCCTCGCTGGGTCCTCAGAGGAGAGGAAGGCTGGGAAGGGATGAAAGGATAAATGGATCAATCATTCAACAAGTCAGTAAAATAAAGGGAGTGTTGATAAGCTTAAATATCCATCTCCCACCCACGGAGAGACCTATATTCTGTATCTTACCCTCCAGACAGTCTCGGGAGTAACGAGGCGGCTTGCCTCATTCCTGGTCAGCTGACATGGCAGGGGGTGAGCGAATCATCACTGGTTCATACACACACAGGACAAGGACAATAAGCCTAATTAATACAACACTACTACAGAGAGAAATAGCAATGGCGTCTTCTTGTAGGCACTAACTCCACCATGGTTCGTTGGACGAAGCCTATGGGGAAATGAACAGCGTTTTGGTAGGGTTTTCGGATGAGTGTAGAAAATAAGGTCTGTGGTAAACACAGGCTTAGGAGTTTTGTTCTATGAGATAATCATCATCTATAACATTCCATCTTAACTGCCTGTGGGAAGGATAATTAAGTTGTGATGGTTTGAATTAAATATAAAACTTGTCTCACAGACAAACTAATGTTCATAAGTGTAGTGTATAACAAGAGGTGTTCCAGCTCGGAGTCTGGGTTTGATTATGATACTGCTATCTCTTACCTATCCATCTCTGAGCCTGGGTTTGATTATGATAATGCTATCTCTTACCTATCCATCTCTGAGCCTGGGTTTGATTATGATGCTCCTCTCTCTTACCTATCCATCTCTGAGCCTGGGTTTGATTATGATGCTCCTCTCTCTTACCTATCCAGCTCTGAGTCTGGGGTTGATTATGATAATGCTATCTCTTACGAATCCAGCTCTGAGTCTGTGTCATACCTATCCAGCTGAGTCTTGGTTTGCTCCTGATTTCTGGACCACTGAAGCAGACTGGGATGTTACTGCCTAGGATGTTAGTCTGCCCTTTGACCTTTTGAGGAGGATCCAATGTCATCAAGCGGCTTTGTTTCTTCATCAGACAGTGGAGTCATAAGTGAGAGCAGCTCCTTGGTCTGCCATTCCTGAGGGAGAGAAACACAAGACTGATAACAAGGCAGCTACAGCCTACTGTAGGGGTGCATCTCAATAGTCTACAGTGGCTTCCTCTATCTCCCTTCTTTCATTGTCACTCATCTGAACAGGAGACAGGTGAAAGCATTATGGTATTTGTTTTCACCCTTCCAGTTTGTTATTCGACTAGGAAAGTCCTTGCAGTTTTTTATGAAACATGTTAGGCAGAGTGGAAAGTACCCAATGGTTGCAGGCGTATATTTACATTGTTTACTATCTGTTTTAGTAGTCTGACAAATTAATCATAATAATACTGCTAAACTGCAAATAGTTTTATTGTTGTTAGATTAATTTAATTGCAAATACATTTGTCCATTGATTGTAGCGATTGAAAACAGGAAGAGGGGGGAGTTTTATGAGGAAGGAAACCTTGGCCTACAGCTCAGAGTGAAACCATTATGTACTGTTGTATGACAGGGAATGTTAGGGAGGAGGACGGTTTAAAAGTCTATTGCTCTTTTATTTGTTCAGTTCGATGATTTGCATCTAGTCGTATGCTTTAACTATGTGTTTTTTGGGGGATGTTAAGACTGTCAACTGTAAATTATATGTCTATGGTAATTCAGTAAAAAGTTGCTTTGGGGTGAATGTGTTTTCCTTAGAACTGTGGAGATAAGTGTATTTACTTGCTGGTAGTAGAACCTGTTTCACAAGGGACATAAAGAAGTGATACTATCGAGGCTACATTTCTTGAAACAACTCAGCAGAACGTTTTTGAAATCATGCATATTGTGCAGTTGAAAGTCATGCTGACAACAACCTTAATGATTAGTACTACTTGTATTCTAATGCTGTATCGTGCAGGCACCATGTGTGGGTTGAGTGTATCGTGCAGGCACCATGTGTGGGTTCAGTGTATCGTGCAGGCGCCACGTCTGGGCTCAGTGGCCTTTTAGTGTTGTCCTTGTCAATTCCCCAGAGTTCCCAGTTTACCACAAGTTCAACTGTTTAACAGACACAATCACTGAGATGTCTTATGGTTAAAAGCAGGGCTTGAATTGAGTGGGTATGTGAGGATATAGGACTAACTCTTGTTATAGATATGGGCAAAAAGCAAATGCTACCCCTTGTTTGCTAAGTAAAAACAACAGTCCAGATTATACTGTATATAGCGATATAGGCTTCAACAATGAATTCCGCAATTATTTCTGCATAGTCCACTAGACTATCGAAGGTCTTGCTCACCCTCAACATGGGTTCTTGGTAGGCCTAACATGCTAACAACACCGAACATGTTGCCTGTTCAGAGTTTGTTTTGATATTTTAACCTGCGTTTCGTGATCGTGTTTGGTGTGGGGCGGCAAAATCCATGTATACATGATAGCGCAGGCACGCAGCCGGTTTGGATTCCGTGTTAGTCTCCGCAATTTAGAATATTAGTGGTAGGCTATGCCTATACAAAAATACCAAAAAGATAGAAGCGGTATCCATAGACCAAACAGTTGAACAGATTTTTATTCAGGAGAATCGCATTGAATCAGGCTATTCATTTCAGTGCAGCTGCGTACTTACCCATAACCTATAGCCTAAACGGAACCAAAAACACCCCTGTCTATTTTGATCAGAGATCATGACAAAGCCTGCACATTTCAGCTATATTTCTCATTGATTTAGCCCACTAGCGCCTACAGATTGGATACACATGAAGCCCTACAGGTTCTCTGAAACAATAGACTGACTAGGATCCTTTGACTCCTCCCCGCGCCATATGTGTTCCCAATTACGCTAAATGTTGTCCTATTAATAAGCTTTGAATGTTTTCCTATTCAATTGCATTGGTTAACCGGTGTCAGAGGAAGGCCCTAAAAATTGTCAAATACTCCAGCCACCCCAGTCATAGACTGTTCTCTCTGCTCCCGCACGGCAAGCGGTACCGGAGCTCCAAGTCTAGGTCCAAAAGGCTCATGAACAGCTTCTCCACCCAAGCCGTAAGACTCCTGAACAGCTAATCAAATGGCTACCCGGACTATCTGCATTGTCAACCCAATATTATTAATCAACCAGATTGTCACCGAAATAATTATAATATAATAGTAGCCTTTTCATTTTCTTTCATTGCTGCCAATATTGTTTTCTATGTTTTGTTTTCACTTAATACTTTGGGATACTAGTGCACAAAAAACACTGACAATTACAGTATTTTACTCCAATTTGGCAATCCTCATAAAATCTTACTTAGCAACAGTAATATGCCAGAAACGAACATCAAGAAACAATTGAATGTAGATCACATTAACCACAGTGTACAGAATCTGGACGTACCTCAGGTAGCATTTGTAATGATGAGTGGGGTCAGAGCTTGAATCTGTGGGAGAATAAACCAGTAATGAACAAGGACCGTGTGAAAGTGAAGCTATAGTTTCATAGCACTTTGATCATATCTTAGTTATCATCATTGCATTGATAACGTGAAGTAATAGAGCATACACCTTTAGTCATACGGCTGAAGTTCTTGACAACTCACCATTTACAAAACTAACACCTGCAAGATGCTGTACTGTCTTCTGTTTCATTGTACTACATTGCTTGGTGTTTCCTCTAAATCTGATGATGCCTAATAGAAGGAAACATATTACTCAATGAAACATTTCTAGTTCAGCCCAGAGGAAGTAGAGCAATAATATCATCTGCTCAGCTAACCTTAGTACAGTGACTGTTCAACATGTAGATTATATCAACATACCTCTACAGCATTTACTGTCACTGGAGAAGAAGACACTGTTGTTGGACTTCTTTTCTTCCTTAGAATTACAATTCTTATTATTATAATAATAGGAGCTATTAGGACTGATGCCACAACAACACCAATGATGATTCCAGGTTCTATTCTTGAGGATTGTGGTCCACATTCAGAATTGGACAAATGAGTTCCTGGTCTTAGTTCTTGAAGACCTAAGGATTTACACCTGTAACACATAATATAACAGTCTGAGACAGCAATTTGATCATTCAACTTTCTGTTTTGTTGTAGATTTGTACTTTAATATATTGTTTGATTTACCTTACACTTTTGATGTATGTAAACATATGTGAACTTACTGTGTGTGTGGCTGGCAGGATGTTAATGATCCATTTGAATAAGTATCACCAGTGCAGTCAGCACACACAGTATCTGTAGACGTTGTTCCTGCAGAAAAATATGATTGCATTTAGTTTTTCCCTACTAATTATATTCCATTAACTGTTAATGATTATTCACACTAAAGTTACCAACTTGACTAAATTGAATTATGACAACACGATGAGTATTATGATGAGACAGAAGACCAACCTGTGTGACTGATGTATTGACCAGGTTTACAGCTGCTGTGTCTCTGGGCTGCTCTACAACCATCCTTAGTTGGGTCTAGACAGTAGAACCCCTCCAGTGTCCCACAGACAGTATCTGATGAAGGTCTACATGACTGCTTTACCTTCAAACCCAAACCTAGAGAGAAAACATGTTTTAAAAATGTATATATATATATTTCACCTTAATTTAACCAGGTAGGAAAGTTGAGAACAAGTTCTCATTTACAACTGCGACCTGGCCAAAATAAAGCAAAGCAGTTCGACAGATACAACGACACAGAGTTACACATGGAGTAAAACAAACATACAGTCAATAATACAGTATAAATAAGTCTATATACAATGTGAGCAAATGAGGTGAGAAGGGAGGTAAAAGCAAAAAAGGCCATGGTGGCAAAGTAAATACAATATAGCAAGTAAAACACTGGAATGGGAGTTTTGCAATGGAAGAATGTGCAAAGTAGAAATAAAAATAATGGGGTGCAAAGGAGCAAAATTAATTAATTAATTAAATACAGTTGGGAAAGAGGTAGTTGTTTGGGCAAAATTATAGGTGGGCTATGTACAGGTGCAGTAATCTGTGAGCTGCTCTGACAGTTGGTGCTTAAAGCTAGTGAGGGAGATAAGTGTTTCCAGTTTCAGAGATTTTTGTAGTTCGTTCCAGTCATTGGCAGCAGAGAACTGGAAGGAGAGGCGGCCAAAGAAAGAATTGGTTTTGGGGGTGACTAGAGAGATATACCTGCTGGAGCGTGTGCTACAGGTGGGAGATGCTATGGTGATCAGCGAGCTGAGATAAGGGGGGACTTTACCTAGCAGGGTCTTGTAGATGACATGGAGCCAGTGGGTTTGGCGACGAGTATGAAGCGAGGGCCAGCCAACGAGAGCGTACAGGTCGCAATGGTGGGTAGTATATGGGGCTTTGGTGACAAAACGGATTGCACTGTGATAGACTGCATCCAATTTGTTGAGTAGGGTATTGGAGGCTATTTTGTAAATGACATCGCCAAAGTCGAGGATTGGTAGGATGGTCAGTTTTACAAGGGTATGTTTGGCAGCATGAGTGAAGGATGCTTTGTTGCGAAATAGGAAGCCAATTCTAGATTTAACTTTGGATTGGAGATGTTTGATATGGGTCTGGAAGGAGAGTTTACAGTCTAACCAGACACCTAAGTATTTGTAGTTGTCCACGTATTCTAAGTCAGAGCCGTCCAGAGTAGTGATGTTGGACAGGCGGTTAGGTGCAGGTAGCGATCGGTTGAAGAGCATGCATTTAGTTTTACTTGTATTTAAGAGCAATTGGAGGCCACGGAAGGAGAGTTGTATGGCATTGAAGCTTGCCTGGAGGGTTGTTAACACAGTGTCCAAAGAAGGGCCGGAAGTATACAGAATGGTGTCGTCTGCGTAGAGGTGGATCAGCAGCAAGAGCGACCTCATTGATGTATACAGAGAAGAGAGTCGGTCCGAGAATTGAACCCTGTGGCACCCCCATAGAGACTGCCAGAGGTCCGGACAGCAGACCCTCCGATTTGACACACTGAACTCTATTAGAGAAGTAGTTGGTGAACCAGGCGAGGCAATCATTTGAGAAACCAAGGCTGTCGAGTCTGCCGATGAGGATGTGGTGATTGACAGAGTCGAAAGCCTTGGCCAGATCAATGAATACGGCTGCAGAGTAATGTTTCTTATCGATGGCGGTTAAGATATCGTTTAGGACTTTGAGAAGTATGAAACAGAATTAGGCATGTAGTTATTAGAGAATGTTGCCATCTTTGACACTACGAACGTAAGTGATTTTCGGAGTAGGTTAGGAGAGCATTTCCGCTAAACCTATCCCCTTTCCTAACCTCAACCTAACTCTCCTAACCTGCGGTGTATAACATAAGAAGTACACTATAGTACAGAGATTCCCAACCTTTACTGTCCCAGTGAGTGAAGAAACATGGTCTTCCTCCTTTTTTAACCAGCTCATGTTTAAAACAAATACATGTTAAAACACCACTGGAGTCTGGAGATACAACTCATCACTATAACTGGGCTCTGAGTCTGTTTTATCCCTGTTGTGCTGTCTGTCTCTGCATCTCTGCTGTCACTGTCCCTCTGTCTGTGATTCACCTTGTTCTGATCTGTCACAGTATGTCAGCATGTCTGTCTGTGATTTTCCTTGTTCTGATCTGTCACTCTGTCTGTAATTTTGTTGTCAGCCTGTCTGTCAGCCTGTCTCTTCTTGTTCTCCTTTGCTGTCTGTCGGTCTGTCTGTCAGCCTGTCTCTTCTTGTTCTCCTCTGCTGTCACTCTGCCCTCCCTACCCTTTTGTCAGCAGGTGTCACAGCAGTTCTTCTCTGTCACCCTGTCAATGACATCTTCTGTATCCAGGACCATAAGGAATTGCTTTTCAGTTGCCATCAGAATAAATACTTCCAAGAGATCGTAGGATAGGGTGCTCCTGAGTCGATGTTTTATGAATTGGAGAGTTGAGAAGCTCCTCACACCGGCTACCTGGGTGACAGACAGGGTGAATAGGAACTTGTACCCCAGGCCTATAACATGGTAAGCCTCTGTCAACAAGATGTACCCCTGTAGACGTTGACAACAACATACAGCACAGTTCTTACATGTTGAACAACTTGTATTCATCATCTCCACTTATTCTTCCTCAGGTCCATCTGCAGGTATCTCTCACAGTCCTGGTTGTGTACTTCTCCACTGCTGATGTTTTCAGTCTCTCCCCTTGACTGGCAAGACTAGTCAACTCACACTGCAAAGTGCTGACAGCTGCTCAGTTGTCAAACTTAAGCAAGAGTTTGCTTAGTTTTGCAAGTGATGTCTGGGGCAATCCATTATATTGTATCTCTGAGAACCTGCTGGGGTCCAGATGAGTAAAGTCTTTGTACAACGTGCCTGGTGTCAGCAAGCGCTGACAGATGCTCTCAGTGACTGTATCCATGATGACAAAGTGCACCTTAGTCTTGTAGACACTCTCTGCATCCCTATCATGGTATAATGGCATGGTCTCCCTTTTCTTTGTTCTCTTCTGAGGCATCTCAGCTTGCACTTCCAGTTCGTTGTCTTCATCCTGTTCTTGCAGCTTGTCAGTGGACCACTGCATGAAGCTGTTTGCAGCCCTCTCCACAGCAAGTCCCTCACATTCCTTTGCCTAGCCTCTTGTGTTCCCAATACCATCCCTCTGTCAGGATGTCCACGCCACTGGTTTGAAGGTACTTGGAGAGAGGGGACGTATTCTCAAATATAGACAGAACTGTTTGGGCAGTGAAGATTGTGTTGTACCTTGAGCAGAGACTCTGTTAATGCTCTGGCCTTGACACGTACAGTTGGCCTTTGACCTGCCATAACCATCAAGGTGAGAATTACATCCACAAACAGAGTATTTTGTGGGTCGCCAAAGAATACAAAGACCTTCTTCAGAGCAGAATCCTTGGCCCACCAGTGTGTTTCTCCTATAGGAGAGAGGCGTCTGTGGCGAGTGTCCAGGCTCCTTTTTCCACACATTGATTCTTTGGTAGGACTCTGGAATTAACACTGCCAGGTTATTTAGTAGAGAGAACAGACATAACTACTCCTATTGTGTCTGCAATCACAGGAGTCAGGATGTGTGTGTAACACCTCATGTACTTGGTTGGGAGAGTGGGAGTTTTCAAACATGTCTATAGGTAGGCCTAAAGGTTTTTAGGCAAAACACAATCAAGATGGAAAGCTCCTTGAAAGTGGGAATATGCCAGTCCTATTGGGCCAAAATCAATTATGGCCTATTGTATAGATAATAGAACGAATATGAATGAAATGTTTAAGAGATCTGATTTTTAGTTTATAAATACTTTGCTACAATGGCCCAGTTTGTTATCTACCCACCTCATTACTTTCTTTTAGCATGTGCACGTAGTAAGTACACCATCATACTTATAGGATAAGTGTATTTTCAGATACCACAATGATCCTTTAGTTGTGGATGTTTCATGTAGCCAGCCTGTAATAAAGTCCATATCCTGCACATAGAACTATGGAATCCGGTCTGTAACTTAAGTTTAGCACCATACCAGCAGGTGGAATCCAAGCCTTAAACATAACAGTGGACACATCACAACACTCCCTCTCTTGCGCCTCAACTTTGTAAGTCACCTTGATTTAGCACCTGTGTGTTTTATCAGTTTCTTTATGAAAATATTTAGCGAACTCCATGACAGTAGCAAAAGCAAGGGTCAGTAGCAGCACACAGGTAGACTACAAATGCATGCTGGGGCAGGCATGCCCCGAGTTCCTGAAGTGAGCACTATTGGAGCGGGAGAGAAGATCAACGCTCCAGCCTTTGGGAATCTCTCTCCAGTCAAATTCGGCACGCTCTGCTCCGCTCACATACTCTGATCTGATCAAAAGAGTATGACATGTCATACTTTTTCTGGCCAGACAGAATCAGATACATATAGTAAAACAGAGGGGCGCTGTTTCGCTAGCTAATTTCAGCAGAGAGGGAAAGGTGAAGTAAGAGGACTCACTCTCGCCAGAATCTGTCCTGAATAAGCCCAATGTGTTTCTATGTGCATAATATGCTTGTCATCTGCATTCCCTCTGTTGGGGGTGTAAAAAAAAGAAAATAAATCATTGTTAAACAAATCAAAATGTAGCCACCATTTGCCTTGATGACAGCTTTTCACATGCTTGGCATTCTCTCAACCAGCTTCACCTGGAATGCTTTTCTAACAGTCTTGAAAGATTTCCCACATATGCTGAGCACTTGTTGGCTGCTTTTCCTTCACTCTGTGGTCCAACTCTTCCCAAACCATATCAATTGGGATGAGGTCGGAGATTGTGGAGGCCAGGTCCTCTGATGCAGCACTCCATCACTCTCCATCTTGGTCAAATAGCCCTTGAACAGCCTGGAGGTGTGTTGGGTCATTGTTCTGTTGAAAAAACAAAAGGATTGTCCCACTAAGAGCACACCAGATGGGATGGTGGGCGTATCTTTGCAGAATGCTGTGGTAGCCATGCTGGTTAAGTGTGTGTTGAATTCTAAATAAATCACAGACAGTGTCATCAGCAAAGCACCCCCGCACCATTACACCACCCCCTCCATGCTTCACAGTGGGAACCACACATGCAGAGATTGCCCGTTCACCTACTCTGCGTCACAAAGACACGGCGGTTGGAACCAAAAATCTCAAATTTGGACTCATCAGACCAAAGGACAGATTTCCACCGGTCTAATGTCCATTACTCATATTTCTTGGCACTGGCAAGTCTTTTCTTCTTATTGGTGTTCTTTAGTAGTGGTTTCTTTGCAGCAATTCGACCATGAAGGCCTGATTCACGTAGTCTCCTCTGAATAGTTGATGTTGAGATGTGTGTGTTACTTGAACTCTGTGAAGCATTTATTTGGGCTGCAATTTCTGAGGCTGGTAACTCTACTGAACTTATCCACTGCAGCAGAGGTAACTCTGGGTCTTCCGTTCCTGTGGTGGTCCTCATGAGAGCCAGTTTCATCATAGTGCTTGATGGTTTTTACGACTGCACTTGAAGAAACTTTCAAAGTTCTTGAAATATTCCAGATTGACTGACCTTCATGTTTTAAAGTAATGAAAAAAAGTAGTTTCTCTCTGCTTATTTGAGCTTTTCTTGAAATAATATGGACTTGGTCTTTTACCAAATAGGGCTTTCTTCGGTATACCACCCTTACCTTGTCACAACACAACTGCTACGCAAAAACGCATTGAGAACTAAATAAATTCCTCAAATGAGCTTTTAACAAGGCACTCCTGTTATTTTTAAAGCATTTGTGACTACCTTATGGAGCTGGTTGAGAAAATTCCAAGAGTCTGCAAATCTGTCAGCAAGACAACAGGTGGCAACTTTGAAGAACCTCAATTATGAAATATATTTAGATTTTTTTAAACACATGATTCCATGTGTTATTTCATAGTTTTAATATATTTTATATTGATATATTTACAATGTAGAAAATAGTACAAATAAAGAAAAACCCTGGAATGAGTAGGTGTGTACTTTTGACACATACTGTATGTATCACTCTTTTTGTTACCCGTTTGACTTTGAATGTGTGCCACTTCAGCTCAGCCAATCAGAAAACCGGGCCGGACCATTTTGGGAGGGTGGAGCGGCATTGCCTACTGGTCAGCCAAGTGCTTAATATAGATTATTATGACAGCAGAGAAATTGTACAAAAGTAATCAAAAACAGGCTCATGACCCGCAGGCCATGTTTTTTTTGTATAAATAAAACATTGTTTAATTTATTAATTTTTCACCAACCCACCCCAATGGTTTGGCCTTTCTAGAATTTGCCAGAATTGTCAGATGGCCAATTTTGCCCATGCTTGGAGCAATGTCCTACACCTGGCAGCAGGCCAAAATGCAGGTAAAAAATGTTCCCCAAAAGGTTATTCGAGGATTCATTAAAAGGGTTTCTTTGAAGAACCATTTAAGGGTTCTTTGAAGAATTTATAGAGGTTCTCCACAGTTTCAATTTGAAGAACCCCTAAAGGATCCTCCAGCAATCTTTTATTATTAGAGTGTACAGTACAGCCAGGCCAATTCAGGGCTTCTGACGTAAGATATATTATTTAGGCCGTTTTTTTTGTTGCAAACAAGCAAAATTGTAATAATTTTTCTTTGCAAATGAGAAGGCCAAAGCTTTTCATTTTTCAAGAACATGGAAAATTCGACTGAGTTTAGCACCACACCTTCAAATTAAAAAGCAGTTGAGTCACCAGAGGCAGAACCGACATTGAAAACAAAAGGAAGAGATCAGCCTTGTCGTAAAATTACAAATACAGTCATTCATCACGATTAAAATCTGTCATTCTTTTCAGTTACTGCACCGTACATGTTAAGTAGGCTATTTCTACATTTACACAAACTGTATCTTACCCGTCTTGGTTCGCAGTTGAACTATTTTACTTTCACTGACCTTTCCAGATAAAGTTTGCGAAAAGTGGGAGGCAACCTACTGATAATCACACTGTACAGTTTAAGTGGATAATCCACCCCAGAAATACAAATCAATTTGGTGAAAGCCTATACATTTCTCCTCATGATTTAACTTGTAAATTGTCCGCCTGTGAAAATCTGGACATCGTGTATGAACGCATCATAACTAGGCAATAGAATTATTGTCACTGGAGATACAGGATTTCACACTATCACATTTCATAACGCTTTCAAAACAACGATCTACACTCCGGATCGCCAAATCAGCCAATAGATAGTATGGCCACACATCCATCCGTTTATATTGTCATGACAAATATAGACTTCGCTTAGATGTTGTTAGAAATTAGATATGTAGACGGGTGAGTCGGTCAAGGATCGATTCAGACAAGGTGGTAAATTGTATGACAAGCGACAGTTTATTCAGAGTGAAGATATCTAGTACAGCGTAATTACGGCTCCTCCGTTAGTTCGTACGGAACAGCAGGCAAAGAGACCGTTTACAATCAGTACAAGAGAGTCTAAAGTAGATGTCACGTGTCAAAATTTTGATTGATGACCCTATGTGAACCTATGTGAACGCTATGTGAACCCTATGTAGTGATGACGTGTGCATGTCTTCTGGTCAGGCAAGCCTGGTTAGGTGGGGGCTATGGGGTGAGTAAGGGTCCATTTGACAGGCCGTTAATGATTGATGACCCAAGCCTGATAGGCAAGCCTGGTTAGGTGGGGGCTATGGGGTGAGTAAGGGTCCATTTGACAGGCCGTTAATGATTGATGACCCAAGCCTGATTTATGACCCTATGTAATGATTTATGACCCTATGTCATGTAGAAGGGTGCATGCCCAGGGGTGTTGTTGGGGTTGAGTAAGTGACCATGTGTCAGGTCAACCTGTTACTGTTTCTCACGGTTTGGGTTGGTTAATGCCCCTTATAAAGCGCCTGAACAATACCTGTTTAAGACTGTACATGATAACCCCCCTGAATATTAAACAAAAATGACACCTATGCCAATTTTAGGGATGTTATGCTCGGCTTGTCATGAACCCAGTGACCAAAGCCTTGAAGAAGTTCTGTGTGAAGCTCCAGAATGTTTTAAAGGATTTTTGGGTACGAGTGAGGGCCACATGTCTTACATATTCCACCCGGAGGATTCTACGGTAAAGATATTCACAGACCGTGGACCCAAACCCCTTTATCCTGCAAAACCTGGGAGTTTTCCCCCGGCTCTGGGGATGAGAGAATGGCTAAACATCAGGCTGGCTCTTTGTAAAATTGAACAGGTCCTAAGTGTTACAAATGTGCCAGGATATGCGTTGGAAGAACAGGTCTGCGGCCGCAGTGATCTCAAGGCTCTAAGAATTGCTTCAATGGACTATAGCCCTGACAACAAAGTGACAATTTTAGCCTGTGACCTTTATGATAAGTATAATGCTACAAAGTCTGTCAATTCTCCTGTAGCTTCCAGAGCACGCAAACATGTAAACTTTTTTATTCCTGTGTTTAGTTTTAAATGGGTGGATTATCCAATTTTCATAACACTTATGAATAAGCTGGACATTCTCTTCCAAAATGGGGAACAGTTAAAGCGCTGGGCGAGGCTTTCCTTGAGACAGAGTCAAGACCAAAAGGCCCGACGGAGGATCTACCCCTGGAGTGAAAACTTACCAAGTGTTGATGGACCTAGCAAGAGAGCCTTGCCTTTTGAGGGTGAACTCGACACGGACAATGGCGGTTGGTTGCATAAGCTCCCAGGATCTGTAAGAAAGGCATCGTAAAATACCTTAAGAATGTAAGGATATAAAATGTATGTACTAAATATTTTGAATGAAATAAATGGTTTTAAAATCAGAATCTCACCACGTTATGAACTCTCGCGTTTGTTCACTCTTAGCGCAGTCTGTCCCTGAGAAAAAACTTGCGGAAAAAGCCATGTGCGCGCGTATGTGCGTGAGGGAGTTTTCTGTAGTGGCTGTGTGTGTGTGTGTGTGTGTGTGTGTGTGTGTGTGTGTGTGTGTGTGTGTTTCAAAAACAGAAAAAGGGGGGGCGGGTTGTTTGTTAAAAAAATACCCTTGCATGCCTGGTGGGTCGTTTGAAACCAAGGTTTACACTAGCCTGCAAAACAGATGCCTACCCCCCAACAATAATATTGTGTCTTACGACTCCTAATCTTAAAGGCCTTTCATAAAACTATTTTTTTAGGTGGGCTAAAAAGTCATTCATCCCAGCGATGTCGAGACCAACCCACCCCCATGCATCTAGGTGCTAGCACCCCGGAGATTTTAGAAGATCCAAAAGGATCCTAATGTTTAGACACACCCAATACCATGTGTTTGAAATGTGTCAAATATACCATGGGCGGGGGTATAGCCCGAAAAAAACGACAAACCCCAAATGCTATGTAAAAAATCATTCAGGGGTTTTTCTCTAGGTCGTAGGGTACAAAAGCGCTAGAAACCATGGGCAATGTTAGCAGCGTTTTAGTTCCGATGCAAACAGCACCTCCAGAAACTCCAAGAATCGTTATCGGACTGAAGCGTTAAAAAAGATAATCGGGGAAAACAGTCTAATGGATCTATCGCAAGGTGAGTTCTTGAAATAAATCTTTATTAGATTTGGTTGTTGTGGGGAATTGTTTGAAAAGCGTGGGATGTTATAGAAATATTAAACAATCATTAGGATCAGTATGCTTACCGTATAACAAGGCAATATTAGCTAAAGTGATTATAGCTTTAATATTGTCGAATGTTTTATAGATTCTGAAGCATTCACGCAGATACTCCGAGGTATAACTGAGCTCGAACCATCCAATGGGGCTCCGAAACAAAGTGCAGACAAACAAACGCCTGCCCTGAATTGTCAACGTAAGTAAGCTCCAAGAATTCCATACATAAAAATATTTATACCTTAAAAACAAAAAGTGTGGGCATCTTATATTAAAAGTTATTTTATATGTTTACAGAGGACCTAAAGCCTAGAAGGTTAAACGAGGCCCTATGGAGCCTGAACGGTTTCTGCGAAGCATATGACTACGAGACAATTCTGCCCTACTCCCAGGATGTATTTACACAAAAGCAGCGAACAGAGACTTTAAACGGCAGGTCAACTCCCCTTGGCCAGGACAACGTTGTCCCCCATATTTCTAAACACCAAAGGATAATTAGTGCTCAGATCCACAGTTCCGCTTCACCTGAACAATTCTACTTGGCCGATATTCACGAGACGTCGTTCCAAGGACTAGGTATGAATCAATTATATATTATTATTTATATATATTATTATTTTAATATTTATATATTTTTTTTATGCCGGAATATGTTAAAACAAGGCCTAATGCTGTTTTTTTTTTTTTTTTTTTTTTTTTTTTCAGGCTCACCATCTACCGAACCTGCAGATGCTGTAATACAGGTTGAACAAAGACATCAGCCCCTGGTTTCAGAGCTTCTTCAGAACAGCCCTCGTCAAAAAAGCCGAGGTATTTAATTAATGTATTGTTAATATATAGGCTTATATCTGAAATGTATTTGGCATTTTTAACATATTTTAGGGTTAATAACCTATTTTTGTATGTATTATTTTTATTTCAGACTCCTCACCGGCTTATAAACACAACGCACAAACATCGGAGGATGCCCAGACAAGCATCCCCGAGGAGGCTCCAAAGACACCAGTCAAGAAAACAGCGAAACCTGATGATGTCAAAGATTTAAATAACATTTCTGAGGTAGACGATTTGATGTTCTGTGAAGCTGCCAACCTTCTTGAATCGGCCAATTCTGTGGGGGAAACAGCAGATTCTGAAATAGACCAAGAACGTTTTTTCAAAGCGTTTACCCTGGGTTTAAAATCACGAAAGGCTCTACTCCAGAGGCGCATGTGTATTCTACTCGAGCATCAATACAATCAGGATGTGTCATTCTGGCGTAGCGAGCTACCCCGTATGTTAAAAAACATTAGGGCTAAAACAAGCAAATACCGCCGTTAAAAAACACACATGTAAACACACACACACACACACACATCCTTAATTAGACAGATGGCGCCCCCTATTGACCAAAGTGAGACAATTGAAACCCTCTTAGCCAGGATCCCTACAGAGCTCCAAGATATAGTTAACCATATGAATGATTCGGGGGTAATTGACATAATGACAATAGATGAAAATCTATTATCCCAGATTCCCTCCGAACTCATAGACATTATTACACGTATGAATGAGTCAGGGCCTTCCGAGGAAAACATGTTAACACAGATTCCCGAAACCATCATATCTCTAATTACCCAGCTTAACGCGAGCCCTAGGTTTAATTCGGCCCCACAGACACCTCTAAGACAGCCTTTAACAACATTGTCCGAAGAGTCTGAAAGTCAATATGATGTTTTTGAACAGTTGGACAAATGTCTAGCAAATCTGGAGGGGGGCGGTCTTGAGATCAGTGTACAGAACGAGAGCGCTAGGTTTAATTCAGCACCCCAGACACCTATAAATCAGCCTTTAACACCAATGTCCGAAGAGTCTGAAACCCAATACGATGTTTTTGAACAGTTGGACAATTGCCTAGCAAATCTGGAGGGGGGAGGTCTTGATCGAAGTGTACATGTTTTGCGTCGAAATAAATTCAACAATATTGAGGTTCGCCAGTTTTTCAATTTCGCATGGGGGGGTCAGATTCGGGAATATGCTGTGTTTTACGTAATGCTTATGGACACTTTGAATGAACTGTTAGCGAGGATTAGAGATTATAGCGAACCTAGGGATCTCTTACAGTTGGAAATTTGTGGAGACAGTCTACAGAGCAAGGTATCGCTTATTTTACAGAATGGTGAAGCAGAGCTTGAACAATTTGTTAAACTGCTAGAACGCCTTGTTCAGTCAAATTTAAACGTGCTAGCAGATAGGACCCTCGAACTTGTAGTACAATTAGTACGACAACCACAAGGGGGCGGGGGTCAGAGACGAAAGCTCGAGAGTTTAATGCAGTACGAAATCATAAGCAATAAAAGGGCCTATCTCATAAACGTTCACAATCCAGGTAATAAGCTATGTTTTGCCATAGGTTTGGCCCACTTACTCAGCCCAGGATGTACTGATCAAGCCGCGTTACAAAAAGCTCGAGAGCTACAAACTGCGGTGGGTCTCGGTATACAGGATGCTGTGGCTTTCTCAGACATAGTCAAATTTGAAAACTTTCTGAACATCAAGATTGTGGTTTTGTACCACAGTAGGGCTAATGACGCTCTCCTCAAGTTCCAAAATATACCCGAACCACATCCTAAGACTATGTACTTTTATGTGCAAAATGAGCATTACTATGCCGTAACTAACATCACAGCCTTTTTAGGCGCGCCATATGTCTGTCCAGCCTGTCATACCGGCTACACACGCATGGGGGGGCACTCGTGCCATTACAACTGTTCAGTATGTCTGGATAAACATTGCCCTATGCAGCCGCTAAACTTGACCCCCTGTGCGGATTGTCACCGCACATGTCGTTCGGCCTACTGTTACGAAAAACACAAAACTGAAACATGGCATCCCAAGGCATGTAAATCTGTAAGCAGTTGTGACATTAACAAGAAATGTCCAAAATGTCATTGCAATTACAACCTTAAAATAGATAGCCCTAAACCTCATGTTTGTGGAATTATACACTGCCCAATCTGTAAAGGTCCTTTGAAAAGCAGAGACGCGGAAGCGGTTCAAGAAGTAACACATGAGTGTTACATTCAGCCCTTGGCTGAAGATGAACATACAGAGAAATATGTGTTTTATGATTTTGAGACAAATCAGCAATCAGGGGTTCATTTGCCTATTTTTGTGTCAACCATGACTTTCAAGGGTGAAAAATGGTCGGCCGAGGGACCCAATTGTGCCCGGCTCTTTCTAAAACATTTTAGAAAAGCCCAGTACAGAAACTTCACGTTTATAGCTCACAATGCTAGGGCCTATGACTCCTATCTGCTTCTGAACCCTTTGATACAGCAAGGCGTGGCCCCCAGTGTCATAGCTCAAGGGAGTAAAATATTATGCTTTGTTGACCCCGCCTTCAAACAGAGATACATTGACAGCTTAAGCTTCTTACCCATGAGATTGGCTCAAATGCCAGAGGCCTTGGGTTTTGAAAACTCTGTCAAAGGCTATTTCCCTCATTTCTTCACATCTGAGGAGAATCTACATTATATAGGATCTTATCCAGCCCCCGAAATGTACGGGTGTGATCAAATGTCTCCCAAAGAGCGTGAGAGATTCATGACATGGTACGAGACCGTAAGACATGGCACTTTTGATTTCCATAAAGAGATGGAATCATACTGTGACAATGACGTTGTTATACTTCGTGAAGGATGCCTCAGATTCAGAGAAGAGGTAATCAAAGATGCGGGCATTGACCCCTGGAGCTGTACAACTATTGCATCAGCGTGCATGAAAACCTATCGTACACACTATCTAACTCCTGAATCTATAGCTATCCCATCGCCAGACAACTACCGACGCCAATTCAAGGCCTACTCTAGTGGTTCCATTCAATGGTTGGAGTACTTGGCCCAGGATAAAGATATTTTTATCCAACATGCTTTGAATCGGGGGGAGAAGGCTTTTGGGCCTTACCATGTAGATGGATACACACAGATTGACGGGGTTGAGACAGTGTATGAGTACAACGGTTGTTTCTTCCACGGGTGTAAATTATGCTTTGTCCCCCACACCTTGTGTGTCCTAACCCAAAAGACTTTTGGGGAAATGTACCAAGAGTTTCAAGACAAACTGAATTCTTTAAAGGCTACTTACGGGTTAAAAGTTGTGGTTTTGTGGGAGCACGAATGGACAGCCCTCAAAAAGGCAGATCCTAGTGTTAAGGCCTTCCTTACCCATTATGACCCTCCAGAGCCCCTGGAACCGCGACAGGCCTTGTTTGGAGGCCGGACCAATGCTTTGACATTGCGTTATGTAGCTCAACCCGACGAGACAATAGGCTATGTAGATTTTACATCCCTATATCCTCATGTAATGAGTTCCTCATTCTATCCTATAGGGCATCCTGAAATTATTCACAGCGACTTTGACGAACCCCAAAATTATTTTGGTTTAATCAAAGCGACTGTCTACCCTCCTAGGGGGCTGTTTATACCTGTGTTGCCTTACAAGGGTCCTAAAGGAAAACTTTTCTTTCCCCTTTGTCGCACATGCTGTGAAAACCACAACCAGGAAAACCCCTGTGATCACACAGATCAAGAAAGAGCCCTGACCGGTGTATGGGTCACTGTAGAATTCTCTAAGGCTTTAGAGAAGGGGTATCGTGTGGCCAAAATCTTTGAAGTGTGGAACTTTTCCAGGAAATCAGACACACTTTTTAAAGAGTACATCAAAACCTTCTTGAGATGCAAGCAGATGGCTTCAGGCTATCCTGCATCGGTCACAGATCAAGAAAGTAAAGACCAGTACATTCAAGACTACCATGACAGAGAAGGCATACTTCTTGACCCTGACAGAATAGAGGTCAACAAAACCAAAAGAAATGTGTCGAAATTGTACTTGAACTCCCTTTGGGGGAAATTAGCGCAGAGATGCAATATGCTAACAACTTCGATCATTAAAGACCCCGAAGAATTTTTGGAATTTGTTTTTTCGGACCAATACGAAATTTCACATTTTTCCTTCTTGAGTCAAGACATTGCCTTGGTGCAATGGAGGCGCCACCAAAAGTGGGTTCTACCCCCGGGTAATGTAAATGTGTTTCTTGCAGCATTTACCACAGCCTATGGCCGCCTTGAACTGTACACCCTCATGGAACAGCTTCAGAGGCGGGTTCTTTACCACGACACAGACTCTGTGGTCTATGTAAGCAAACCGGGGGATTGGACCCCCCCACTTAGCAACTATCTTGGGGGTTTAACGAGTGAACTCGAAGAGGGTGACCATATTACAGAATGGTCCTCATGTGG
Source organism: Oncorhynchus kisutch (assembly GCF_002021735.2). Classification (NCBI taxonomy): domain Eukaryota; kingdom Metazoa; phylum Chordata; class Actinopteri; order Salmoniformes; family Salmonidae; genus Oncorhynchus; species Oncorhynchus kisutch. The sequence continues at coordinate 78,475,055 of NC_034190.2, forward strand.
TCCAAAAAGCTATGCTTTTAGGACTAAAGCCAATCACGTGGTGTTGAAAGCCAAAGGCGTGACTCAAAACTATGAAAATGCACCGCGTGTAAACTTGGAATCAATCACGCGCTTGGTCGAGGGGTTCGTAAAGGACAAGAATAGTGACTTGGAGATTTTGAGCTCCTACAACAAAATAGTGAGGGATAAAAAGGGGTTCCATCTAAGAAACGCACCACTCACTAAAAGATTCAGGGTAGTCTATGACAAGAGACAGCTATTGCCTGACGGTACCACATTGCCCTTTGGCTACTGACTTATGCTACAAGCCCCAGTGTGTCTTAAAGCTTAAGATATTATGACTGCTGTCGAGGGTTTTGACCCCCGGCTACAATTGCCTTTTTCAGCATTAATTGCAGGCCCTTCAAACAGTGGTAAAACTTTTTTTGTAAAAAGTATTTTAGAGAATTCTGAACATGTGTTATCTCAAAAGCCTGACAATATTGTATGGTGTTATTCATGTTACCAACCTCTGTATGATGAATTATTGAAGACAATAAAAATCAAGTTTGTTGAAGGAATACCCGATTCTCTGTCTGATGATGAACTTCTCCCCCCACATGTAAATAATCTGCTGGTTTTGGACGATATGCTATTTGCTGGTAGCGAACACCCTGAAATTGCACGAGCTTTTACCCAATATACTCATCATAGAAACCTGTCCGTGCTTTACTTGGTCCAGAATGTGTTTCACCAAGGTAAAAATAGTCGGACCATTAGCTTGAATGCCAACTACATGGTATTGTTTAAAAATCCTAGAGACAAACTGCAAATTAGCACTCTAGCTCAGCAGATGTACCCTGGACGGAAATCATACTTTATGGAGAGCTATGAGGACGCTACCAAAGAGCCATTTTCTTATTTAATCGTGGATTTAAAAGCAAATACTCCAGAACACCTTAGGCTACGTACAGGGCTGTTTCCGGGGGAGAGGCCTGCTGCATACCTTCCTAAAAAGTAAACGCTATGTCTCTGCGTTTAAAAAGAAACCTCCCCCTCTTGAGAAGGCTAGTAGGTTCTACAGCTAAAGAACGGAAGGCCATCTTGGGTCGCTGTTCTTCAGATCTCATATTAGCCCTATGTGAGATTGCTTTGAATCTTCTCAAAGGACGCATTCCACTCACCCTGAACCAATTGAAAAAATTAAGGAGACAAAAGACAGCGATCAAACTCTTTGCCAATAAAAGGGCCAGTCTTCAAAAGAAAAGACATAGTATACAACAGTCTGGGGGTTTTCTTCTACCTTTACTCAGTATAGCCGTGCCCTTCATCACCAGCCTTATTGCGGCCAGACGTGGGGGTTGAACACGTGGTGTGATGGCCACTAAAATGTACTTGGTGCCTCAACAAGAGTTGGATAGACTTAAAAAACAAATGCAGGGTCCTGAAGATATCAGACAAACAGCGGAAAATGATTTGGATACGGCCATGAAGGATGTTTTGAACCGAAAAGGATTGAACCCCTATGATAAGATTCAAAAATACACAAACCTAATGCAAAGGTATTTGACTCGGGTAAAGCAAGGGGAGAGAGAGACTAACCATTTAACCCTTTCCCTACCGGACCCTTTAACAGATGTCGAACCTAACGATAGCCATGCCCCTGTAAGGCCTGTACCGTCGATCTTACCTAGTGGAGATAATATGTCGGGTGAAGCTCAAATGCCATTTGAAGATAAAGTTATGCATGACCTACTGACACATGTGCCTTTACGTAACAGGAAGAATGTTAAATACATTATGAACAAGATAAAAGACTCAAAGGGGATAGCTGCTTGGAACGACTCTGGAGAGTTTATCCTTCAGGGCTCTGTGGTTAGGGGGTCCCATATGCAGGACTTGCTTAAAAGTACCACGGCTGCCCACAAGGTTGCTGATGACCGAAGGCCTCCCGGCTGGCGTCAGTTTCTTAAGGCCCTGGCAATCCTCAACATCCCCCTCTCCGGTGTACCCAACCATAAGCTTCGTCAACAGATTCAAGCTTTAAAACAAAAGCCTTCAACGAGATACAGCACCCCTAAAGATGCCCCAACGACACCGTCCCCCTATGAAAGCGATGATGCTAACTCATTTACTCCCATGAACGTCTCAGGACCTTTTCCTAAACCCGATCTCTCGGCGTGGTTAGACTTTTGAAAATGACTTTTGAATGACTATGATTAAATTCAATAAATGTTTTATTTGAAAAATAAGCAAGTTAACATTTGTGGCATTCTTGAAACATATGACGTGAGCATACGCCTTGATTACGCGTTCTTAAAGGACACACATTTGAACACTTTTGATATTTTCTAACAAAACAAGATACAAGGTTATCATTACTTCTTAAATCATCCTTATAAAGAGACATAACATCTTCAAAAGAAACTCCCCGGGCTCTTTGGCACAGGTAAAATACACAGTGGTGACCGCATGTAGTGGAAAGGTTATCTTGCACTTGTTTGATGTTGTAGTAGATCTTTGTACCGTTTAGGGTCAAAAAATCTTTAATAGATTTAGGGAAATGTGAAAAACCGGGGGGAAAGCGTCCACCTTCCTGTTCTAATGTCATAGCTAGCCAATGTTCACCAGGCATGTGTTTAGGATGGGTATTGACAATAAACATTGCAGGCCTCTCAGGCCATATCTCAATAGGTAATTCATCACAAGCCAACACTCCACAAAATTGTTTTCCAATCAAGCGGCTCATGAGCCCGTCCAACTCTTGGGTATTCATGTCTTTGTTCAAAGGTCCTTAATAATAATCCACTAAGACCTGTCTTCGGGCATTCACTTCCAAGATTGAATCAGAGCATGCGTAAACAATCATGCTAACTGTACAGGCTAAAGGTGTACGGAAACGCATTTCCAGCCTGAGGTTACCTTGGGACACCACAGACAGATTTCCTGAGGTGTCATCATCAGGTGATAAATTGAAAGCATACAATGTGTAACCCTCTGCAAAATCATTTCTGTCAATAGGTAAAGAGAGATCTTTTAGATGTCGCCCTGTAGCCAGGAATAGATTGTAAAATTCTCGCACAGATATGTTGTTATTAAATTGTGGTTGGAAAGCCTTCGCCGGAACCTGACGTCCGTCCTGACAGAGCGCTACATACTCTGCATTGAAGTGCTGAAAATTAAAGGGTTTTTTATCTAAACTGCCCGTATTAGAGGCGTGATCAACCAGACCTATAACCACATATCTAGGTAAAGGGCCTAGAAATAGGTTTTCTTGACTGCAGATTCTACTGCCCACAGGTATGCTAAAGGTTTTCATGGTAATTCTTTGGAGAGGGTAAAGGGCATTTCCTTTCATCAAAGCATGTGAGTGACCCAGGCGCACGGCCGGAGATACAGATACTTTTTTAATAAAAAGGGTTGCCCCCAAAACTTTCAAACTAAAATCCCCGTCTTGGGGAGACATCAGGCAAAAATCATCCTTGGCCCTGGTTAATTTTAATCTTAAATCAACCGAATTTAAGAGTAACCGTTCTTGAAAGAAAATGTCAGAGTGTATAGGGCCTAGCAAATGAAACTCTCGAGATTCGGCGCAGTAGCGAGCTCGTGCCGCTAGTCCTTTGTTTGCACCGGTGGAAGGGTCTGTCGATTCCATAGAGGCTCCTGCAGTATCCTTGCTAAACAGCCCGGCGCTAAATTGGGTTTTGAGAGTGTCTTCGGAGTAGTTTAGTAAACACTCCATGATGGCTCTATAAGGGTATGTAGCGCTGCTTTGACTGATTAGGCGTTCACCCAAAGTCACATCAACTTGGGAGAAAATGGTGGCCAAGGGGTAATTAATGAGACTCACTTTGGCATCGTCTGCAATATTAGACCCATCTCTTTTGGTCACTTTTAGACGTAAATGCACCAAGGTGTTGTTGAGGTCCAGATAGTTGTCACCATGGCCTGGTATGAAAAATTCGATAGGCCCGTTATCGGTAATAGCAGAGAGAGGGGCTATCTCCACATAACTGGATCTATCTATTGAATGCTGCGTTAACGGTGCCGTGAAAAGATCAAGTTCTGTCTTTATAGCTTCAGAGGACATTCGATGTAAAAGAGCCATGTCACTTATTCTTTTAGAAAATACTTCCTAGTATTCTTTTAGCCTGTTTTGGTACAGACCTCCTCACTTTATCCCGTCTTTGACTTACTGAGGTTCTTTTAACAGTTAACCGCCGCTTTTTAGGTGCCGGCATATGCCTTAAACCAGGGGGTCTCTTTTTTGGCCTTCGAGACAATATCATAAGCCCCGAGCCTTCTTGATGCTCCACCTCTGGTGACGCCCTTCGGGTCATAGCATTGGCTACAACCTCACTTACTATATTTTTAGCCGCTGATTTTAAATGTGGTTTGGCTATGCTGAAGCCTCTCTTCATAAACGGTAAAACCATCCTGAAGAGGTTACGGAATATACCTCCTATCCCCGAACCATACATTGTCGGCGCTCCATGATATCCTGGTAGTCCATTACCCACTTGATCCACATAGTATGAAACATAACGGTTAGGGTCGAGCTGATGGTGCTCCATAACACTTTTATTTGTATTATGTTTATAAATATAATACAGCTATTATATATGTAGAGAGGTTTTGGTGGGTCTAAAGTGGAGTTTTACAATCGTTTTACCATAAGTAAATTCAATGTTTTCGTTCTGATCCGTTTTAAGCTCAACCAGAATGTTTTCAATATAGTTCTTGCTGACATGTACGTAGTGCGGCTTGTCATAATTGACAGTGACGATGTCCCCATCCTTGCCGTCTATATGAACTGTTCGCAGGAGGGGCACACAGCTGTCTCCGACCCTTTGATAGGTTATGATGTCGGTATAGACAAATATGTTGTAAAAGCCTGCATGTATATCCGCAGGGAATGGGAATAATTTATCGTTCACATACGTCCATTTATTGGGACCCATCCCCAACATGTAGGATAAATTACCGCTGGTCTTTATACCTCCGTTAGCAGGCCCTGAGATTTGTATCCTTTTATGGATTGGATTGTAGAATAGGAATATTTCCATCTTGTTCAGGGTTAGGTGTTCATTCAACTCTGAGACGATCCTGTCGACGGTTCTATAGAAACCTTTTTTAAGCTTAATAAGTATCGCAGGTTCCGAGAACCTTTTGCAATAAAAATCACGGTCCTTAGCTTTGATATTATACCAACTATGGGGGTATGTAATCTCGCTGAGACCTACTTCCCAAGCCTCTGATAACTCTATAGGCTTTGGAAAATTGGTTGTATACTTCGAACTCTGATTATTACGATATATCTGTGCCGACGCATTACTGGGGAGAGTCAGGTAGAAGCCGCTGTGTTCCATGATGCCCAACTGTGTACACGCGAATGATGCGCTAGTTATCATGACTAGGGGTTTAAATTAAGCCCCGTTGCCTCCACCACATCCTGCTCCAATACCCAACTGTTGAACTTTTGAGGCCAGTTTTTCCAGCGGACCAGTAACCATTTTTTACCCTTTTCTCTCTTCTGATCTAGAATCTCCTCCACGTGAAAGACTTTGTCTTTACCCAACTGGACCTTCTGTAATTCCTTCTCATAAAAAGATCCCTCTATAAGATCCCCGTCATAATCTTTTAATTTGTAGACCGGCGGAATGCGTGGCAGACATTCGGTAACGGTAAACAACTCCGAGCTAAAGCCTTGTTCGTATTTTTTGTCGAAAACACCCCTCAACTTTGATATACGCACCAAGTCACCCACTAGGAATTTAAAAGTCATTTTTTTCTTACGGCGAAGTGGGAACAAACCATACATATTTTTAAAGACTTGAAAAGAGTTTTCCGAAGAGACCTCCGAGGGCTTCGTACGTATAGTCTTATGGTAGCTGTGGTTGTACCCGTTTACTAAATCCTGAACTATGTCTGTATATCGGTTGGTGTTGTGAGCTGTAAAATAGCGCCACATCCGCTCTTTCAAAGTCCTATTAAAGCGTTCCACAACCGAAGCTTTCAAATCAGAGCCTGTAGCAAAATGTACTATATTATACTTATTCATTAGCTTCTGAAATGTTTTATTAAAAATTCTTTTCCGCCATCCCTCTGCACTTTCTTGGGTGCGCCTCCTGCCTTCAAGATCGATTCAAAGGCCCTGGTCACCTCTGCCCCGCTCTTATTTTTTAACACCCTTACATAGGCTAATTTAGAGAAAATATCTATAACCGTTAGCATGTAGCGATTTCCATCATTTTTATCGGCAAGGGACTGCATGTCACATAGATCCGCCTGAAATTGGGATAATGGATGCGTAGAAAAAACTCTATTTCTTGGAAAATGTTTTCTTACAGGTTTATGTAGAGTGTAGGCATCTTGCTCTGATAACCATTCATTCACTTTAGCATCGCTTAACAGACTACCTGTTTCTTCGACTATAGCTCTCTGTAAACGCTCTTTACCCCCATAAGACCCGGGGTTAGAGGGATTATAATATATGTTTTTCAACAGCTGCTCAGCCATCCTTCTTGCCTCTCTGAGGTACAATAACTGTAATGAGCCACTTTCATATAACGACAACATTTCAGTTTGTGAATTTTATTTTAAGAATGCAACAATTATTACGTATACAGACAATTCAGGATTTGTTGCAAGATACAAGTCCCCGTTTTCTCAACAATCACAGCATGCAACACCCTGTATATATTGTTTAGATTTACAGGTTTGTTTCGCTGAATTTTTAAAACACACACGTCTGATATATAAGTATATAAACAACAAATATGATACACATTCACATTAAAGGGTGGTTCAAACAAATAATGTAAAATCTTAGCCAAAGTTATTTCTAGTTCTTCAGAATCCTCAACAAGCCTTGATACCATATGTGACCATTGTAAACTCTCGCCCGTATGTCGGACACGTTTCATGATTTGCTCCATTTTTAACACACGCTCTACAATAACCCCTGTATTGGGGGTTGTGTAGAACTTTACATTGTTCACTTTATTTTCAATAATCTGATGCATAACATTTGTAAGGTCTCTCAAAGAAAAAATGTATTTATTCGCTCAAACATCGTAGACACATAGTTACCCATAGCTCTAAATAAACAAATGTCACTCGGTCTCTTGGGATTTATTGAGCCAGAAAAGCATCACATCAGCCACCACAGCTTCCCTGTATTTGTTGTCGTCCACCAGGGTGTGTCGGATTTCTTTGAGTTTCTCATGGATGAAGATGGCCTCCTTCAGTTCATGTAGGAAGGCTTCGGTTACCCCGTAAACTCTAGGGATAGACGGCGCAATACCCATAGACTCCAGGGCGATGACCAGCGCTGGTATAAAACGGCAGGACCACAGTCTTTTCACCAGCTCCTCAAAATGATTGAAAAAGTAGTATCTAGGAGGGTCGTAGAGGCAAGGATGACGACGCTGGCTGGGATGATTGATCTCACAGCCGATGCATTTTTCTCGTATATATTCGCCAATCACCACATTTAAAGTGTAGCTACAGAGGCCTTGATTGTATCCACAAAAATAGTACTGGCCACCCCATCAAACACATCCTCAGGCTGGGTAAATGTCGGGGGTGTCACGGGTCTTGCCAGGGGTGCGTAGAGTGTAGGGCTTCGTGGCATAGAGTCTTTAGTGTCGGGCCCCCATGACGTAGTGGCTTCCTCGTAGATGGTCTGGAGATCCATGGTGTATGCTGAAATGAAGAACTGGCTGCTTTTTTCTTTTTATTGTAGAACAAGGCCATTGGGTATCTGGGGGGGGCGGGGTTAAAGCATCCGCTTACTTAGTTTTCTTCTGACGCTGTATCTTCTTGAGGCTCTTTTGCATCGTAATCTTTACGATTCGTATATATTATGCACTTCTTAAATGAACAAGGCTCTGACGCTGTTGGCTCTGTACAAAGAGAGCATCCAACGGTTGCAACATTTTCAATTCCAGTACATCCCAACTCTTAAAAGGAATAAGCAGACGCAGTCGGGTATCCCCAGTCAGGCCACCACCCCTAAGGTTGTGGTTTCGGATTGCCTCGGTGCCGATATAGAACTCCACGCTCTGCCGCACGGTCGGCCATTCTTTCTTTGTATTTTCACCCTGTGAAATATTTGTCCTGAGGAGTCAGGGGTACCTTCCCAACGGGTCTCGTGGCCCGTGAACACACTATACCCCTTGGTGATAAGGCTCAGTTCAGGACACACAACCTTGCGAAAACCGACCAGTCTTCAACACCATATTCCAAGCCTACAGTCTGGTCTGTATATTCTTCTCCTTCATCTACCGTATAGAGGGTCACTCTACAGGCCAGGTAATCAACCGATACCCCCACTGCCTGGCCATTAGACATCAACACTTGATCTGTCAGAGCATTTGCTGGCGGTATTTGGGTTCTATACACATTTAAAAAACGTTTTTTTGGCGCATCATATATTGCTGGTTGATACTTTGCCCTTGCTCTATGGACAACCCGAAGGCCTGTTTCAGTTGTTACCGTCATCACTGCTTTGGTACCGATCCCAAATTCCATGGTTATTCTTAAGATCTTGTGCACTCTTAAACAGGTATTGTTCAGCGGCTTTATAAGGGGCCTTAACCAACCCAAACCGTGAGAAACAGTAACAGGTTGACCTGACACATGGTCACTTACTCAACCCCATGGGCATGCACCCTTCTACATGACATAGGGTCATAAATCATTACATAGGGTCATAAATCAGGCTTGGGTCATCAATCATTAACGGCCTGTCAAATGGACCCTTACTCACCCCATAGCCCCCACCTAACCAGGCTTGCCTATCAGGCTTGGGTCATCAATCATTAACGGCCTGTCAAATGGACCCTTACTCACCCCATAGCCCCCACCTAACCAGGCTTGCCTGACCAGAAGACATGCACACGTCATCACTACATAGGGTCACATAGAGTTCACATAGTTCACATAGGGTCATCAATCAAAATTTTGACACGTGACATCTACTTTAATTCTCTCC
>NC_034190.2:78854718-78964604 GCF_002021735.2 Oncorhynchus kisutch
GAGAGAGAGAGAATATATGGAGGGAGAGAGAGAATATATGGAGGAGAGAGAGAATATATGGAGGAGAGAGAGAAATATATGGAGGAAAAGAGAGAAAGGAAGAATGTGTGTGTGGCAAGGGGGGAATAGAAGATAAGTTTTCCAAACTTTATATCAAAGACATTGTCTTCAAGCCTGCCAGAACAGCTTCAGATTCCCTTCATCAAAGGACGTGGAGATGGAGGATGACAATACAATGATGAGGGTACGGATGGTATCACTTGAATTTCTCCAAAGCCAGACTACTTTATATAATACAGGAAGCAGAGCTATGATACTTTATATAATACAGGAAGCAGAGCTATGATACTTTATATAATACAGGAAGCAGAAGCTATGATACTTTATCTAATACAGGAAGCAGAGCTATGATACTTTATATAATACAGGAAGCAGAGCTATGATACTTATATAATACAGGAAGCAGAGCTATGATACTTTATATAATACAGGAAGCAAAGCTATGATACTTTATATAATACAGGAAGCAGAGCTATGATACTTTATATAATACAGGAAGCAGAGCTATGATACTTTATATAATACAGGAAGCAGAGCTATGATACTTTATATAATACAGGAAGCAAAGCTATGATACTTTATATAATACAGGAAGCAGAGCTATGATACTTTATGTAATACAGGAAGCAGAGCTATGATACTTTATATAATACAGGAAGCAGAGCTATGATACTTTATATAATACAGGAAGCAGAGCTATGATACTTTATATTATACAGGAAGCAGAGCTATGATACTTTATATAATACAGGAAGCAGAGCTATGATACTTTATATAATACAGGAAGCAGAGCTATGATACTTTATATAATACAGGAAGCAGAGCTATGATACTTTATATTATACAGGAAGCAGAGCTATGATACTTTATCTAATACAGGAAGCAGAGCTATGATACTTTATATAATACAGGAAGCAAAGCTATGATACTTTATATAATACAGGAAGCAGAGCTATGATACTTTATATAATACAGGAAGCAGAGCTATGATACTTTATATAATACAGGAAGCAGAGCTATGATACTTTATATAATACAGGAAGCAAAGCTATGATACTTTATATAATACAGGAAGCAAAGCTATGATACTTTATATAATACAGGAAGCAGAGCTATGATACTTTATATAATACAGGAAGCAGAGCTATGATACTTTATATAATACAGGAAGCAGAGCAACAAGGAGGACTTATTTGCCAAAGTTGCTGGGTCAACAAATGTACATGAGCACAATAGATGACTGTAACTATCAATCATTCTGGTCAGATTTTATACAACACTTTTTTTAGGCTCGATATGAAGGTGTCGGGACGAATGCATGAAATCGTTCATTCCGTTGCCATGGTGTCATCTTAACAATGGCTTCTTAGAGCTGCTGACTCATAGCAGTGTGTTGACTGCAGATCAGGGGATCCCACTCTGTGTGTGTGTATGTGTGTGTGTGTGTGTGTGTGTGTGTGCGTTTGCGTGCGTGCTAAATCACACAACCACTCTTGCCAACCCCTTAGGGGCAGCATGCTGAAATCGACCACAGCCCTGACGGATGACAGGTCAGACGAAGTTTACTGCTAACCTTTTACTTCTGTTATCTTCCACATAGATATGGTTAGGGTTACACAGATGGTTAAGTTAAAATGATTTAAATGACTGTTGAATTAAGAACAGACATGGTTAGTGTTTTCTCGTCATGAATCTTGTTCTGGAGGCAGCTCAGTCATAAAATATGATTTATATCCTAACCTTAACCACTCTGCTAACCCTAAACCAAACCTTAAATTAATTTTTTTTTATTTAATTCATGAATGTTTACAATATAGCCAATTTTTACTTTTCAGCTGGCCTATCTAAGGGTAAGTCTCTCAGTTGATCAACTCTAACAACATGGCTGGATTCTTCCCACTGTCCTAAACTAGTGCAGCTGCAGTACTTTACCTTTGGTTTGTCGTCAAAGGATTGTGATACTTGTATGGTTTATCTGCATTCTCTCTCAATCTACCTCAACACCCCTCTCTTCTCCTCTCTCTCTCTCTCTTCTCCTCTCTCTCTGTTTCTGTTTCTGTTTCTCTCTCTGTTTCTCTGTTTCTCTCTCCCTCTCGCTCTCTCTTTGTTTCTCTCTCTCTCTGTTTCTCTGTTTCTCTCTCCCTCTCGCTCTCTCTTTGTTTCTCTCTCTCTCTGTTTCTCTGTTTCTCTCTCCCTCTCGCTCTCTCTTTGTTTCTCTCTCTCTTTGTTTCTCTCTCTATCACCCCCCTCTCTCTCTCTCACCCCCCCCTCTCTCTCTCTCTTCCTCTCTTCCTCTCTCTCTCTCTCTCTCTCTCTCTCTCTCTCTCTCTCTCTCTCTCTCTCTCTTTCTGTTTCTCTCTTCCTCTCTCTTCCTCTCTCTCTCATTGCCCATCATCTATACTGGACTGCTGAAAATGGGATGATGCAGCACTAGTCTGCGTCTAGGAGGGGCATGTTGTCAGAGGTCAACTCATCCATGGTCCGTTAGCCCAGAGGAAATATATGTGTGCGTGCATTTGTGTCCCCACAGTGGAGATGAGGTGTTCTGTTTGACTTTGTTCACAGGGCAGACCAGGAGGAAGGTCTCAGGGGGAGATAATAAACCAGAATTGATCCTCTGTTTTTTTTATTTGCTAGCTGTGCCTAATGGTTGTCAGACTGTTACGCAGGAGTAGGATCATTGAAAAAGTCCTACCCTTCGCCATTAAAAGATCATCTCCATTCAGAAAACAATTGTGGTGGAGAGAGAATACGCCTGATGCAAATATGCCTGATGCAGTTTACCAGAGAGAAGAAGAGAGGGGGATGAAGAGAGAGACCAACCGACAGCAAGACAGTGGTTGGCTAATGGTTGTCAGACTGTTACGCAGGAGTAGGATCATTGAAAAAGTCCTACCCTTCGCCATTAAAAGATCCTCTCTATTCAGAAAACAATTGTGGTGGAGAGAGAATATGCCGGGCCTGACACGCCCCTTTGTCAGTCCGCCAGCAACACAATAAGCCTTTCAACCCTTTCAGTTTAGCATGTTAAATGTTCTGTTAGCTTTCCGTTTGACATCGGACCCATGATTTCATCCCTAATCATGATAGCATTGTTCAGACTATATGGTATGACTTATGTCTTCTGTTCTTTCTGACATTGGTGAAGAATGATCAGAAATGACCTCTCTGCCTCCTGAGTGGCGCAGTGGTCTAAGGCACTGCATCACACTGCTGGCGGTGCCACTAGAGATTCTGGGTTCGAGTGGCGTGGCGCAACAATTGTCCCAGCGTCGTCCGGGTTAGAGGAGGGTTTGTCCCAGCTTCGTCCGGGTTAGGGGAGGGTTTGGCCCAGCGTCGTCCGGGTTAGGGGAGGGTTTGTCCCAGCGTCGTCCGGGTTAGGGGAGGGTTTGTCCCAGTGTCGTCCAGGTTAGGGGAGGGTTTGTCCCAGGGTCGTCCGGGTTAGGGGAGGGTTTATCCCAGCGTCACCCGGGTTAGGGGAGGATTTGGCCCAGCGTCGTCCGGGTTAGGGGAGGGTTTGTCCCAGTGTCATCCGGGTTACGGGAGGGTTTGTCACAGCGTCGTCCGGGTTAGGGGAGGGTTTGTCCCAGCGTCGTCCAGGTTAGGGGAGGGTTTGGCCGGCAGGGATGTACTTGTCCCATCGCGCACTAGCGACTCCTGTGGCGGGCCGGGTGCAGTGCACGCTGACACGTTCGCCAGCTACACAGTGTTTCCTCCGACACATTGGTGCGGCTGGCTTCCAGGTTAAGTGGGCATTGTGTCAAGAAGCAGTGCGGCTTGGTTGGGTTGTGTTTCGGGGGACGCACGGCTCTTGACCTTCACCTCTCCCGAGTCCGTATGGGAGCTACCAATTGCATACCACGAAATTAGGGAGAAAACGGGTTAAAAAAGAAAGAAATGATCTCTCTAATGATTGATACTGACATGGCCCTGCTCCTCGGCTGTCTCATCACCGGGTCACCCTCGTTGGACTGCCAGATGGTGAAGCGTGATTCATCACTCCAGAGAACACTTTTCCACTGATTCAGAGTCCAATGTCAGTGAGTTTAAACTACTCCAGCCAACGCTTGGCATTGCGCATGGTGATCTTATGCTTGTGTTGCTCGGCCATGGAAACTATTTTCATGAGGCTCCCGACTAACATTTCTTGGGCTGATGTTGCTTCCAGAGGCAGTTTGGAACTCGGTTGTGAGTGTTGCAACTGAGGACAGATGATTTTTACGAGCTTCAGCACTCGGCGGTCCCGTTCTGTGAGCTTGTGTGGCCTACCACTTTGCGGCTGAGCCGATATTGCTCTTAGACAATAACAGCACTTACAGTTGACCGGAGCAGCTCCAGCAGGGAAGAAATTTGACAAACTGACTTGTTGGAAAGGTGACATCCTATGATGGTGCCACATTGAAAGTCACTGAGCTCTTCAGTAAGGCCATTTTACTGGCAATGTTTGTCTATGGAGATTGCATGGCTGTGTGTTTGATTTTATACACCTGTCAACAACGGGTGTGGCTGAAATAGATGGGATCCACTAATTTGAAGGAGGTGTCCACATACTTGTAGTGTAGCTCCTATGTTGACCGTGACCCAGTGCATACTAGATATGCAGGAGTGAACCTTTCAGACAGCCGTAACAAACTGATGCACATCCTGGTTCGCCTGCTTGATGCCACAGGTGCGTTGTGATGCGACCCTGACTTATGGCTTCAGTCAGACGGCATCAGTGACACTCACCGTCACTCAAGTCTCATTTGTTGTGTTGTACCCTTATCCTTTACACAAGTGTTACTGTTTATATGGGACCCTAATGTGGAGTGGGGGGGGGGGGGGTCACTACAAGTACTGACACCCCAACAGGCTGGTCATTAGATTTGATGTGCACTATGAGCACACAACATTGAAAAGACGTTATAAAGACGTTGAAAAGACGTCATATTGGTTGAATACGCTTTCAACCAATTTTGCTCACTGGATAACTTTGTTTTCAAGCACAACGACTCGCCTCATTTGGGAGTCCATTTGACTAAAGGGACTGTAATTTCTAAGTCTTGAAAAAACTGAGGGAGAGTTTAAATGAATTAAATGATTACCAAACTCCACCTACATTATCTATACTAGTAACTACTGCCTATTGTGCAGTGTCATGGCTTTTGGTTTGGCTGATGTGGGAAAAACCCTAGCTTGACGATACATGTAGCCAGTTGAGCAATTTTTGGCATTGCATCGTTTGACTTACATATAGTTAAATATGCCTGATGCAGTTTACCAGAGAGAAGAAGAGAGGGGGATGAAGAGAGAGACCAACCGACAGCAAGACAGAGAGATTAGAGGTGGATCCTATGCCCATATCAAGCTGAGTCGGGGGTCCTCAGTCAACCAAACTTGCTGATGTCTTTGCTTGACATCATGGGAAAATCAAAAGAAATGAGCAAAGACCTCAGAAAAAAAATGGTAGACCTCCACAAGTCTGGTTCATCCTTGGGAGCAATTTCCAAATGCCTGAAGGTACCACGTTCATCTGTACAAACAATAGTATGCAAGTATAAACACGATGGGACCACGCAGCTGTCATACCGCTCAGGAAGGAGACGCATTCTGTCTCCTAGAGATGAACGTACTTTGGTGCAAAAACTGCAAATCAACCCTAGAACAACAGCAAATGACCCTGTGAAGATTCTGGAGGAAACAGGTACAAAAGTATCTATATTCAAAGTAAAATGAGTCTTATATCGACATAACCTGAAAGGCCGCTCAGCAAGGGAGAAGCCACTGCTACAAAACCGCCATAAAAAAAGCCAGACAACGGTTTGCAACTGCACATGGGGACAAAGATCATACTTTTTGGAGAAATGTCCTCTGGTCTGATGAAACAAAAATAGAACTGTTTGGCCATAATGACCATCGTTATGTTTGGAGGAAAAAGGGGGTGGCAGCATCATGTTGTGGGGGTGCTTTGCTGCAGGAGGGACTGGTGCACTTCACAAAATAGATGGCATCATGAGGCAGGAAAGTTATGTGGATATATTGAAACAACATCTCAAGACATCAGTCAGGAATTTAAAGCTTGGTCGCAAATGGGTCTTCCAAATGGACAATGACCCCAAGCATACTTGTGGCAAAATCGCTTAAGTACAACAAAGTCAAGGTATTGGAGTGGCCATCACAAAGACCTGACCTCAATCGAATAGAAAGTGTGTGGGCAGAACTGAAAAAGCATGTGCGAGCAAGGAGGCCTACAAACCTGACTCAGTTACACCAGCTCTGTCAGGAGGAATGGGCCAAAATTCACCTAACTTATTGTGACATCGTTATCATCATTACATCTGACATCATTATCATCATTACATTGTTACCATCATTATTATCATTATCATCATTACATCTGACATCATCATCATCATTACGTCTGACATCGTTATCATCATTACATCTGACATCGTTATGATCTAAAAGTCCAAACTGATCCCAGATCAGCACTCCTACTCTGAGCCGCTTGTTACGTAAGGGCCATTGTGCCAAGTCCGTTAATACAGCGTTGTTTATTATGCAGTGTATTAATAGACCGCTCAGAAGGTATAAATAGCAGCCTGCACCTTTACGCTGTCATCAGGATTCAAGACATTACAGAGAAATTAATAAGACCAGGACCTCAAGAGAGACAAGAGGGACAGAATGAAATGGAGGGAGGGAGGGAGGGAGGGAGGGAGGGAGGGAGGGAGGGAGGGAGGGAGGGAGGGAGGGAGGGAGGGAGGGAGGGAGGGAGGGAGGGAGGGAGGGAGGGAGGGAGGGAGGGAGGGAGGGAGGGAGGGAGGGAAGCTTGGTGGTTATTTCCTCTGGTACTTTGATAGGAACTTCAGAGAGCGTGGTGCTTTAAGGGCAGGGCAAGTCTCTCTCCCCTCCATCTCTCTCTCCCTCTTTCTCACTACTCCCTCGCTCCTTTGTGATTTTGGAGGACCTTGAATGCACCTCTCCATCCCTCTCTCGCTCCCTGTCATGCAGTTACTGTACAACTGTTTCCTCTCTCTCCTAGAATCGATCTACCGCCGCGGGGCCAGAAGATGGAGGAAGCTCTACCGAGTAAACGGACACCTCTTCCAGGCCAAGCGCTTTAACAGGGTGAGTATTAATGTCCCATTCCGCCTCCCCAACACATCCCATTGACCTTCTCGCACTTCACTTCCTGTTTAGAGGTCATTTACAGTAATTGATTGGTTTGTCATCCTACCTAGCAACTTGTCACTTTCTACGAGCGCTTATTAAAACCGTCACATGATCATTTGATGAGAACAGACCTGGTTGGTATTTTTGAAAGAAAGATTATCTACTACTACTACTACTACTGCTACTACTGCTACTGCTGCTGCTACTACTATTAATAATGCTACTGCTACTACTACTACTAAAAATAATAATGCTACTACTAATAATAATGCTACTGCTAGTACTACTACTACTAATAATAATGCTACTACTAATAATAATGCTACTGCTACTACTACTACTAATAATAATAATGCTACTACTACTATTACTACTACTACTAATGCGACTACTAATAATAATGCTACTACTACAACTACTACTACTACTACTACGATGGAGCAGTATAGTTCATTCACAAAGACTTAGTGGTTGAATAATACCTGTCTGATGTCACTACCACAGCTGCAGCTGTCTGGATTTGGATGCGTTGTTCAAGATAGCTGCTGGTGGCCTTTTTAACGGGTTGTCATCATTCTGGCCCACAAGAAAATGTAAGAATCGCCCCCAACTACCCCTCCACTTGCTAAGGATTAGAGAGAGAACTTATATATATCTGCATGTTGAGGCAACCGACTGAGGGCTGTAAGGCATTATTGCACTGCCAGTGTTAGTGTCCACTCTGGCTTGAAGGGCAATGTTGTTACAGGCGGGCTTAAGGAACTATTGCATTTGAAAGGGAAGGTAGTCAGGGCCAGGGGCAGGGCCAGGATGAGGGCCAGGGGCGGGGCCAAGGACAGGGGCAGGACGAGGGCCAGGGGCGGGGCCAAGGGCAGGGGCAGGTCAAGGGTCATGGGAAGGCCTGGGGAATGGGGCGGGGCCAGTGGGAGGCTAGAGGAAGGCTAGGGGAAAGGCCAGGGCCAGGTGATTGACCAGGGGAAGGGCCAGGGGGGGGGGGGGGCAGGTCAGGACAGGGCCAGGGGAAGGGCCAGGTAAGGGGAAGGGCCAGGACAGGGCCACGGGAAGGGCCAGGTCAGGGGCAGGGCCAGGTCAGGGGATGGACCAGGGGAAGGGCCAGGTCAGGGGAAGGGCCAGGACAGGGCCATGGGAAGGGCCAGGTCAGGACCAGGGCAAGGGGGAGGGCCAGGTCAGGGGAAGGGCCAGGACAGGGCCACGGGAAGGGCCAGGTCAGGGGATGGACCAGGGGAAGGCCAGGTCAGGGCCAGGGAAAGGGCCAGGTCAGGGCCAGGTCAGGGGATGGACCAGGGGAAGGGCCAGGGGAAGGGCCAGGTCAGGACCAGGGGAGGGCCAGGTCAGGGCCAGGTCAGGGGATGGACCAGGGGAAGGGCCAGGGGGAGGGCCAGGTCAGGACAGGGCCAGGGGAAGGGCCAGGTCAAGGGAAGGGCCAGGACAGGGCCACGGGAAGGGCCAGGTCAGGGGCAGGGCCAGGTCAGGGGATGGACCAGGGGAAGGGCCAGGGAAGGGCCAGGTCAGGGGATGGACCAGGGGAAGGGCCATGTCAGGGCCAGGTCAGGTGCAGGCCTGGGATCCTTGAAGATTATTGGCAAATACAGGAAGGACAGTGCCCTCTTTTTCTGTTTGGTTCTATTTGTCTTGAAGTAAATGACCTTCTATTTCATTGTTGTTTCTTTTCAACATTCACAAGCTTTACTTTCCAGTAAGACTTGAACGGCAGGGTGGTGGTGGTGGTGGTGGTGGTGGTGGTGGTTAGAGCATTGGACAAGCAGCCGAAAGGTTGTAAGTTCAAATCCCCGAGCTGACAAGGTACAAATCTGTCGTTCTGACCCTGAACAGGCAGTTAACCCACTGTTCCTAGGCTGTCATTGAAAATAAGAATTTGTTCTTAACTGACTTGCCTAGTTGAAAAAAATATATATCCTGTGACGGCAGGAATTTTTTGTTTTGCCTGCCATCACAGGCAAGAAAATGATTCAAGTGTCTTCCTTTTTGTGGAGAACACGGCTGATTATCACTACTTTATTGGGCATAGTCTTATTTCATTGGATTGATTGAATTGATTTGGTGGACCATTGGTGTGAACAAACATTCACCCCGAGTCAGTTGATCCCTTTATTCATTTACTGGTTAAGGTTAGGAATGGGTCTAGTAAAGCTGATCTCAGACCAGTGCTAAAGGGGGTAATAATAATGTCTCCTTGGGGTGTTGTTGTCTGCTGATGGACGTCTAGACTCGACTGAGATCACTGTACTGTATTACGGTCTCCTCATTCCTACAGACCTCCATTAGGCAGCCCATCTCCCTCGTTAATGCACTGGAAGAGACTCAATGTTATGTCGGAACCATGGTTATTTGAATGTTAAGTTGGAGCCATGGTTATTTGAATGTTATGTTGGAGCCATGGTTATTTGCTAAGACATTGGACAAGTATAGTGTTGGCTTCTATAATCTGTCCTACTGTATTTCCACTCTGTACAGTAATTTGTCAGCCATTTTATTGTGGGTACATCACATGTTGGCTACATCAAATGCTTGTCTAAGGTTGATGGCTTTGTCACTATGTCACGTGTGAGCCACTATGTGTACAGTTCTGACATAATTACGATCGTTGCCATGACACATGGTTTTACAGTCAGTTCTAGTTGGTGCAGTCTTTTCCCAATGTCTCTCCTCTCCATCCTCACACCATCCCTCCCTCTTTTTTATCTGTATCCTCTATACAGAATTAACAAGTCATTTAGCAGAAGTAGGTCAGGTTTCTCCTCTCTCTCCATCCCTCTCTTAGCTGCTCTCTCTCCATCCCACTCTTTCTCCATCCGTCCCTTCTAAATCCCTCATAACACCCCTCCCTCTCTTTCTCTCTCCCCTTTCCATCCCTTTCTCCTCACTTCTCTCTCTCCACCACATCCCTCTCCTTCCCGCTCTCTCTCCCCCCTCTGTTGTTGAAGAGAAAGATGTTTTGTGAATGCCACCAGTTTGACATAATGGGGTTCTATAGTACCTCTGGTGCACATCATGTATCAGAATGTTGTATTCCTGCAGTTAGTGTTCGCAGCTACGAGCCAGCGCTCCATTAGAGGGATGACTGACTGGAGATACTGTCCAGTTTGTTACTTCATTAGCTCCCTGACTGGATATACTGTCTAGTTTGTTACTTCATTAGCTCCCTGACTGGATATACTGTCTAGTTTGTTACTTCATTAGCTCCCTGACTGGAGATACTGTCTAGTTTGTTACTTCATTAGCTCCCTGACTGACTGGAGATACTGTCTAGTTTGTTACTTCATTAGCTCCCTGACTGGATATACTGTCTAATTTGTTACTTCATTAGCTCCCTGACTGGAGATACTGTCTAGTTTGTTACTTCATTAGCTCCCTGACTGGAGATACTGTCTAGTTTGTTACTTCATTAGCTCCCTGACTGACTGGAGATACTGTCTAGTTTGTTACTTCATTAGCTCCCTGACTGGATATACTGTCTAATTTGTTACTTCATTAGCTCCCTGACTGGAGATACTGTCTAGTTTGTTACTTCATTAGCTCCCTGACTGGATATACTGTCTAGTTTGTTACTTCATTAGCTCCCTGACTGGAGATACTGTCTAGTTTTTTACTTCATTAGCTCCCTGACTGGAGATACTGTCTAGATTGTTACTTCATTAGCTCCCTGACTGGAGATACTGTCTAGTTTGTTACTTCATTAGCTCCCTGACTGGAGATACTGTCTAGATTGTTACTTCATTAGCTCCCTGACTGGAGATACTGTCTAGCTTGTTACTTCATTAGCTCTCTGACTGGAGATACTGTCTAGATTGTTACTTCATTAGCTCCCTGACTGGAGATACTGTCTAGATTGTTACTTCATTAGCTCCCTGACTGGAGATACTGTCTAGTTTGTTACTTCATTAGCTCCCTGACTGGAGATACTGTCTAGATTGTTACTTCATTAGCTCCCTGACTGGAGATACTGTCTAGTTTGTTACTTCATTAGCTCCCTGACTGGAGATACTGTCTAGTTTGTTACTTCATTAGCTCCCTGACTGACTGGAGATACTGTCTAGATTGTTACTTCGTTAGCTCCCTGACTGGAGATACTGTCTAGATTGTTACTTCATTAGCTCCCTGACTGACTGGAGATACTGTCTAGATTGTTACTTCATTAGCACCTTGCATGTAGAACCTTAACAAGCATGTCAGTCATGTAGGTTCACAGATCTCCACTGAGACTGAAGCAGACACTGAGAGGGAGAGAGAGAAGAAGAGAGAGAAACTGATTTTTTTAATGTTGTCCGGTAAATTGCATGACAAAATTTGTCTCAGTTTTGTTGTTCGATTGACTTACATAAGAGCTGTTCAGTCGTTCCTTTGCTGTGTTCAATTGCACAAAGTAGATTTATTTAACCATCATGTTCATTAAAGATATATATTTGTTGCATTATTAGAAATCCGTTTGTGTGAACATGAAAAAAAAAACATTCCTGTCCAACTACAACTGAATATCTAATGTAAATTCTCCAATCTGGGCTAACAATATATAATGTCTGTTATCCAATAGCATTGTGGGGAATGTCTGTCACTGTGGCAGCCAGTCAATGACGTCTCAGAGATTGGTTTCACCTGTCTGATTCAGGGCCAGCCACATGCCAGACTAAGGCACTTTAAATAGGGCTCGTTCCACATTGCTTCCCTAGCACTCTGCTAGTGATTAGCAGCCATTTTGGAGCTGACAGTGAGCTGGCTCAAACAGGAAGTGCATCCTAAAGGACACCCTAGGGAATAGACTGCCATTTTGGGACTCAACCAGGGACCTTTTTGGGGTTCCTCGATAGATACAGGCTGATCAGGGGTGATATTTTACTGTCCCGTCAGGGAGGAAGAGGCAAGAGGCTAGTAGTGAGACCAAAATAGGTTTGTCTTGTAGACCTAACATCTTGAGTTTTCAGTCCCTTAGTATCTCCTCTTTCCTTAGCTAGCTGTACCTTTTGTTAGTGTCTTTAGAACATGGAACACAGCTAGCTGTACCTTTTGTTAGTGTCTTTAGAACATGGAACACAGCTAGCTGTACCTTTTGTTAGTGTCTTTAGAACATGGAACACAGCTAGCTGTACCTTTTGTTAGTGTCTTTAGAACATGGAACACAGCTAGCTGTAGCTTTGTTATTGTCTTTTGAACACAAAACACAGCTAGCTGTAGCTTTGTTATTGTCTTTAGAACACAAAACACAGCTAGCTGTAGCTTTGTTATTGTCTTTAGAACACGAAACACAGCTAGCTGTAGCTTTGTTATTGTCTTTAGAACACGAAACACAGCTAGCTGTAGCTTTGTTAGGGTCTTTAGAACATGGAACACAGCTAGTGAGTCAAAGAAGCATCTGAAGATGTTGTGGCTCTTTTAAATAACAAAGGGCATATGTTATGGACCCTCGTTTGTCATCTGCTATGGAAATGCTCTCCCCAAAGTCTTGATGGGAAGTGCCTGTCATTCCCTGATGGTGAATGTCTGTCTTCAAAGTTTCTCACCTCAGAACAGGTGGCTTAATTTACGTACCCACTGTCTGCGCTGAGTTGAGAGGGATTTTTATTTTTTACAAATTAAAGTGGATGTCTTGATTTATTTATAACTTTTCTGAACCTCTCTCTCTCTATCAGTCTCTCTCTCTCTCTCTCTCTCTCTATCAGTCTCGAACTCTCTCCCGCTCTCTACCTATCTCTCTCTCTCTCTCTCTGTCTCTCTCTCTCCCGCTCTCTACATATCTTTCTCTCTCTCTCTCTCTCTCTCTCTCTCTCTCTCTCTCTCTCTCTCTCTCTCTCTCTCTCTCTCTCTCTCCCTCTCTCCCTCTCTCTCTCTGCTTCACTCCCTCTCCCCCCCTCATTCTCTCTATCGGTCTCTCTGTATCTGAGTCAGTTTGGGCTGAGGAGCAGTGGGTTAGTAGCAGCTAAGCTTTGAAGTGAATCTCTACGGATTCTCCATATCAACAGTGCATTTGCCTTATACTGGGGACAATAAAAGGCCACTCTAAAATGTGCAGTTTTGTCACACAACACAATGCCACAGATGTCTCAAGTTTTGATAGAGCGTGCAATTGGCATGTTGACTGCAGGATTGTCCCCCAGAGCTGTTGCCAGATAATTTTATGTTAATTTCTCTACTGCCGGCTCCGACTTTTTGGGGGAGAATTTGGCAGTATATCCAACCGGCCTTACAACCGTAGACCACCTGTAACCACGCCAGCCCAGGTCCTCCACATCCTGCTCGGAGTTGAGGAGTGTTTATGTCTGTAATGAAGCCTTTTTGTGTGGAAAAATGTATTCTGCTTAGCTGGGCCTGGCTCCCCAGTTACAACTTCAGCTTTAAGCACGAGGTGATTTTGTCCCTCTGTGACCAAGAGAAAGTGGTCTTGTTTAAATTCTATGAAATGATTTTGCATGTTTTATGTTGAGAGCTCTAAATCCATCTGAGAACATCACAGCGAGATGAGACTCACTAGAGTCTCCCATTTTCATATATACTGTAATATTGTAAGCAGAGCTGCCAGGTTCACTGCTAGGGGAGTTCGATCCTTTGTCTGGATAGGCACGAAAATGTTTCGTGTTGCTCCCTATGCAAATTAGTTGTCAGATTTCACTGTGTATCAGATGAGAACGGCACAACGCACAGCAATTGATGTTGCGTTGTTCACAGAGTGCCGTTTAAAAAAAACATGTATTTTACCTTTATTTAATTAGGCAACTCAGTTAAGAACAAATTCTTATTTTCAATGACAGCCTAGGAACATTAGGTTAACTGCCTGTTCAGGGGCAGAATGACAGATTTGTACCTTGTCAGCTCGGGGGTTTGAACTTGCAACCTTCCGGTTACTAGTCCAACACTCTAACCACTAGGCTACCCTGCCACAAAAGGTGGTCGGAACCGGTCCATAACCGCTCCAAATCCTCTAAATAGGGGACTTAATATTCATTGGACTGTGGTGCCACTCTTTTCAGACTGTTAATATTCAACTCTGAATGTGTTTGTCAATATGCCTGTGGTTGACATAACCTCCCTAGTGTCTGTGTTCTGATGTACCACACTGCCACGTCTCTGATCTCCTCCCTATTGACTGTTTCATCATCGTCAGTGATCAGGCCTACCACTGTCGTATCATCGGCAAACTTAATGGTGGTGTTGGAGTCGAGTGGAGCCACACAGTCGTGGGTGAACAGGGAGTACCGGAGGGAACTAAGCACGCACCCCTGCGGGGCCCCCATGTGTAGCGTCAGCATGTTGGTGCCTACCCTCACCATCTGGTGCCGTCCCGCCAGGAAGTCCAGAATCCAGTTGGGAAGTGTTCAGTCCCAGGGTCCTTAGCTAAGTGATAAGTTTGAAGGGCACTATGGTGTTGAACGTGGCACGGTAGTCAATGAACAGCATTCTCACATCGGTGGTCCGTTTGTACAAGAGAGATAGGGAAGTGTTGGGAGCGGTATGTGAATTGAAATGGGATGATATTGTTGATGTGAGCCATGACCAGCCTTTCAAAGCATTTAATGGCTGCAGATGTGAGTGCTACAGGGAGATAGTCATTTAGACAGATTACCTTGGCGTTCTTGGGCACAGGGACTATTGTTGTCTGCTTGAAACATGTAGGTATTTCACACTAGGTCAGGGAGAGGTTGAAAATGTATGTGAAGACATTTGCCAGCCACGTCACTGGGTAGCTTGCGGCTGGGTTACCCTTTGTAATCCGTGATAGTTTGCAAGCCCTGCCACATCCGATGAGCGTCAGAGCCGAAGTAGTAGGATTCGATCTTAGTCCTGTCTTGTCGCTTTGCCTGTTTGATTGTTTTTCAGAGGGCGTATTCATATAAACGTCCCAGTTAGTGTCCTGCTCCTTTAAAGGATGCAGCTCTAGCATTTAGCTCAGTGCGGATGTTGCCTGTAATCCATGGCTTCTGGTTGGGATATGTACGAACTGTCACTGTGGGTACGACGTCATCAAGGCACTTATTAATTAAGCCGGTGAGCGATGTGGTAAATTCCTTAATGCCATCAGATGAGTCCCAGAACATATTCCAGTCTGTGCTAGTGAAACAATCCAGTAGCAAATCAAATCAAATCAAATTGATTTATATAGCCCTTCGTACATCAGCTGATATCTCAAAGTGCTGTACAGAAACCCAGCCTAAAACCCCAAACAGCAAGCAATGCAGGTGGAGAAGCACGGTGGCTAGGAAAAACTCCCTAGAAAGGCCAATACCTAGGAAGAAACCTAGAGAGGAACCAGGCTATGTGGGGTGGCCAGTCCTCTTCTGGCTGTGCCGGGTGGAGATTATAACAGAACATGGCCAAGATGTTCAAATGTTCATAAATGACCAGCATGGTCGAATAATAATAAGGCAGAACAGTTGAAACTAGAGCAGCAGCACAGTCAGGTGGAAGTTGAAACTGGAGCAGCAGCATGGCCAGGTAGACTGGGGACAGCAAGGAGTCATCATGTCAGGTAGTCCTGGGGCATGGTCCTAGGGCTCAGGTCAGTTGAAACTGGAACAGCAGCATGGCCAGGTGGACTGGGGACAGCAAGGAGTCATCATGTCAGGTAGTCCTGGGGCATGGTCCTAGGGCTCAGGTCCTCCGAGAGAGAGAAAGAAAGAGAGAAGGAGAGAATTAGAGAACGCACACTTAGATTCACACAGGACACCGAATAGGACAGGAGAAGTACTCCAGATATAACAAACTGACCCCAGCCCCCCGACACATAAACTACTGCAGCATAAATACTGGAGGCTGAGACAGGAGGGGTCAGGAGACACTGTGGCCCCATCCGAGGACACCCCCGGACAGGGCCAAACAGGAAGGATATAACCCCACCCACTTTGCCAAAGCACAGCCCCCACACCACTAGAGGGATATCTTCAACCACCAACTTACCATCCTGAGACAAGGCTGAGTATAGCCCACAAAGATCTCCGCCACGGCACAACCCAAGGGGGGGGGGGGGCGCCAACCCAGACAGGATGACCACAACAGTGAATCAACCCACTCAGGTGACGCACCCCCTCCAGGGACGGCATGAGAGAGCCCCAGCAAGCCAGTGACTCAGCCCCTGTAATAGGGTTAGAGGCAGAGAATCCCAGTGGAAAGAGGGGAACCGGCCAGGCAGAGACAGCAAGGGCGGTTCGTTGCTCCAGAGCCTTTCCGTTCACCTTCCCACTCCTGGGCCAGACTACACTCAATCATATGACCCACTGAAGAGATGAGTCTTCAGTAAAGACTTAAAGGTTGAGACCGAGTTTGCGTCTCTGACATGGGTAGGCAGACCGTTCCATAAAAATGGAGCTCTATAGGAGAAAGCCCTGCCTCCAGCTGTTTGCTTAGAAATTCTAGGGACAATTAGGAGGCCTGCGTCTTGTGACCGTAGCGTACGTATAGGTATGTACGGCAGGACCAAATCAGAGAGATAGGTAGGAGCAAGCCCATGTAATGCTTTGTAGGTTAGCAGTAAAACCTTGAAATCAGCCCTTGCTTTGACAGGAAGCCAGTGTAGAGAGGCTAGCACTGGAGTAATATGATCAAATTTTTTGGTTCTAGTCAGGATTCTAGCAGCCGTATTTAGCACTAACTGAAGTTTATTTAGTGCTTTATCCGGGTAGCCGGAAAATAGAGCATTGCAGTAGTTTAACCTAGAAGTGACAAAAGCATGGATTAATTTTTCTGCATCATTTTTGGACAGAAAGTTTCTGATTTTTGCAATGTTACGTAGATGGAAAAAAGCTGTCCTCGAAATGGTCTTGATATGTTCTTCAAAAGAGAGATCAGGGTCCAGAGTAACGCCGAGGTCCTTCACAGTTTTATTTGAGACGACTGTACAACCATTAAGATTAATTGTCAGATTCAACAGAAGATCTCTTTGTTTCTTGGGACCTAGAACAAGCATCTCTGTTTTGTCCGAGTTTAATAGTAGAAAGTTTGCAGCCATCCACTTCCTTATGTCTGAAACACATGCTTCTAGCGAGGGCAATAGCCTAGCATCCACTTCATCAGACCACTTCCATATTGAACGTGTCACTGGTACATCCTGTTTAGAGTTTTTGCTTGTAAACAGGAATCAGGAGGATACAGTTATGGTCAGATTTACCAAATGGAGGGCGAGGGGGAGCTTTGTATGAATTTCTGTGTGTGGAGTAAAGTTGATATTTTTTCGCCTTTAGTTGCGCAGGTGACATGCTGGTAGAAATGAGGTAAATCAGATTTCAGTTTCCCTGTGTTAAAATCACTGGCCACTAGGATTTTCTTGTTTGCTTATGGCCTTATACAGCTCATTGAATGCAATCTTAATGCCAACATCAGTTTGTGGAGGTAAATAGACAGCTGCTAAATATAGATGAGTTGCTGTGACTGTTAGTTAAAAGGACGACTACAAACAAGCATGCTCCCAGTTGATGTAAGATGCCACATAGGCTTAAATCCGCCCTTCTTCCATCATGATCACCTTCTTCATGTGTGTCTTCATGTGTGTCTTCCATTGATTCTTGATCAATGACTGCGATAGTATCATCCCATTGTCATCAGCTCAGACTGATGGTGTAACAATCCCTGTCTCCCCCTCTGTCTGTCTGTGTCCGTCTTTGTCTATCTTTCTTTCTGTCTGTCTGTCTGCGTCTGTCTGTCCCCAACAGAAAGCGTACTGTGGCCACTGCAGTGAAAGGATATGGGGGCTGGGGAGGCAGGGCTACAAGTGTATCAACTGCAAACTGCTGGTCCATAAGCGCTGTCACAAACTCGTCCCTCTGACCTGCCAAAGGCATATGGTGAGTACCATAGAAATAGAATCTCATTCTAGTTCTGTGGTGAGTACTCTGGCCAATCTGTCATGTCAAAGCTTCGGAAGAACTTACTATTTATAAAGCATTCATAAAGTCTTCATAAGCACTACATAGACACTTCACAAACTGCAGTGCAAAAGGTATATGGTGAGCTTATAAAGGCTTTTTAGAGCATTTACAGTCTTCATAAGGACTTCATGGATACTTCATAAACTTAAGTGAACGTCTGAATTAAAGAGTTGGGAGTTTGAATGACTAATATTTATCTGCTTTAGGTTGAAACCAAGTTTTGCATTTGAACAATCCAACTTGTTTAGAGTAAAAGATCAAGGTAATCAATGAATTCAGATAACAAAACTGTGAATTATTCAAAAGTCTGAATTAAACATTGCTATTGATGTTCTAATGTGTATTTGTAACATAGTGAATGCTGTTCTGCCCCGAGCGGGGATCAAACTTGCAATCTTCTGCACAACACATACTGTATATAACTCAAAGCCAACTACCTTAGCCAACAGAGCAAGATACTGGTCTGTCATTTCATGATAAATAGTTGGCAATGTACTCCAGCCAACATGCTATGGGCAAGTTTCAAATCCACTGCAAATAGATATAATCTGCAGCTCAAATGCCACCCTATTCCCTATTTAGTGCGCTACTTTTGACCAGGGCCCATAGGGAATAGTGTGCCATTTGGGACACATCCACACTATAGTGTATACCGTACACGGGAAACATCACTAGGTTGATCTCTAGTGACAGACTGCTAACATACAGAAAGAAGCATTACGATTAGAGCTAGCCTCTACCAGATTTTCACCTCACCTTCGGTATGAAAGCCTGTTGACGTTCTTGTCAGAGACAAGCTAAAAGAAGGTGGAGGGTTCTGTGTCTGCACCACATACTCTTATGACTGGTGTCCCCCAGGGCTCGGTTCTAGGCCCTCTTCTCTCAATACACCAAGTCACTCGGCTCCGTCATATTCTCACATGGTCTCTCCTATCATTGCTATTCGGATGACACTCAACTACTTTTCTCCTCCCCCCCCTTCTAACACCCAGGTGGCGACACACATCTCTGCATGCCTGGCAGATATCTCAGCTTGAATGTCGGCCCACCACCTCAAGCTCAACCTCGACCGGGCGGAGCTGCTCTTCCTCCCGTGGAAGGCCTGCCTGCCTGCTCAAAGACCTCTCCATCACGTTTGACAACTCTACAGTGTCCCCCTCCCAGAGTGCAAAGAACCTTGACGTAACCCTGGACTACACCCTGTCGTTCTCTGCGAATATCAAAGCAGTGACTCGCTCCTGTAGGTTCATGCTTATAACATCTGGACAACTGCAACTCGCTGTTGGCTGGGCTCCCCAATTGTGCCATCAAACCCCTGCAACTTATCCAGAACTCAACCTTCCCAAGTTCTTCCATGTCAGCCAACTTCTCCGCACACTCCACGAAGCTCGCATCCACTACAAGACCATTGTACTTGCCTACTAGCAAGAGGAACTACCACCCCGCCCATCTTAAGAGGATTGCACTAACTGTAAATCGCTCTGGGTGAGAGCGTCTGCTAAATGACTAATATGTAAATGTAAAAATGGGTATCCAAGCCATTTGCTCCTCCCAACAATAGGACTAGGCACATTCAAACAGAGGCGGATAATCGAAACCGAAAGCCAATACATTTCACTGGTGCCCACGTGGGGAAGTGTCATTTCAGCCAAATTATATCAAAATAAAAACTATTTCCTAAATATACATTTTCAAAAATAGCGTTTCCTAGCAATGCTAACACTGTAAATTAGCTTACTCTGTACTTCTGAAGAGGTATGGAAGGGGTGGTTGTTTTAGAAAAATCTACATCTACTGACAGCCAATCAGAACAAGGAATCCAGGGCTGGACTACAATAAACCTGGTGCCGAAAACCCAGGTCAATAGTCAGGATGTACTAATAGGCTGCAATCAGACAATGCTCTATCAACAAACACTTTGATCCCCTTTGAAAAGCCAATGCCTCCATGGTTAGAACCGCATACAATTATTCATATAAGTGCATTGTTGCGAGAAACATCCAGACTTCTCAACTTCTGTGTTCTTTAATATGTTGAAAAGATACCTCCATGTGCCTAAGATGTCTATCAACTCGAAAACCTCTAAAAACTGAAGCCTCTTCTTCCCAGTGTCTCCAAGGACCTAGTCAGGATGCTCTGTAAGCAGCCTCAAACCACATGCAGCTATTTGCCTGTCTTCTCTTGGCAGGATCCAGTCATGCCATCACAGGAGCCCCCTTTAGATGAGAAGAATGAAGAGGTGGACCTCCCCCCTGAACACACAGAGGATACAGATGGAAGTCAGTTCCTATAAAATATTGTTTCTTTCAATATAGACATTATATGAGAAGTAGAAGACCTTGTGGCCTTAGTCTTGGTATCAATGCACTGGGTCTGGGCCTGTATTCAAAAAGTGTCTCAGAGTAGGAGTGCTAATCTGTCTTTATTCATTCTGAAAAGGTCAAACTGATCCTAGAGCAGCGCTCCTACCCTGAAAACACATTGTGAATACTAATTACAAAGGCTTTTGAAGACACAATTAAATCAAAACCAATAACTAGATTTCCAGGTTTATTAAAAAATGAAGAAGACTCCTCCCACACAGCGAAATAAGAGCATGTTTGAATCAGCATGCCATTGTTGTTTACAGACTGGTCCCAAAGCTTTGTTTCTATGCACTGTTCTGCACAGTGCAATATTACAAATACAGTGAGGGGAAAAGGTACTTGATCCCCTGCTGATTTTGTACATTTGCCCACTGACAAAGATATGATCAGTCTATCATTTTAATGGTAGGTTTATTTGAACAGTGAGAGACAGAATAACAACAAAAAAATCCAGAAAAACTCATGTTAAAAATGTTACAAATTGATCCAGTACAGTAAATTACAGTCTAGTCCAGTATAGTATAGTATAGTCCAGTACAGTAAATTACAGTATAGTCCAGTACAGTAAATTACAGTCTAGTCCAGTATAGTATAGTCCAGTACAGTAAATTACAGTCTAGTCCAGTATTGTATAGTCCAGTACAGTAAATTACAGTCTAGTCCAGTATAGTATAGTCCAGTACAGTAAATTACAGTCTAGTCCAGTATAGTATAGTCCAGTACAGTATAGTATAGTCCAGTACAGTATATTACAGTCTAGTCCAGTACAGTATAGTCCAGTACAGTATAGTATAGTCCAGTACAGTAAATTACAGTCTAGTCCAGTATAGTATAGTCCAGTACAGTATAGTATAGTCCAGTACAGTAAATTACAGTCTAGTCCAGTATAGTATAGTATAGTCCAGTACAGTATATTACAGTCTAGTCCAGTATAGTATAGTCCAGTACAGTATAGTATAGTCCAGTACAGTATAGTATAGTATAGTCCAGTACAGTATATTACAGTCTAGTCCAGTATAGTATAGTCCAGTACAGTATAGTATAGTCCAGTACAGTACAGTATAGTATAG
This sequence comes from Oncorhynchus kisutch, assembly GCF_002021735.2. Lineage (NCBI taxonomy): Eukaryota > Metazoa > Chordata > Actinopteri > Salmoniformes > Salmonidae > Oncorhynchus > Oncorhynchus kisutch. Next base: position 78,876,259 of record NC_034190.2, read on the forward strand.
TCCAGTACAGTATATTACAGTCTAGTCCAGTACAGTCTAGTCCAGTACAGTATAGTACAGTCCAGTACAGTAAATTACAGTCTAGTCCAGTATAGTATAGTCCAGTCCAGTAAATTACAGTCTAGTCCAGTATAGTATAGTCCAGTACAGTATAGTATAGTCCAGTACAGTAAATTACAGTCTAGTCCAGTATAGTATAGTCCAGTACAGTAAATTACAGTCTAGTCCAGTATAGTATAGTCCAGTACAGTATAGTATAGTCCAGTACAGTATATTACAGTCTAGTCCAGTACAGTATAGTCCAGTACAGTATAGTATAGTCCAGTACAGTAAATTACAGTCTAGTCCAGTATAGTATAGTCCAGTACAGTATAGTATAGTCCAGTACAGTAAATTACAGTCTAGTCCAGTATAGTATAGTATAGTCCAGTACAGTATATTACAGTCTAGTCCAGTATAGTATAGTCCAGTACAGTATAGTATAGTCCAGTACAGTATAGTATAGTATAGTCCAGTAAATTACAGTCTAGTCCAGTATAGTATAGTATAGTCCAGTACAGTAAATTACAGTCTAGTCCAGTATAGTATAGTATAGTCCAGTACAGTATATTACAGTCTAGTCCAGTATAGTATAGTCCAGTACAGTATATTACAGTATAGTCCAGCACAGTATATTAACAGTACAGTATAGTCCAGTACAGTATAGTCCAGTACAGTATAGTATAGTCCAGTACAGTAAATTACAGTCTAGTCCAGTCCAGTATAGTCCAGTACAGTATAGTATAGTCCAGTACAGTATATTACAGTCTAGTCCAGTCCAGTATAGTCCAGTACAGTATAGTATAGTCCAGTACAGTATATTACAGTATAGTCCAGTCCAGTATAGTCCAGTACAGTAAATTACAGTCTAGTCCAGTCCAGTATAGTCCAGTAAAGTATAGTATAGTCCAGTACAGTATATTACAGTATAGTCCAGCACAGTATATTAACAGTACAGTATAGTATATTCCAGTACGGTATAGTATAGTCCAGTACAGTATATTAACAGTACAGTATAGTATAGTCCAGTACAGTATAGTATAGTATAGTCCAGCACAGTATATTAACAGTACAGTATAGTCCAGTACAGTATAGTATAGTCCAGCACAGTATATTAACAGTACAGTATAGTATATTCCAGTACAGTATAGTATAGTCCAGTACAGTATAGTATAGTCCAGTACAGTATATTAACAGTACAGTATAGCATAGTCCAGTACAGTATAGTATAGTCCAGTACAGTATATTACAGTATAGTCCAGCACAGTATATTAACAGTACAGTATAGTATACTCCAGCACAGTATATTAACAGTACAGTATAGTATAGTCCAGCACAGTATATTAACAGTACAGTATAGCATAGTCCAGTACAGTATATTACAGTATAGTCCAGCACAGTATATTAACAGTACAGTATAGTATAGTCCAGTACAGTATAGTATAGTATAGTCCAGCACAGTATATTAACAGTACAGTATAGTATATTCCAGTACAGTATAGTATAGTCCAGCACAGTATATTAACAGTACAGTATAGTATATTCCAGTACAGTATAGTATAGTCCAGTACAGTATATTAACAGTACAGTATAGTATATTCCAGTACAGTACAGTATAGTCCAGTACAGTATAGTATAGTATAGTCCAGCACAGTATATTAACAGTACAGTATAGTATAGTCCAGTACAGTATATTAACAGTACAGTACAGTATAGTATAGTATAGTCCAGCACAGTATATTAACAGTACAGTATAGTATATTCCAGTACAGTACAGTATAGTCCAGTACAGTATATTATAGTATAGTCCAGCACAGTATATTAACAGTACAGTATAGTATAGTCCAGTACAGTATATTAACAGTACAGTACAGTATAGTATAGTATAGTCCAGCACAGTATATTAACAGTACAGTATAGTATAGTCCAGCACAGTATATTAACAGTACAGTATAGTATATTCCAGTACAGTATATTAACAGTACAGTATAGCATAGTCCAGTACAGTATATTACAGTATAGTCCAGCACAGTATATTAACAGTACAGTATAGTCCAGTACAGTATAGTATAGTCCAGTACAGTATATTACAGTATAGTCCAGCACAGTATATTAACAGTACAGTATAGTATAGTCCAGTACAGTATATTAACAGTACAGTATAGTATATTCCAGTACAGTACAGTATAGTCCAGTACAGTATAGTATAGTATAGTATAGTCCAGCACAGTATATTAACAGTACAGTATAGTATATTCCAGTACAGTATAGTATAGTCCAGTACAGTATATTAACAGTACAGTATAGTATATTCCAGTACAGTACAGTATAGTCCAGTACAGTATAGTATAGTATAGTATAGTCCAGCACAGTATATTAACAGTACAGTATAGTGGAGTCCAGTACAGTATATTAACAGTATAGTCCAGGACAGTAAATTACTGTACAGTATAGTCCAGTACAGTATAGTATAGTATAGTCCAGGACAGCATAGTATAGTCCAGTATAGTATAGTCCAGTACAGTATAGTCCATTACAGTACAGTCCAGTATAGTATAGTCCAGTACAGTATAGTCCAGTACAGTATAGTCCAGTATAGTATAGTCCAGTATAGTCCAGTTCAGTATAGTATAGTCCAGTATAGTCCAGTACAGTACAGTCCAGTATAGTATAGTCCAGTCCAGTATAGTCCAGTATAGTCCAGTCCAGTATAGTATAGTCCAGTATAGTCCAGTTCAGTACAGTCCAGTATAGTCCAGTTCAGTACAGTCCAGTATAGTATAGTCCAGTATAGTCCAGTAGAGTATAGTCCGGTACAGTGTATTAACAGTCCAGTATAGGCCAGTATAGTATAGTCCAGTATAGTATAGTATAGTCCAGTCCAGTATAGGCCAGTATAGTATAGTCCAGTATAGTATAGTCCAGTCCAGTATAGGCCAGTATAGTATGGTCCAGTATAGTAAATTACAGTATAGTCCAGTATAGTATAGTTCAGTATTGTCCAGTACAGTACAGTCCAGTACAGTGTAGTCCAGTTCAGTAAATAACAGTATAGTCCAGTATAGTATAGTCCAGCACAGTATATTAACAGGTAAGTATAGTCCAGTACAGTATATTATCAGTACAGTATAGTCCAGTATAGTAGCAGGACTCACCAGTGGGCTGACCTACTTGGGCAGAGGCAGGAAGAAGCTGCATCTCACTCTGAAGAGAATGATGCCCTCTGCTGGCCACAAAGTTGAACTACATCTCCCACAATGCTCCCTTGATTATCGGAGAATCTGTTGCATTTCCTTGATTCCTCGTGCCCTCTCTCTGATCTTCTCATCCAATGGGTTTTGAGAAGGAGGCGAGGAGAGAGGACACAAGGAATCAAGGCAATGCGAATAAGATTCTCACATGGACTCTTTCTCAATTAATCTTTCCTCAAATCCTCTCTGCTTGTCTCCTTCTCAAAATTATTTTCTACCTTTTCCTTTCAATACGGTTGAGGCGAGAAGATAGGATAGGATGCAAGGAATCACGGAAAGATTCCATGGATTCTTGAGGAGAATCCTATTTGGTCCTCTGTAGCTCAGTTGGTAAAGCATGGTCCTCTGTAGCTCAGTTGGTAGAGCATGGTCCTCTGTAGCTCAGTTGGTAGAGCTTGGCAGTTGCAACTCCAGGATAGTGGGTTTGTTTCCCAGGACCACCCATAAGTAAAATGTATGCACTCATGACTATAAGTGCCTTTGGATAAAAGTGTCTGCTATATAGCATATTATACTGTATTTTATTTAAATGGAGATGGCTTTAGACTAAATATCCGTTTTTAATGCCCAGTCTTCACTGGGTAGAACTTTCCATCACAACTCAGGTAACAAGTTGTTTCTCTCTTCAGTAACTTTCCTACCACACAGTCGCAAAGTGGACAAAGTGGAAGAGGACTCGAAGGTGAGTTCATTTAGACACACAAAGTAAATAAGTCAGTCATGCATTCGTTTATGATGAGGATTGTTCTGGTATTCTAGAATGTAAAACATTCTATTATGTTTCTAGAACACAGAACAGCCCATACTACACTGAACAAAAATATAAATGCAACATGTAAAGTGTTGGTCCCAAGTTTCATAAGCTGAAATAGAAGATCCCAGAAATGTTCCATACGCACAAACATATTATTTCTCTCAACTTTGGGCACAAATGAGTTTACATCCCAGTTAATAAGCATTTCTCCTTTGCCAAGATATTCCATTCACCTGACTGGTGTGGCATATTAAGAAGCTGATTAATCAGCATGATCATTACACAGGTGCACCTTATGCTGGGGACAATGAAAGGCCACTCTAAATTGTGCACAGATGTCGCAAGTTTTTAGGGAGCGTGCCATTGGCATGCTGACTGCAGGAATGTCCACTAGAGTTGTTGCCAGAGAATTGAATGTTCATTTCTCTACCATAAGCCACCTCCAACGTCATTTTAGAGAATTTGGCATTACGTCAAACTGGCCTTACAACTGTAGACCACGTGTAACCACGCCAGCCCAGGACCTCCACATCCGGCTTCTTCACCTGCGGGATCGTCTGAGACCAGCCCCTGGACAGTTGATGAAACAGGAATATTTCTGTCTGTAATAAAGCCCTTTTGTGGGGAAAAACAAATTATGATTGGCTGGGCCTGACTCCCCAGTGGGTGGGCCTGGCTACCCAGTGGCTGGGCCTGGCTCCCCAGTGGGTGGGCCTGGCTACCCAGTGGCTGGGCCTGGCTCCCCAGTGGCTGGGCCTGGCTCCCCAGTGGGTGGGCCTGGCTCCCCAGTGGCTGGGCCTGACTCCCCAGTGGGTGGGCCTGGCTCCCCAGTGAGTGGGCCTGGCTCCCCAGTGGGTGGGCCTGGCTCCCCAGTGGGTGGGCCTGGCTCCCCAGTGAGTGGGCCTGGCTCCCCAGTGGGTGGGCCTGGCTCCCAAGTGGATGGGCCTATGCCTTCCCTGGCCAATCCATGGGTGTACCCCTTCCCAGTCTTGTGAAATCAAGAGATGAGGGCCTAATGAATTTATATCAATCGACTGATTTCCATACATGAACTGTAACTCAGTAAAATCGTTGAATTTGTTGCGTGTTGCGTTTATATTTTTGTTCAGTATATTTTATCACACAAAAACGTCACACAGGTTCTTATATGTTAGTATCATATCTACTTGTCCATGATTCCAGCTCTGTCTATAACCATAAGGTTTTAATAAAAAACAGGGGCATTCAACAGTGTGCTGGTATCTGGGTCTTTTCTAACATGTATTTCCCATCCAAACCGCCCCTTCAGGACATCAAAGAGGTGGTGGGCAGGATAGATGGTATCAAGATCTCCCAGGAGATGGCGCTGGGCCTGGGGGACTTTGACCTGATCCGTGTGATCGGCCGCGGCAGCTACGCCAAGGTGCTGCTGGTGCGACTCAAGAAGAATGAACAGATTTACGCCATGAAGGTGGTCAAGAAGGAACTGGTGCACGACGATGAGGTGAGAGGCAGGAGAGGGAGGGAGGGAGGGAGGGAGGGAGGGAGGGAGGGAGGGAGGGAGGGAGGGAGGGAGGGAGGGAGGGAGGGAGGGAGGGAGGGAGGGAGGGAGGGAGGGAGGGAGCAGGAGGACAGAGATGAAAAGAGGAGGAGTAGAGGGAGGGAGGGAGCTGGAGGACAGAGATGAAAAGAGGAGGAGTAGAGTAGAGTGGAGGGAGGGAGGGAGGGAGGGAGGGAGGGAGGGAGGGAGGGAGGGAGGGAGGGAGGGAGGGAGGGAGGGAGGGAGGGAGGGAGGGAGCAGGAGGACAGAGATGAAAAGAGGAGGAGTAGAGGGAGGGAGGGAGGGAGGGAGGGAGGGAGGGAGGGAGGGAGGGAGGGAGGGAGGGAGGGAGGGAGGGAGGGAGGGAGGGAGGGAGGGAGGGAGGGAGGGAGGGAGGGAGGGAGGGGAGCAGGAGGACAGAGATGAAAAGAGGAGGAGTAGAGTAGAGGGAGGAAAAAGAGTGAATGAGTCCACAGAAGCCGGGGGATGAAATGAGAAAAAAAGAGAATCTCAGGGGGAGGAAAAGAGAAGTGGAAAAAGATGAGGTGGCGTGAAGGAATGGTAACAAAGACAGGAAGAAGTTATTGTAACGTAAATTGGCCTTAACGAGGAAAAATATGAGTCAAATTGATTTAAAGAAGTACAGTCCAGAGAGAAGAACTGAGGCAGTAAAATAAGTAAGGAGAAGAGAGGGAAGATTTAAAAAAACTGGGGATGATGAGTTTGAAGAATTATTGAGAGATATTATAGTTTCCACCTCTAGGTGGCGCTATGGTATTACTATTATACATACAGTTAAAGTCGGAAGTTTACATACACCTTAGCCAAATACATTTAAACTCAGTTTTTCACAATTCCTGATAATTAATCCTAGTAAAAATTCCCTGCTTTATTTTAAGAATGTGAAATGTCAGAATAATAGAAGAGAGAAAGATTTATTTCAGCTTTTATTTCTTTCATCACATTCCCAGTGGGTCAGAAGTTTACATGCACTCAATTAGTATTTGGTAGTATTGCCTTTAAATTGTTTAACTTGGGTCAAACGTTTCAGGTAGCCTTCCACAAGCTTCCCACAATAAGTTGGGTTAATTTTGGCCCATTTCTCCTGGCAGACCTGGTGTAACTGAGTTAGGTTTATAGGCCTCCTTGCTTGCACACGCTTTTTCAGTTCTGTTCACACATTTTCTATAGGATGAGGTCAGGACTTTCAAATCAAATCAAAGTTTGTCACGTGCTCCGAATACAACAGATGTAGACCTTACAGTGAAATGCTTACTTACAGGCTCTGTCCAATGGTGTGAAATAAAGGTATGTATGTGTGTATATGTGTGTGTGTGTGTGTGTGTGTGTGTGTGTGTGTGTAGGTAAGTAAAGAAATAAAACAACAGTAAAAAGACATTTAAAATAACATTAGCAAGGCTATATACAGACACCGGTTAGTCAGGCTTATTGAGGTAGTATGTACATGTAGATATGGTTAAAGTGACTATGCATATATGATGAACAGAGAGTAGCAGTAGCGTAAAAGAGGGTTTGGTGGGTGGTGGGTGGTGGGGCACAATGCAGATAGCCCGGTTAGCCAATGTGCTGGAGCACTGGTTGGTCGGGGCCCAATTGAGGTAGTATGTACATGAATGTATATTTAAAGTGACTATTCATTTAAGATAAACAGAGAGTAGCAGCAGCGTAAAAGAGGGCTTGGGGGGAGGTTGGGGACACACACAATGTAAATAGTCCGGGCCTTCCTCTGACACCGCCTGGTGTAGAGGTCCTGGATGGTAAGCAGCTTTGCCCCGGTGATGTACTGGGCCGTACGCACTACCCTCTGAAGTGCCTTGCGGTCGGAGGCCGAGCAATTACCGTACCAGGCAGTGATGCAACCGGTCAGGATGCTTTCAATGTTGCAGCTGTTGAAACTTTTGAGGATCTCAGGACCCATGCCAAATCTTTTTAGTTTCCTGAGGGGGAATATGCTTGTTGTGCCCTCTTCACGACTGTCTTTGTGTGTTTGGACCAGTCTAGTTTGTTATTGATGTTGACACCAAGGAACTTGAATCTCTCAACCTGCTCCACTACAGCCCCGTCGATGAGAATGGGGGCGTGCTTGGTGCTCCTTTTTCCTGTAGTCCACAATCATCTCCTTAGTCTTGGTTACATTGAGGGACACGTTGTTATTCTGGCACCAACGCCAGGTCTCTGACCTCCTCCCTATAGGCTGTCTTGTCGGTGATCAGGCCTACCAATGTTGTGTCGTCTGCCAACTTAATGATGGTGTTGGATTCGTGCCTGGCCATGCAGTCATGGGTGAACAGGGAGTACAGGAGGGGACTGAGCACGTACCCCTGGGGAGCTCCAGTATTGAGGATCAGCGTGGCAGATGTGTTGCTACCTACCCTCACCACCTGGGGGCGGCCCGTCAGGAAGTCCAGGATCCAGGTGCAGAGGGAGGTGTTTAGTCCCAGGTTCCTTAGATTAGTGATGAGCTTTGAGGGTACTATGGTGTTGAATACTGAGCTGTAGTCAATGAATAGCATTCTCACATAGGTGTTCCTTTTGTCCGGGTGGGAAAGGGCCGTGTGGATTGCAATAGAGATTGCATCATCTGTGGATCTGTATGGGCGGTATGCAAATTGGAGTGGGTCTAGGGTTTCTGGGATAATGGTGTTGATGTGAGCCACTACCCGCCTTTCAAAGCACTTCATGGCTACGGACATGAGTGCTACGGGTCTGTAGTCATTTAGGCAGGCTGCCTTTGTGTTCTTGGGCACAGGGACTATGGTGGCCTGCTTGAAGCATGTTGGTATTACAGACTCAATCAGGGACATGTTGAAAATGTCAGTGAAGACACCTGCCAGTTGGTCAGCACATGCCCGGAGCACACATCCTGGTAATCCGTCTGGCCCCGCAGCCTTGTGTATGTTGACCTGCTTAAAGGTCTTACTCACGTCGGCTACGGAGAGTGTGATCACACAGTCGTCCGGAACAGCTGATGCTCTCATGCATGCCTCAACGTTGCTTGCCTCAAAGCGAGCATAGAAGTGATTTAGCTCACTTTGTGATGGCCACTCCAATACCTTGACTTTGCTGTCCTTAGGCCATTTTGCCACAACTTTGGAAGTATGCTTGGGGTCATTGTCCATTTGGAAGACCCATTTGCGACCAAGCTTTAACTTCCTGACTGATGTCTTGAGATGTTGCTTCAATATATCCACATAATTGTATTTCCTCATGATGCCATCTATTTTGTGAAGTGCACCATTCCCTCCTGCAGCAAAGCCCCCTCACAACATCATGCTGCCACCCCCGTGCTTCACGTTGGGATGGTGTTCTTCGGCTTGCAAGCCTCCCCCTTTTTCCTCCAAACATAACGATAGTCGTTATAGCCAAACAGTTCTATTTTTGTTTCATCAGACCAGAGGACATTTCTCCAAAAAGTACGATCTTTGTCCACATGTGCAGTTGCAAACCGTAGTCTGGCTTTTTTTATGGCGGTTTTGGAGCAGTGGCTTCTTCCTTGCTGAGGTGCCTTTCAGGTTATGTCGATATAGGACTAATTTTACTGTGTATATATATACTTTTGTACCTGTTTCCTCCAGCATCTTCACAAGGTCCATTGCTGTTGTTCTGGGATTGATTTGCACTTTTCGCACTAAACTACATTCATCTCTAGGAGACAGAACGCGTCTCCTTCCTGAGCAGTATGACGGCTGTGTGGTCCCATGGTGTTTATACTTGCGTACTATTGTTTGTACAGATGAACGTGGTACCTCCAGGTGTTTGGAAATTGCTCCCAAGGATGAACCAGACTTCTGGAGGTCTACAATTATTTTTCTGAGGTATTGGCTGATTTCTTTTGATTTTCCCATTATGTCAAGCAAAGAGGCACTGAGTTTCAAGGTAGGCCTTGAAATACATCCACAGATACACCTCCAATTGACTCAAATGATGTCAAGCATATCAGAAGTTTCTAAAGACATGGTATTATTTTTCTGGAATTTTCCAATCTGTTTAAAGTTCAGTCAACTTAGTGTATGTAAACTTCTGACCCACTGAAATGGTGATAGAGTGAATTGTAAGTGAAATAATCTGTCTGTAAACAATTGTTGGACAATTACTTGTCATGTACAAAGAGTAGATGCCCTAACCGACTTGCCAAAACTATAGTTTGTGGAGTGGTTGAAACATGAGTTTTAATGACTCCAGTGTATCTAAACTACTGACTTCAACTGTAGCGCATATCAAATGACTGACAGAATTACAGTGAGAGGATAGGTGTTTCTGATAATAGAGAAGAGAAGCTTCTCTTGGCTTGTAATTATTTGAGTTCTTCAAGTTGAAATGTATAACTCGGAGACAGACAACACTATAACAAATTATTCTTGTGGAGAAGAACGTTCCTTCTAAAGCGTTTTACATGTTAGATGTTTATGCAAACACTCTTATCCAGAGCAACCTACAGTAGTGTTGGTTTACCAACTGAGCCACACAGGACCAGTCAACACTCAACATACTGTTAAAAAGCCAGTACAGGATTGATACATTTTTCTTGCCCTGTCCCTTAACAATTTAAAAAAAGAAGTGGCGGGGTGACTGCTTTGTTTTTTTAATCCCGGATTGCACTTTTAATGGAATTATGTCTGTGCTATCAAATCAAATGTATTTATATAGCCCTTCTTACATTAGCTGATATCTCAAAGTGCTGTACAGAAACCCAGCCTAAAACCCCAAACAGCAAGCAATGCAGGTGTAGAAGCACGGTGGCTAGGAAAAACTCCATAGAAAGGCCTAAACCTAGGAAGAAACCTAGAGAGGAACCAGGCTATGAGGGGGGTCAGTCCTCTTCTGGCTGTGCCGGGTGGAGATTATAACAGAACATGGCCAAGATGTTCAAACGTTCATAGATGACCAGCAGGGTCAGATAATAATAATCACAGTGGTTGTAGAGGGTGCAACAGGTCAACACCTCAGGAGTAAATGTCAGTTGGCTTTTCATGGCCGATCATTGAGAGTATCTCTACCGCTCCTGCTGTCTCTAGAGAGTTGAAAACAGCAGGTCTGGGACAGGTAGCACGTCCGGTGAACAGATCAGGATTCCATAGCCGCAGGCAGAACAGTTGAAACTGGAGCAGCAGCACGGCCAGGTGGACTGGGGACAGCAAGGAGTCATCATGCCAGGTAGTCCTGAGGCATGGTCCTAGGGCTGAGGTCCTCCGAGAGAGAGAGAAAGAAAGAGAGAATGAAATTCATACAGGACACCGAATAGGACAGGAGAAATACTCCAGATATAACAAACTGACCCCAGCCCCCTGACACATAAACTACTGCAGCATAAATACTGGAGGCTGACACAGGAGGGGTCAGGAGACACTGTGGCCCCATCCGATGATACCCCCGGACAGGGCCAAACAGGCAGGATATAACCCCACCCACTTTGCCAAAGCACAGCCCCCATACCACTAGAGGGATATCTTCACCCACCAACTTACCATCCTGAGACCGAGTATAGCCCACAAAGAGTATAGCCCACAAAGATCTCTGCCACAGCACAACTCAAGGGGGGGGGCGCCAACCCAGACAGGAAGACCACGTCAGTAAGCCAGTGACTCAGCCCCTGTAATAGGGTCAGAGGCAGAGAATCCCAGTGGAGAGAGGGGAACCGGCCAGGCAGAGACAGCAAGGGCGTTTGTTGCTCCAGTGCCTTTCTGTTCACCTTCACACTCCTGGGCCAGACTACACTCAATCATAGGACCTACTGAAGAGATGAGTCTTCAATAAAGACTTAACGGTTGAGACCGAGTCTGCGTCTCTCACATGGGTAGGCAGACCATTTCATAAAAATGGAGCTCTATAGGAGAAAGCCCTGCTGTTTGCTTAGAAATTCTACGGACAGTAAGGAGGCCTGCGTCTTGTGACCGTAGCATACGTCTAGGTATGTACGGCAGGACCAAATCAGAAAGATAGGTAGGAGCAAGCCCATGTAATGCTTAGGTGTAGGTTAGCAGTAAAGCCTTGAAATCAGCCCTTGCCTTTACAGGAAGCCAGTGTAGGGAGGCTAGCATTGGAGTAATATGATTTTTTTTTTTGTTCTAGTCAGGATTCTAGCAGTCGTATTTAGCACTAACTGAAGTTTATTTTGTGCTTTATCCGGTTAACCGGAAAATAGAGCATTGCAGTAGTTTAACCTAGAAGTGACAAAAGCATGGATAAAAAATATTGCAGCATTTTTGGACAGAAAGATTCTGATTTTTGCAATGTTAATAGATGGAAAAAAGCTGTCCTTGAAACAGTCTTGATATGTTCGTCAAAAGAGAGATCAGGGTCCAGAGTAACCCTGAGGTCCTTCTCAGTTTTATTTGAGACGACTGTACAACTGTCAAGATTAAATGTCAGAATCAACAGAAAATCTCTTTGTTTCTTGGGACCTAGAACAAGCATCTCTGTTTTGTCTGAGTTTAAAAGTAGAACATTTTCAGCCATCCACTTCCTTATGTCTGAAACGCAGGCTTCCAGGGAAATTCACCATGTTTCATCGAAATGTACAGCTGTGTGTCATCCGCATAGCAGTGAAAGTTAACATTATGTTTTCGAATGACATCCCCAAGAGGTAAAATATATAGTGAAAACAACAGTGGTCCTAAAACGGAACTTTCAGGAACACCGAAATTTACAGTTGATTTGTCAGAGGACATACCATCCACAGAGACAAACTGATATCTTTCCAACAGATAAGATCTAAACCAGGCCAGAACTTGTCAGTGTAGACCAATTTGGGTTTCCAATCTCTCCAAAAGAATGTGGTGATTGATGGTGTCAAAAGCAGCTCTAAGGTCTAGGAGCATGAGGACAGATGCAGAGCCTCAGTCTGACGCCATTAAAAGGTCATTGACCACCTTCACGAGTGCAGTCTCAGTGCTATGATGGTGTCTAAAACCAGACTGAAGCATTTTGTATACATTGTTTGTCTTCAGGAAGGCAGTGAGTCGCTGCGCAACAGCTTTTTAAAAAAAAATTGAGAGGAATGGAAGATTCAATATAGGCCGATAGTTTTTTATATTTTCTGGGTCAAGGTTTGGCTTTTTCAAGAGAGGCTTTATTACTGCCACTTTTAGTGAGTTTGGTACACAGCCGGTGGATAGAGAGCCGTTTATTATGTTCAACATAGGAGAGCCAAGCAGCTCTTTCAGTAGTTTAGTTGGAATAGGGTCCAGTATGCAGATTGAAGGTTTAGAGGCCATTATTATTTTCAACAGTGTTTCAGGAGATATAGTACTAAAAGTCTTCAGTGTCTCCCTTGATCCTAGGTTTTGGCAGAGTTGTGCAGACTCAGGACAACTGAGCTTTGGAGGAATACGCAGATTTAAAGAGGAATTAATTTGCCCCGTAATTTGCTTTCTAATGATCATGATCTTTTCCTCAAAAAAGTTCATGAATTTATTACTGCTGAAGTGAAAGCCATCCTCTCTTGGGGAATGCTGCTTTTTAGTTAGCTTTGCGACAGTATCAAAAATACATTTTGGATTGTTCTTATTTTCATCAATTAAGTTGGAAAAATAGTATGATCGAGCAGCAGTGAGGGCTCTTCGATACTGCACGGTACTGTCTTTCCAAGCTAGTCGGAAGAATTCCAGTTTGGTGTGCCGCCATTTCCATTGTCATTTTCTGGAAGCTTGCTTCAGAGCTCTGGTATTTTCTGTATAACAGGGAGCTAGTTTCTTATGACAAATGTTTTTAGGGGTGCAACTGCATCTAGGGTATTGCACAAGGTTAAATTGAGTTCCTCAGTTAGGTGGTTAACTGATTTTTGTCCTCTGACGTCCTTGGGTAGGCAGAGGGAGTCTGGAAGGGCATCAAGGAATCTTTGGGTTGTCTGAGAATTTATAGCACGACTTTTGATGCTCCTTGGTTGGGATCTGAGACGATTATTTGTTGGATTGCAAACATAATAAAATGGTGGTCCTATAGTCCAGGATTATGAGGAAAAACATTAAGATCCACAACATTTATTCCATGGAACAAAACTAGGTCCAGAGTATGACTGTGGCAGTGAGTAGGTCCGGAGACATATTGGACAAATCCCACTGAGTCGATGATGTCTCCGAAAGCCTTTTGGAGTGGGTCTGTGGACTTTCCCATGTGAATATTAAAGTCACCAAAAATTTGAATATTATCTGCTATGACTACAAGGTCCGATAGGAATTCAGGGAACTCAGTGAGGAACGCTGTATATGGCCTAGGAGGCCTGTAAACAGTAGCTATAAAAAGTGATTGAGTAGGCTGCATAGATTTCATGACTGGAAGCTCAAAAGACGAAAATGTTTTTTTTTTTGTAAAATTGAAATTTGCTGTCATAAATGTTAGCAACACCTTCGCCTTTGCGGGATGCGCGGGGGATATGGTCACTAGTGTAACCAGGAGGAGAGGCCTCATTTAACACAGTAAATTAATCAGGCTTAAGCCATGTTTCAGTGAGGCCAATCACATCAAGATTATGATCAGTGATTAGTTCATTGACTATAACTGCCTTGGAAGTGAGGGATCTAACATTAAGTAGCCCTATTTTGAGATGTGAGGTATCACAATCTCTTTCAATAATGTCAGGAATGGAGGAGGCCTTTATTCCAGTGAGATTGCTAAGGCTAACACCGCCATGTTAAGTTTTGCCCAACCTAGGTCGAGGCACAGACACAGTCTCAATGGGGATAGTTGAGCTGACTACACTGACTGTGCTAGTGGCAGACTCTACTAAGCTGGCAGGCTGGCTAACAGCCTGCTGCCTGGCCTGCACCCTATTTTATTGTGGACCTAGGGGAGTTTGAGCCCTGTCTATGTTCGTAGATAAGATGAGAGCACCCCCTCCAGCTAGGATGGAGTCCGTCACTCCTCAACAGGCCAGGCTTGGTCCTGTTTGTGGGTGAGTCACAGAAAGAGGGCCAATTATCTACAAATTCTATATTTTGGGAGGGGCAAAAAACAGTTTTCAACTAGCGATTGAGTTGTGAGACTCATCCCTCTCCCTAACTGGGAGGGGGCCAGAGACAGCTATCTTACACCGTTCAGTGATTTATATATCTGTCAATATAGAGCTCTCTTTATATCTCTCATTATAGAGCTCTCTTTATATCTCTCTCTTTATATCTCTCTCATTATAGAGCTCTCTTTATATCTCTCATTATAGAGCTCTCTTTATATCTCTCTCATTATAGAGCTCTCTTTATATCTCTCTCATTATAGAGCTCTCTTTATATCTCTCATTATAGAGCTCTCTTTATATCTCTCTCATTATAGAGCTCTCTTTATATCTGTCTCTTTATATCTCTCTCATTATAGAGCTCTCTTTATATCTCTCTCTTTATATCTCTCTCATTATAGAGCTCTCTTTATATCTCTCTCATTATAGAGCTCTCTTTATATCTCTCATTATAGAGCTCTCTTTATATCTCTCTCATTATAGAGCTCTCTTTATATCTCTCTCTTTATATCTCTCTCATTATAGAGCTCTCTTTATATCTCTCATTATAGAGCTCTCTTTATATCTCTCATTATAGAGCTCTCTTTATATCTCTCTCATTATAGAGCTCTCTTTATATCTCTCATTATAGAGCTCTCTTTATATCTCTCATTATAGAGCTCTCTTTATATCTCTCTCATTATAGAGCTCTCTTTATATCTCTCTCTTTATATCTCTCTCATTATAGAGCTCTCTTTATATCTCTCTCATTATAGAGCTCTCTTTATATCTCTCTCTTTATATCTCTCTCATTATAGAGCTCTCTTTATATCTCTCATTATAGAGCTCTCTTTATATCTCTCATTATAGAGCTCTCTTTATATCTCTCTCATTATAGAGCTCTCTTTATATCTCTCATTATAGAGCTCTCTTTATATCTCTCTCATTATAGAGCTCTCTTTATATCTCTCTCATTATAGAGCTCTCTTTATATCTCTCTCATTATAGAGCTCTCTTTATATCTCTCTCATTATAGAGCTCTCTTTATATCTCTCATTATAGAGCTCTCTTTATTTATCTCTCATTATCGATCTTGATAATTTGTCACATGCTTCAAAAACAACAGGTGTAGAATTATTTATTTATTTAGTAATGTACTCTTCGAATGTGTAAACAGAAAACCACAACAGCAGATAGAGTTCAAGTTCAATCAGCTCTTAAAAAACAGAACCACTCTTCCTTGACTACCATTGTCAATATAACAGCAAAGCGCCAGGCTTAGCCAAACAAAGCCCTGCCGAGATGTACATTTCAGGGACGTCAGAAAGTTGTCAGAGGCAGACAGACGGGTGTGTTTACATATTAAGCTTTTACTGCAGTGTGCTAAATCAGCATCACACAGGGTCTTTCTTGGTAGTCTTAAACAAATCTACTTTGAAACAAAAGTGTGCATCTCACACACTTGGTTATGGGCTTAAAAAAAGAAGACATCTGTACCATGTCAGATATAGAGTTGAAATGTATTACATTTAGAGTTTGCATCCCAATATTACACTTTTTATACATCACAGAATACTGAATATAACAACCATTTGACATAGGAGCACCAGCTTTCAGTGGTTTCTTTTAAATTATGTTTATTAGGAAAAATATGAATAACATTCCAACCATGAGGCCTCTAGAGGGCAATTTGGTCATTTGACTGCAGAGGGGTCACTGCTGGCCATATTTCGGGCCTGATGAGGAACGGGAGGGTATTTTAGGAGACAGTACCTGGCCTGGGTTCAGCCTAGATAGTCCCTGGCCTAGGTTCAGCCAAGACAGTCCCTGGCCGAGATTCAGCCAAGACAGTCCCTGGCCCAGGTTCAGCCAAGACAGTCCCTGGCCCAGGTTCAGCCTAGACAGTCCCTGGCCCAGGTTCAGCCTAGACAGTCCCTGGCCCAGGTTCAGCCAAGACAGTCCCTGGCCCGGGTTCAGCCAAGACAGTCCCTGGCCCAGGTTCAGCCTAGACACTCCCTGGCCCAGGTTCAGCCTAGACACTCCCTGGCCCAGGTTCAGCCTAGTCAGTCCCTGGGAGTCAGTCCCTGGCCTGGGTTCAGCCTAGATAGTCCCTGGCCTGGGTTCAGTCTAGTCAGCACCACGGCTTGGCATCCTGTCTCTTTCAAGGCAGCCAAGGCCCAGCTTTAAGAAAGAAACATGGTCGCCCCCCAGCCAAAGCCAGACAGCTTGCTATCATAGATATAGAACCTAGAGGGTGCACCTCCAATCTTTCCATTAATCCATAGAGGTAGAAAGAGGGCATACTGCCAATCACCGATTGCCATTGATCGCTTTTGTGAGAACAAGGCCAGAACCACTGAGGGCTATCTCCATTTTAAAGTAGTGAAATATGTATATGTTCTTTGTGTATTTATATGAGTTGATTGGCAGTTGGTTAACAACTGCCAAACAACTGTTTGGATAGATAGTGAAGAGACCAACCCACCCAAACACTAGACCCACACGCCTATCCAAACACTAGACCCACCCACCCACCCATCCAAACACTAGACCAACCCACCCAAACACTAGACCCACACGCCTATCCAAACACTAGACCCACCCACCCACCCAAACAAACACTAGACCCAGCCACCCAAACAAACACTAGACCCACCCATCCAAACACTAGACCCAGCCACCCAAACAAACACTAGACCCAGCCGCCCAAACAAACACTAGACCCAGCCGCCCAAACAAACACTAGACCCAGCCGCCCAAACAAACACTAGACCCAGCCGCCCAAACAAACACTAGACCCAGCCGCCCAAACAAACACTAGACCCAGCCGCCCAAACAAACACTAGACCCAGCCACCCAAACACTAGACCCAGCCGCCCAAACAAACACTAGACCCAGCCGCCCAAACACTAGACCCAGCCGCCCAAACAAACACTAGACCCAGCCACCCAAACAAACACTAGACCCAGCCGCCCAAACACTAGACCCAGCCGACCAAACAAACACTAGACCCAGCCACCCAAACAAACACTAGACCCAGCCGCCCAAACAAACACTAGACCCAGCCACCCAAACAAACACTAGACCCAGCCGCCCAAACAAACACTAGACCCAGTCACCCAAACACTAGACCCAGCCGCCTAAACAAACACTAGACCCAGCCGCCCAAACAAACACTAGACCCAGCCGCCCAAACAAACACTAGACCCAGCCGCCCAAACAAACACTAGACCCAGCCGCCCAAACAAACACTAGACCCAGCCGCCCAAACACTAGACCCAGCCGACCAAACAAACACTAGACCCAGCCGCCCAAACAAACACTAGACCCAGCCGCCCAAACACTAGACCCAGCCGCCCAAACACTAGACCCAGCCGCCCAAACAAACACTAGACCCAGCCGCCCAAACAAACACTAGACCCAGCCGCCCAAACACTAGACCCAGCCGACCAAACAAACACTAGACCCAGCCACCCAAACAAACACTAGACCCAGCCACCCAAACAAACACTAGACCCAGCCGCCCAAACAAATACTAGACCCAGCCACCCAAACAAACACTAGACCCAGCCGCCCAAACACTAGACCCAGACGCCCAAACAAACACTAGACCCAGCCGCCCAAACAAACACTAGACCCAGCGGCACAAACAAACACTAGACCCAGCCACCCAAACACTAGACCCAGCCGCCCAAACAAACACTAGACCCAGCCGCCCAAACAAACACTAGACCCAGCCACCCAAACACTAGACCCAGCCGCCCAAACAAACACTAGACCCAGCCGCCCAAACACTAGACCCAGCCGCCCAAACAAACACTAGACCCAGCCACCCAAACAAACACTAGACCCAGCCGCCCAAACACTAGACCCAGCCGACCAAACAAACACTAGACCCAGCCACCCAAACAAACACTAGACCCAGCCGCCCAAACAAACACTAGACCCAGCCACCCAAACAAACACTAGACCCAGCCGCCCCAAACAAACACTAGACCCAGTCACCCAAACACTAGACCCAGCCGCCTAAACAAACACTAGACCCAGCCGCCCAAACAAACACTAGACCCAGCCGCCCAAACAAACACTAGACCCAGCCGCCCAAACAAACACTAGACCCAGCCGCCCAAACACTAGACCCAGCCGACCAAACAAACACTAGACCCAGCCGCCCAAACAAACACTAGACCCAGCCGCCCAAACACTAGACCCAGCCGACCAAACAAACACTAGACCCAGCCACCCAAACAAACACTAGACCCAGCCGCCCAAACAAACACTAGACCCAGCCACCCAAACACTAGACCCAGCGGCCCAAACAAACACTAGACCCAGCCACCCAAACAAACACCAGACCCAGCCGCCCAAACAAACACTAGACCCAGCCACCCAAACACTAGACCCAGCGGCCCAAACAAACACTAGACCCAGCCACCCAAACACTAGACCCAGCCGACCAAACAAACACTAGACCCAGCTACCCAAACAAACACTAGACCCAGCCACCCAAACAAACACTAGACCCAGCCGCCCAAACAAACACTAGACCCAGCCACCCAAACACTAGACCCAGCGGCCCAAACAAACACTAGACCCAGGCACCCAAACACTAGACCCAGCTGCCCAAACAAACACTAGACCCAGCCACCCAAACAAACACTAGACCCAGCCGCCCAAACAAACACTAGACCCAGCCGCCCAAACGAACACTAGACACAGCTGCCCAAACAAACACTAGACCCAGCCACCCAAACACTAGACCCAGCGGCCCAAACAAACACTAGACCCAGCCACCCAAACAAACACTAGACCCAACCGCCCAAACAAACACTAGACCCAGCCACCCAAACAAACACTAGACCCACCCACCCATCCAAACACTAGACCCAACCGCCCAAACAAACACTAGACCCAGCCACCAAAACAAACACTAGACCCAGCCGCCCAAACAAACACTAGACCCAGCCGCCCAAACAAACACTAGACCCAGCCACCCATCCAAACACTAGACCCAACCGCCCAAACAAACACTAGACCCAGCCACCCAAACAAACACTAGACCCAGCCGCCCAAACAAACACTAGACCCAGCCGCCCAAACAAACACTAGACCCAGCCGCCCAAACAAACACTAGACCCAGCCACCCAAACACTAGACCCAGCCGCCCAAACAAACACTAGACCCAGCCACCCAAACAAACACTAGACCCAGCCGCCCAAAAAAAACAAGAGACCCAGCGGCCAAAACAAACACTAGACCCAGCCGCCAGAACACTAGACCCACCCACCCATCCAAACACTAGACCCACCCACCCATCCAAACACTAGATCCACTCACCCATCCAAACACTAGACCCAACCGCCCAAACACTAGACCCACCCACCCATCCCAAACACTAGACCCAGCCGCCCAAACAAACACTAGACCCAGCCGCTCAAACACTAGACCCAGCTGCCCAAACAAACACTAGACCCAGCCGCTCAAACACTAGACCCAGCTGCCCAAACAAACACTAGACCCAGCCGCCCAAACAAACACTAGACCCAGCCTCCCAAACACTAGACCCAGCCACTAAAACACTAGACACACACACCCAAACACTAGACCCACGCACCCGAACACTAGACCCACCCACCCAAACACTAGACCCACACACCCAAACACTAGACCCACACACCCAAACATTAGACCGACACACCAAAAAAACTAGACCCACCCACCCAAACACTAGACCCACCCAACCAAACACTAGACCCACCCGAACACTTTCAGAAGAGGAAGTATAAGGCCATGTCCTGGAAAAACAACAGATGTCTGTCTTCATCCGTGACTTCCTAGCGCAATCACAGCCAGGGCTCTGTAATCTGCTTACTCTGTTGGAATTGGCCTGGGCATGCAAATGAATTACTCTCTGACCTCCAGGGGACCCCATTGATTTTGTAGTCACACTCACTCAGATATCATATTAACATAAGTAATGGAAACATTTGTAGAATTGCTGGAAATTATCTTTAAAACGGCAAAGATTTCTCTTCACCCCATTGCAAAAATGTGCAGAATTGCAGGAAATTAGCTGTAAATCTGCCAAAAGATTATCCATGACCCATGGTAAAATGTGTAGAATTGCAGGGAATTAACATTGTGTGATCTAGCTGTTCATTGTGTGGTCATCTAGGTGTTCATTGTGTGGTCATCTAGGTGTTCATTGTGTGGTCGTCTAGGTGTTCATTGTGTGGTCGTCTAGGTGTTCATTGTGTGGTCGTCTAGGTGTTCATTGTGTGGTCGTCTAGGTGTTCATTGTGTGGTCGTCTAGGTGTTCATTGTGTGGTCATCTAGATGTTCATTGTGTGGTCGTCTAGGTGTTCATTGTGTGGTCGTCTAGGTGTTCATTGTGTGGTCATCTAGGTGTTCATTGTGTGGTCGTCTAGGTGTTCATTGTGTGGTCGTCTAGGTTTTCATTGTGTGGTCGTCTAGGTGTTCATTGTGTGGTCGTCTAGGTGTTCATTGTGTGGTCGTCTAGGTGTTCATTGTGTGGTCATCTAGATGTTCATTGTGTGGTCATCTAGGTGTTCATTGTGTGGTCGTCTAGGTGTTCATTGTGTGGTCGTCTAGGTGTTCATTGTGTGGTCGTCTAGGTGTTCATTGTGTGGTCGTCTAGGTGTTCATTGTGTGGTCGTCTAGGTGTTCATTGTGTGGTCATCTAGATGTTCATTGTGTGGTCGTCTAGGTTTTCATTGTGTGGTCATCTAGGTGTTCATTGTGTGGTCGTCTAGGTGTTCATTGTGTGGTCGTCTAGGTGTTCATTGTGTGGTCATCTAGATGTTCATTGTGTGGTCGTCCAGGTGTTCATTGTGTGGTCGTCTAGATGTTCATTGTGTGGTCATCTAGGTGTTCATTGTGTGGTCATCTAGATGTTCATTGTTTATGCAGTGTTTTAGTGTTTCCTATGTTTCTTTTTATTTCTTCATTCGCCAGAGGAAGAGAAAACAAAAGGTGCCTCTTTCTCTAACTAGTGTTTCTATTTGTGATTGGGCCCCTTTAGTTTTCATTTATTCCTACGTGTTAGATTGTAGTCCAGTAGTACTATCAAGTAACGACCGCAAATGAATGTGGTAGCATGTAGACGCTGAACCGTTCCTTCATCTGTGCATATTAGTTACTTATTCATCCCATATTTTCCATGTATTTCTATGTTCCATTTCTTGTGTTTTATGCCTTCTGTTTTATTCATTGGAAAGTAGACAGTTGAAGTCATCAGTAGGGTAACTTCTACCTCAGTTGGATCCATGTTCTAGTCGATTTACTCAGTCTTTCCTTCATAAAAGATAGTTTAAACTTAAGGGTTGATACAGTGTATTCAAACTGTTTCCCTTTTCCACATGTTGTTACGTTACAGCCTTATTCTAAAATTGATTTAATAAATACAAATTCTCATCAATCTACACACAATACCCCATAATGACAAAGCAAAAATAGGTTTTTAGATATTTTTGCAAATGTATAAAAAAAAAACGGAAACCTTATTTACATAAGTATTCAGACCCTTTGCTATGAGACTCCATATTGTTTCCACTGATTATCTGTGAGATGTTTCTACAACTTGATTGGAGTCTACCTGTGGTAAATTCAATTGATTGGACATGATTTGGAAAGACACACACCTGTCTATATAAGGTCCCACACTGCATGTCAGAGCAAAAACCAAACCTTGAGGTCAAAGGAATTGTCCGTAGAGCTCAGAGACAGGATTGTGTCGAGGCACAGATCTGAGGAAGGGTACAAAAAATGTCTGCGGTATTGAAGGTCCACAAGAATACAGTGGCCTCCATCATTCTTAAATGGAACAAGTTAAACGGTAGAACCACTAAGACTCTTCCTAGATCTGGCCGCCCGGCCAAAATTAGCAATCAGGGGAGAAGGGCCTTGGTCAGGGAGGTGACCAAGAACCCAATGGTCACTCTGACAGAGCTCCAGAGTTCCTCTGTGGAGATGGGAGAACCTTCCAGAAGGACAAAGATCTCTGCAGAACTCCACCAGTCAGACCTTTATGGTAGAGTGGCTTCGGGACAAGTCTCTGAATATCCTTGAGGGGCCCAGCTGGAGCCTGGACTAGAACCAGATGGAACATCTCCGAGACCTGGAAATAGCTGTGCAGCGACACTCCTTATCCAACCTGACAGAGCATGAGAGGATCTGCGGAGAAGAATGGGAGAAACTCCATAAATACAGGTGTGCCAAACTTGTAGCATCATTCCCAAGCAGAATCGAGGCTGTAATCACTGGCAAAGTTGCTTCAACAAAGTACTGAGTCTGAATACTTATGTAAATGTGATGTTTCTTATTTTTTTATAAATTTGCTGCAATTTCTAAAAAACTGTTTTTGCTTTGGCATTGTGGGGTATTGTGTGTAGATTGAGGGGAAAAAAACTATTGAATCCATTTTAGAATAAGGCTGTAACGTAAACAAAATGTGGAAAGTCAAGGGGTCTGAATACTTTCCAAATGCACCGTACCAGGACAGTAGAAATCCATTCAGTAGAATATAGTGGCTTAGATCAAATGTTCTTGTATTGTACTGATCAATGAGAAATTAAGAAAATGGCTGCTTTGTGTTGTTCCACTATTTCTTCCTCTGGGGAACTGAGTTGACAGCACAGAGCACATGAAAGGCAGAGCAGGTAGTCTGTCTGCTATGACAGGATGCTGTTACTGTATGGATACAAACAATGGTTGCTAATGTGTTATCTTTTCATCTCTCTCTCTCTTTTGCTCCATCCTCTCTCTCTCGCTCTCTCTCCCTCTCACTCCTTCTCCAACAGGACATTGACTGGGTGCAGACAGAGAAGCATGTGTTTGAGCAGGCGTCTACCAATCCGTTTTTAGTGGGCCTTCACTCCTGCTTTCAGACAGAGAGCCGGTAAGAGGCAGACAGAGGCTATGTCCCAAATGTTACCCTGTTCCCTATTTAGTGCACTAGTTTAGACCAGAACCTGGGCCTTGGGACAAAAGTAGTGCACTATGTAGGAAATGGGGTGTCAATTGGGACGAAAAAAGAGACTATAGATTCCAACATGTTGCTTTTTACATTGAGAATGTGTTCTAAACAGAGGTGGAAAAAGTACTCAATAGTCATACTGTAGTAAAAGTAAAGATATTTGAGTCGTTTTCTATTAAGGTAAAAGTGAAAGTCACCCAGTAAAATACTACTTGAGTAAAAGTCTAAAAGTATTTGGTTTTAAATATACTTAAGTATCAAAAGTTAATGGAATTGCTAAAATGTACTTAAGTATAAAAAATATAAATAATTTCAACTTCCATATATTAAGCAAACCATTGACAGATAGTCAGGTGTACACTCCAACACTCAGACATAATTTACAAACGAAGCATGTGTGTTTAGTGAATCCTCCAGGTCAGAGGCAGGTAGGGATGACCAGGGATGTTCTCTGTTTAGTGAATCCTCCAGGTCAGAGGCAGGTAGGGATGACCAGGGATGTTCTCTGTTTAGTGAATCCTCCAGGTCAGAGGCAGTAGGGATGACCAGGGATGTTCTCTGTTTAGTGAATCCTCCAGGTCAGAGGCAGGTAGGGATGACCAGGGATGTTCTCTGTTTAGTGAATCCTCCAGGTCAGAGGCAGTAGGGATGACCAGGGATGTTCTCTGTTTAGTGAATCCTCCAGGTCAGAGGCAGGTAGGGATGACCAGGGATGTTCTCTGTTTAGTGAATCCTCCAGGTCAGAGGCAGGTAGGGATGACCAGGGATGTTCTCTGTTTAGTGAATCCTCCAGGTCAGAGGCAGGTAGGGATGACCAGGGATGTTCTCTGTTTAGTGAATCCTCCAGGTCAGAGGCAGGTAGGGATGACCAGGGATGTTCTCTGTTTAGTGAATCCTCCAGGTCAGAGGCAGGTAGGGATGACCAGGGATGTTCTCTGTTTAGTGAATCCTCCAGGTCAGAGGCAGGAAGGGATGACCAGGGATGTTCTCTGTTTAGTGAATCC
Organism: Oncorhynchus kisutch; assembly: GCF_002021735.2. Lineage (NCBI taxonomy): Eukaryota > Metazoa > Chordata > Actinopteri > Salmoniformes > Salmonidae > Oncorhynchus > Oncorhynchus kisutch. The sequence continues at coordinate 78,900,768 of NC_034190.2, forward strand.
TCCAGGTCAGAGGCAGGTAGGGATGACCAGGGATGTTCTCTGTTTAGTGAATCCTCCAGGTCAGAGGCAGGTAGGGATGACCAGGGATGTTCTCTGTTTAGTGAATCCTCCAGGTCAGAGGCAGGTAGGGATGACCAGGGATGTTCTCTGTTTAGTGAATCCTCCAGGTCAGAGGCAGGTAGGGATGACCAAGGATGTTCTCTGTTTAGTGAATCCTCCAGGTCAGAGGCAGGTAGGGATGACCAGGGATGTTCTCTGTTTAGTGAATCCTCCAGGTCAGAGGCAGTAGGGATGACCAGGGATGTTCTCTGTTTAGTGAATCCTCCAGGTCAGAGGCAGTAGGGATGACCAGGGATGTTCTCTGTTTAGTGAATCCTCCAGGTCAGAGGCAGGTAGGGATGACCAGGGATGTTCTCTGTTTAGTGAATCCTCCAGGTCAGAGGCAGTAGGGATGACCAGGGATGTTCTCTGTTTAGTGAATCCTCCAGGTCAGAGGCAGTAGGGATGACCAGGGATGTTCTCTGTTTAGTGAATCCTCCAGGTCAGAGGCAGTAGGGATGACCAGGGATGTTCTCTGTTTAGTGAATCCTCCAGGTCAGAGGCAGTAGGGATGACCAGGGATGTTCTCTGTTTAGTGAATCCTCCAGGTCAGAGGCAGTAGGGATGACCAGGGATGTTCTCTGTTTGGTGAATCCTCCAGGTCAGAGGCAGGTAGGGATGACCAGGGATGTTCTCTGTTTAGTGAATCCTCCAGGTCAGAGGCAGTAGGGATGACCAGGGATGTTCTCTGTTTGGTGAATCCTCCAGGTCAGAGGCAGGTAGGGATGACCAGGGATGTTCTCTGTTTAGTGAGTCCTCCAGATCAGAGGCAGTAGGGATGACCAGGGATGTTCTCTGTTTAGTGAGTCCTCCAGATCAGAGGCAGGTAGGGATGACCAGGGATGTTCTCTGTTTAGTGAGTCCTCCAGATCAGAGGCAGTAGGGATGACCAGGGATGTTCTCTTGATAAGTGCTGGAATTGGACCATTTTCCTGTCCTGCTAAGCATTCTAAAATGTAACCAGTACTTTTAGGTGTCAGGGAAAATGTATGGAGTAAAAAGTAACTTATTTTCTTTAGGAATGTAGTGAAGTAAAAGTAAAAGATGGCAGAAATATATATAGTAAAGTAAAGTACAGATTTCCCCCAAAAACAACTTAAGTAATACTTTAAAGTATTTTTTACTTAAGTACTTTACACCACTGGTTCTGAATGACATGCTGTGGTTAAATAAAAGGTACAGTTTCTCTGTAGCTGTCCCACTGGTTCTGAATGACATGCTGTGTGATGTGGTTTCTGTAGCTGTCCCACTGGTTCTGAATGACATGCTGTGTGATGTGGTTTCTGTAGCTGTCCCACTGGTTCTGAATGACATGCTGTGTGATGTGGTTTCTGTAGCTGTCCCACTGGTTCTGAATGACATGCTGTGTGATGTGGTTTCTGTAGCTGTCCCACTGGTTCTGAATGACATGCTGTGTGATGTGGTTTCTGTAGCTGTTCCACTGGTTCTGAATGACATGCTGTGTGATGTGGTTTCTGTAGCTGTCCCACTGGTCTTGGAACTAGGCAACTTAACCATTCACCATTAGACCTCTGTTCATTTTCAGTGTGAAGTAAGAAACTACAGAGCTGTGGCTTCTGGGAATAGTGATGCATTCAATAACAGACTTCTCATTGTCACTTAAGAAATGTACAGTTGTAGTCAATTACTGGTAGGCCATGAGAGTGTTTACCGTCAGACCATTAACCCTGACCTGTAAAACCAAACATAATGTTAAGAGGCATTGGGGAAGGTCATTTTCACCCAGGCTTTTTTTACTGGGGGTTTTTAGAGCAAAAATGACTTTTGTGTAAAAAACAAAATCACCAATTTCACGAAGACATTGATTGTTACAAAGAACTTAAGCTAAGATAAATTATAATTGAATTGGCATCCATGCAGCCTCCCCTTGTACAATGACAATACTTGACTATTGTTTGGGAAAATGGCAATCTTGGTACAAGGACCACTTAAGATACATTCAACCTTCAGATACTCTCCCAAGACTGTTTCCCAATATCTACTCCTTCCCTGTTCTTCCGATTATAGGTTATTTCTCGTGATCGAGTACGTCAACGGAGGGGATCTGATGTTTCATATGCAACGGCAACGGAAACTACCAGAAGAACATGCGAGGTAAACAAACAGACATTCTACTCCAGTACCTCCGGTACTTCAACAGCATACGGATAGAACCCGTCAATCAACCCTTAAACATGGCCCTCTGCCGTTTCCCCTGCAAACCTATCCATTTGTTTTGAGGAGGACGAGGCCCTATTAGAATCCCAACATGAAAGGCACATCGGTGAAGTGGATGAAGTTGGCGGTATCGCCGTATATTCAAGTCCCAATCTCTGTCCGTAGCCACCGTCCTCTCTCTCCCGTCCTCTCTCTCTCCCTCGCTGTCTCTCCCGTCCTCTCTCTCTCCATCGCTGTCTCTCCCGTCCTCTCTCTCTCCCTCGCTGTCTCTCCCGTCCTCTCTCTCTCCATCGCTGTCTCGCCCGTCCTCTCTCTCCCTCGCTGTCTCTCCCATTCTCTCTCTCCCTCGCTGTCTCTCGTGTCCTCTCTCTCCCATCCTCTCTCTCCCTCGCTGTCTCTCCCGTCCTCTCTCTCCATCGCTGTCTCTCCCGTCCCCTCTCTCTCCAATGCTGTCTCTCCCGTCCTCTCTCTCTCCAACGCTGTCTCTCCCGTCCTCTCTCTCTCCATCGCTGTCTCTCCCGTCCTCTCTCTCCCTCACTGTCTCTCCCGTCCTCTCTCTCCCTTGCTGTCTCTCCCGTTCTCTCTCTCCCTCGCTGTCTCTCCCGTCCTCTCTCTCTCCATCGCTGTCTCTCCCGTCCTCTCTCTCCCTCGCTGTCTCTCCCATTCTCTCTCTCCCTCGCTGTCTCTCGTGTCCTCTCTCTCCCATCCTCTCTCTCCCTCGCTGTCTCTCCCGTCCTCTCTCTCCATCGCTGTCTCTCCCGTCCTCTCTCTCTCCAATGCTGTCTCTCCCGTCCTCTCTCTCTCCAACGCTGTCTCTCCCGTCCTCTCTCTCTCCATCGTTGTCTCTCCCGTCCTCTCTCTCCCTCACTGTCTCTCCCGTCCTCTCTCTCCCTTGCTGTCTCTCCCGTTCTCTCTCTCCCTCGCTGTCTCTCCCGTCCTCTCTCTCTCTCCCTTACTGTCTCTCCCGTCCTCTCTCTCCATCGCTGTCTCTCCCGTCCTCTCTCTCCCTCACTGTCTCTCCCGTCCTCTCTCTCTCCATCGCTGTCTCTCCCGTCCTCTCTCTCCCTCGCTGTCTCTCCCATTCTCTCTCTCCCTCGCTGTCTCTCGTGTCCTCTCTCTCCCATCCTCTCTCTCCCTCGCTGTCTCTCCCGTCCTCTCTCTCCCTCATTGTCTCTCCCGTCCTCTCTCTCTCCATTGCTGTCTCTCCCGTCCTCTCTCTCCCTCACTGTCTCTCCCGTCCTCTCTCTCTCCATCGCTGTCTCTCCCGTCCTCTCTCTCCCTCACGGTCTCTCCCATCCTCTCTCTCCCTCACTGTCTCTCCTGTCCTCTCTCTCTCCATCGCTGTCTCTCCCATCCTCTCTCTCCCTCACTGTCTCTCCCATCCTATCTCTCTCCCTCGCTGTCTCTCCCGTCCTCTCTCTCTCCATCGCTGTCTCTCCCGTCCTCTCTCTCCCTCGCTGTCTCTCCCATTCTCTCTCTCCCTCGCTGTCTCTCGTGTCCTCTCTCTCCCATCCTCTCTCTCCCTCGCTGTCTCTCCCGTCCTCTCTCTCCATCGCTGTCTCTCCCGTCCTCTCTCTCTCCAACGCTGTCTCTCCCGTCCTCTCTCTCCCTCACGGTCTCTCCCGTCCTCTCTCTCCCTCACTGTCTCTCCTGTCCTCTCTCTCTCCATTGCTGTCTCTCCCGTCCTCTCTCTCCCTCACTGTCTCTCCCATCCTATCTCTCTCCCTCGCTGTCTCTCCCGTCCTCTCTCTCCATCGCTGTCTCTCCTGTCCTCTCTTTCCATTGCTGTCTCTCCCGTCCTCTCTCTCCCTCTCTGTCTCTCCCGTCCTCTCTCTCCCTCACGGTCTCTCCCATCCTCTCTCTCTCCCTCGCTGTCTCTCCCGTCCTCTCTCTCCATCGCTGTCTCTCCCGTCCTCTCTCTCCCTCTCTGTCTCTCCCGTCCTCTCTCTCCCTCAATGTCTCTCCTGTCCTCTCTCTCTCCATCGCTGTCTCTCCCCTCCTCTCTCTCCCTCACGGTCTCTCCCATCCTCTCTCTCTCCATCGCTGTCTCTCCCGTCCTCTCTCTCCCTCACTGTCTCTCCCGTCCTCTCTCTCCCTCACTGTCTCTCCCGTCCTCTCTCTCCATTGCTGTCTCTCCCGTCCTCTCTCTCCCTCTCTGTCTCTCCCGTCCTCTCTCTCCCTCACGGTCTCTCCCATCCTCTCTCTCTCCCTCGCTGTCTCTCCCGTCCTCTCTCTCCATCGCTGTCTCTCCCGTCCTCTCTCTCCCTCTCTGTCTCTCCCGTCCTCTCTCTCCCTCACGGTCTCTCCCGTCCTCTCTCTCCCTCGGTGTCTCTCCCTTCCTCTCTCTACCTCGCTGTCTCTCCCGTCCTCCCTCTCCCTCGCTGTCTCTCCCATCCTCCCTCTCCCTCACCATCTCTCCCGTCCTCCCTCTCCCTCATGGTCTCTCCCGTCCTCTCTCTCCCTCGCTGTCTCTCCCATTCTCTCTCTACCTCACTGTCTCTCCCTCGCTGTCTCTCCCTCGCTGTCTCTCCCTCGCTGTCTCTCCCATCCTCCCTCTCCCTCGCTGTCTCTCCCATCCTCCCTCTCCCTCACCATCTCTCCCGTCCTCCCTCTCCCTCATGGTCTCTCCCGTCCTCTCTCTCCCTCGCTGTCTCTCCCATTCTCTCTCTACCTCACTGTCTCTCCCTCGCTGTCTCTCCCTCGCTGTCTCTCCCATCCTCTCTCTCTCTCCCTCGCTGTCTCTCCCGTCCTCTCTCTCCCTCGTTGTCTCTCCCGTCCTCTCTCTCCCTCGCTGTCTCTCCCGTCCTCCATCGCTGTCTCTTCCGTCCTCCCTCACTGTCTCTCCCGTCCTCCCTCACTGTCTCTCCCGTCCTCTCTCTCCCTCACTGTCTCTCGTGTCCTCTCTCTCCCTCGCTCTCTCCCGTCCTCTCTCTCCCTCGCTGTCTCTCCCCTACTCCCCTATTGCACAAAGTGAGGGACAAGGAGAGGCCCGAGCCACTTCTTGAAATAGCCACGTTGAAGCTGTACAATGACACGCAGGCAGGCAGCCCTCATAATTGGGCTTGTTTGCTTCGTTCAGAGAGTGCTGTTCAAGGAGAGTGACAAACTGGCCTGGAACAGAAACAGCCTTCTGATTGGTAGATTGTTACTATTTTGAGGTGGCTGGTGCAAAACCACTTTGATTGACTTTACTATCTCTCTCTCCTGTGCTGTTCTTATTTTTCTTCTGGAGAAAGCTTCCCATTTGACAGTCTGTTAGCGTTTCCATGGAAGGGCAAGTCGAACCAAAATTCTCCTGAAGTGCTCTTTTGAAGAGAAAAAAAATCATCATTACATCGGCAAAACATAATTAGCGCTCATAATTCATTGTGCCTGTCTACGTAGTTTCTCTGAGTGCGCTGGTGATATACTTGGATCAAAGGCAGGATGATTTAGAGAGGCAAGGGCCCCCACTGGCACTCCATCTGTATGCAGTGGGCCCCGGCCCCATCCATGCACAGCGCCATGGTTATCACCGATAATGATGGTACATATTCATGAGGCGTGCTCTGAGAGGTCCCTGGGTTGGTTCCCCTGAGGGGGACGGTGGGGGTGGTGAGGTTGGTGGTTGTGGAGCTGACAGGATGAAGTGCACAACACCGCTCAGTGAGGCACTGCTCTCTCTCTCTCTCTCTCTCTGTCTCTGTGCCCTGTTCCTCTCTCTCTCTGTGTCTCTGTGCACTGTTCCTCTCTCTCTCTGTGTCTCTGTGCCCTGTTCCTCTCTCTCTCTCTGTGTCTCTGTGCCCTGTTCCTCTCTCTCTCTGTGCAATGTCTCTCGGTCTTTGTGCCCTGTCTCTCGGTCTTTGTGCCCTTTCTCTCTCTCTCTGTGCCCTCTCCCTCTCTCTCTCTCTCTGTGCCCTGTCTCTCTCTCTCTCTCTCTCTCTCTGTGCCCTGTATCTCTCTCTCTCTGTGACCTGTCTCTCTCTCCCTCTCCCTTTCTCTCTCTCTCTGTGCCCTGTATCTCTCTCTCTGTGTGTGTACGCCCTGTCTCTCTCTCTGTGTGCCCTGTCTCTCCCTCTCTCTCTGTGTGTGCCCTGTCTCTCCCTCTCTCTCTCTGTGCCCTGTCTCTCCCTCTCTCTCCGTGCCCTGTCTCTCCCTCTCTCTCTCCGTGCCCTGTCTCTCCCATTCTCTCTCCGTGCCCTGTCTCTCTCTCTCTTTGTCTCTGTGCCCTCTCGCTCTCTTGTCTCTCTCTCTTTGTCTCTGTGCCCTCTCTCTCTTTGTCTCTGTGCTCTCTCTCTCTCTCTCTCTCTCACTGTCTCTTTCTCTCGCTCTCTTTCTCTCGCTCTCTCGCTCGCTCTCTCTGTGAACTTTTTCTCCCGCTCTCTCAGTGCACTCTTTCTCTCTCTCCCCCCCTATCTCCCAGTACACTCTTTACCCTGCTCTCTCTCGCTCACCCCAATCCACAAAAGTGGAGACAAATTTGACCTGTAGAATTACCATGGAATGTGTTTCAGCAGCAATCTCAGAAATCTTCTGGAGTATAATCAACAGCAGACTCATTTTCTCAGTGAAACAATGTCCTGAGTAAATGTCAAATTGGCTTCTTACCAAAATACTGTTCGACAGACCACGTATACACTCTGCACACATTTATTGACATACAAACAAAACAAAAGATAAGTCTTCTCATGCTTTGTTGATTTAAAAAAAGCTTTTGAATCAATTTGGCACCAGGGTCTGCTATACAAATTGATGGGGGGAAGCATATGACATAATATCAATGTACACAGACAACAAGTGCGCAATTAAAATAGGCAATAAACACACAGATTTCTTTCCTCAGGGCTGTGGGGTGAGACAAGGATGCAGCTTGAGCCCCACCGTCTTCAACATATACAATATCAATGAATTGGCGAGGGAACTAGAACACTCTGCGTCATCCGGCCTCACCATACTGGACTCGCATAGAATCCCCTCAGCCAACTGGCTCTGTTCACAAACAGAACCCACAGAGCCCCAGAACAGAAACACATTTAGACCCATCCAAATTAAGAGAAGCAAAAAGATAACTAATTGACACACTGGAAAGAATCAACCAAAAAAACAGAGCACATTGGAATGCTATTTGGCCCTAAACAGAGAGTACACAGTGTCAGAATACCTGACCACTGTGACTAACCCTAAATTAAGAAAATCCTTGCCTATTGTAACGGGTTTTGACTTGAGGTTATTGTTTGTAGGGGTGCCAGGTAGGTGGTACCTACCAGAGAAAATATTGATTTCTAGTTTTGGTTTGGGAGGAAATTAGTCCCATCTGGTCCGTCAAGTCTACACCAATACAAAGGACTCATGTAAAAGTCAGGATTGACATACACTTTTCATAAACCCTTAAAATATTGGAAATAACTTCGAAACTACTGTGTTCTTTTGCGTGGGTTGTATTACCAACATAAATGATCACACACACATTTTATTTATTTTTTATTTCACCTTTATTTAACCAGGTAGGCTAGTTGAGGACAAGTTCTCATTTGCAACTGCGACCTGGCCAAGATAAAGCATAGCAGTGTGAACAGACAACACAGAGTTACACATGGAGTAAACAATTAACAAGTCAATAACACAGTAGAAAAAAGAGAGTCTATATACATTGTGTGCAAAAGGCATGAGGAGGTAGGCGAATAATTACAATTTAGAAGATTAACACTGGAGTGATAAATGATCAGATGGTCATGTACAGGTAGAGATATTGGTGTGCAAAAGAGCAGAAAAGTAAATAAATAAAAACAGTATGGGGATGAGGTAGGTAAAAAAAGGGTGGGTTATTTACCGATAGACTATGTACAGCTGCAGCGATCGGTTAGCTGCTCAGATAGCAGATGTTTGAAGTTGGTGAGGGAGATAAAAGTCTCCAACTTCAGCGATTTTTGCAATTCGTTCCAGTCACAGGCAGCAGAGAACTGGAACGAAAGGCAGCCAAATGAGGTGTTGGCTTTCGGGATGATCAGTGAGATACACCTGCTGGAGCGCGTGCTACGGGTGGGTGTTGCCATCGTGACCAGTGAACTGAGATAAGGTGGAGCTTTACCTAGCATGGTCTTGTAGATGACCTGGAGCCAGTGGGTCTGGCGACGAATATGTAGTGAGGGCCAGCCGACTAGAGCATACAGGTCGCAGTGGTGGGTGGTATAAGGTGCTTTAGTGACAAAACGGATGGCACTGTGATAAACTGCATCCAGTTTGCTGAGTAGAGTGTTGGAAGCAATTTTGTAGATGACATCGCCGAAGTCGAGGATCGGTAGGATAGTCAGTTTTACTAGGGTAAGTTTGGCGGCGTGAGTGAAGGAGGCTTTGTTGCGGAATAGAAAGCCGACTCTAGATTAGATTTTCGATTGGAGATGTTTGATATGAGTCTGGAAGGAGAGTTTACAGTCTAGCCAGACACCTAGGTATTTATAGATGTCCACATATTCAAGGTCGGAACCATCCAGGGTGGTGTTGCTAGTCAGGCATGGTTGAAAAGCATGCATTTGGTTTTACTAGCGTTTAAGAGCAGTTGGAGGCCACGGAAGGAGTGTTGTATGGCATTGAAGCTCGTTTGGAGGTTAGATAGCACAGTGTCCAAGAACGGGCTGGAAGTATATAGAATGGTGTCGTCTGCGTAAAGGTGGATCAGGGAATCGCCCGCAGCAAGAGCAACATTATTGATATATACAGAGAAAAGAGTCGGCCCGAGAATTGAACCCTGTGGCACCCCCATAGAGACTGCCAGAGGACCGGACAGCATGCCCTCCAATTTGACACACTGAACTCTGTCTGCAAAGTAGTTGGTGAACCAGGCAAGGCAGTCATCAGAAAAACCGAGGCTACTGAGTCTGCCGATAAGAATATGGTGATTGACAGAGTCGAAAGCCTTGGCAAGGTCGATGAAGACGGCTGCACAGTACTGTCTTTTATCGATGGCGGTTATGATATCGTTTAGTACCTTGAGCGTGGCTGAGGTGCACCCGTGACCGGCTCGGAAACCAGATTGCACAGCGGAGAAGGTACGGTGGGATTCAAGATGGTCAGTGACCTGTTTGTTGACTTGGCTTTCGAAGACCTTAGATAGGCAGGGCAGGATGGATATAGGTCTGTAACAGTTTGGGTCCAGGGTGTCTCCCCCTTTGAAGAGGGGGATGACTGCGGCAGCTTTCCAATCCTTGGGGATCTCAGACGATATGAAAGAGAGGTTGAACAGGCTGGTAATAGGGGTTGCGACAATGGCGGCGGATAGTTTCAGAAATAGAGGGTCCAGATTGTCAAGCCCAACTGATTTGTATGGGTCGAGATTTTGCAGCTCTTTCAGAACATCTGCTATCTGGATTTGGGTAAAGGAGAACCTGGAGAGGCTTGGGCGAGTAGCTGCGGGGGGGGGCGGAGCTGTTGGCCGAGGTTGGAGTAGCCAGGCGGAAGGCATGGCCAGCCGTTGAGAAATGCTTGTTGAAGTTTTCGATAATCATGGATTTATCGGTGGTGACCGTGTTACCTAGCCTCAGTGCAGTGGGCAGCTGGCAGGAGGTGCTCTTGTTCTCCATGTACTTCACAGTGTCCCAGAACTTTTTGGAGTTGGAGCTACAGGATGCAAATTTCTACCTGAAGAAGCTGACCTTAGCTTTCCTGACTGACTGCGTGTATTGGTTCCTGACTTCCCTGAACAGTTGCATATCGCGGGGACTATTCGATGCTATTGCAGTCCGCCACAGGATGTTTTTGTGCTGGTCGAGGGCAGTCAGGTCTGGAGTGAACCAAGGGCTATATCTGTTCTTAGTTCTGAATTTTTTGAACGGAGCATGCTTATCTAAAATGGTGAGGAAGTTACTTTAAAAAGAATGACCAGGCATCCTCAACTGACGGGATGAGGCCAGGTCGATTAGAAAGGCCTGCTCACAGAAGTGTTTTAGGGAGAGTTTGACAGTGATGAGGGGTGGTCGTTTGACTGCGGCTCCGTAGCGGATACAGGCAATGAGGCAGTGATTGCTGAGATCCTGGTTGAAGACAGCGGAGGTGTATTTGGAGGGCCAGTTGGTCAGGATGACGTCTATGAGGGTGTCCTTGTTTACAGATTTAGGGTTGTACCTGGTGGGTTCCTTGATGATTTGTGTGAGATTGAGGGCATCTAGCTTAGATTGTGGGACTGCCGGGGTGTTAGGCATATCCCAGTTTAGGTCACCTAACAGAACAAACTCTGAAGCTAGATGGGGGGCGATCAATTCACAAATGGTGTCCAGGGCACAGCTGGGAGCTGAGGGGGGTCGGTAGCAGGCGGCAACAGTGAGAGACGTATTTCTGGAGAGAGTAATTTTTAAAATTAGTAGTTCGAACTGTTTGGGTATGGACCTGGAAAGTATGACATTACTTTGCAGGCTCTCTCTGCAGTAGACTGCAACTCCTCCCCCTTTGGCAGTTCTATCTTGACGGAAAATGTTATAGTTGGGTATGGAAATCTCAGAATTTTTGGTGGTCTTCCTGAGCCAGGATTCAGACATGGCAAGGACATCAGGGTTAGCAGAGTGTGCTAAAGCAGTGAGTAAAACAAACTTAGGGAGGAGGCTTCTGATGTTGACATGCATGAAACCAAGGCTTTTTCGATCACAGAAGTCAACAAATGAGGGTGCCTGGGGACATGCATAACGATATAACAAATAATGAGCTCCGGTTCATCCAGAAATGTCCTGTACCTCGGGCCTAAAAGAGTCCAGCCTGGTAAAGGAGTTCAGGGAACTCAGGGGACCTTAGTCACGCAATGTTTGTCCATTCATACAAGTGTAGCGTAAACCCAGTCTCAATCAAAATATCAACTCTTTTACCACACAACCAAGAAGAGTATCAAATCTCAGTAAGTCTTCAACTACAACTGACCACATAAATCATCACGCTATACATCACACCAAAACAAATGAAATACCGTATACAAAATTGTTGTAGTCAGTCGGTCAGTCAGACAATCCGCCACCAGATCTCCAGTGGAGGAAGGCCACGAAGAACAACGGAGAGGTGTAGGCCAACGGAAGCAAAGAGTGGATCCGATCCTGGGCAAACTTGCTATTAGGCTACAAAGCACACTTTTAAATGCAACAAAACAAACGGAATTGAGAAGCTTCGGAACTGAGGGTTGAACACATCCTCATTCGTGTCTCCATCACAACCTCACTTTTGTGCAGCTGAGGCTGTCTATTTAATTGGCATTAAAGGGGAAGCACCCTATTGGAAGGAGAAGTACTGAGACGGTTCAGACAAATTCAGGGCCGTCACACTATGTACAGACTCAGTGAGCCTAGCCTTGCTATTGAGAGAGGCAGCCATAGGCCGACCTGCATCTCAACAGAAGACAGGCTATGTGCACACTGCCCACAAAATGAGGTGGAAACTGAGCTGCACTTCCTAACCTCCTGCCCAATGTATGACCATATTAGAGACACATATTTCCCTCAAATTACACAGTTCCACAAAGAATTTGAAAACAAATGAAACATTGATAAACTCCCATATCTGTTAGGCGAAATAAAACAGTGGGCAGTCACAGCAGCACGGGGCCCGTTGCCATGACAAAAGGGCAACTAGTGGAGCACAATTAACACTATAAATACAAGAGCTATATTTGCTATATTTGTATGTTTATTTATTTTCCCTTTCATACTTCAACTACTTACAACTTGTTACAACATAGCCAATAATATAGCATTTCAATTGTCTATATTCTTTTAACTTTTGTGAGTGTTATGTTTATGAATGTTTCCATTGTTTATTTCCCTTCTGTTTAAGGTCTCTTCCATTTGCTTTGGCAATGTAAACATGTGTTTCCTATGCTATTAAAGCCCTTTGAATGTAATTGAATTGAGAGAGAGAGAGCACAGAGGGAGAGGGAGGGAGAGAAAGAGCACAGAGGGAGAGGGAGGGAGAGAGAGAGCACAGAGGGAGAGGGAGGGAGAGAGAGAGCACAGAGGGAGAGGGAGGGAGAGAGAGAGCACAGAGGGAGAGGGAGGGAGAGAGAGAGCACAGAGGGAGAGGGAGGGAGAGAAAGAGCACAGAGGGAGAGGGAGGGAGAGAAAGAGCACAGAGGGAGAGGGAGGGAGGGAGAGAGAGAGCACAGAGGGAGAGGGAGGGAGAGAGAGAGCACAGAGGGAGAGGGAGGGAGACAGAGAGCACAGAGGGAGAGGGAGGGAGAGGGAGGGAGAGAGAGAGCACAGAGGGAGAGGGAGGGAGAGAGAGAGCACAGAGGGAGAGGGAGGGAGAGAAAGAGCACAGAGGGAGAGTGAGGGGGAGAGAGAGCACAGAGGGTGAGGGAGGTAGAGGGAGGGAGAGAGAGAGCACAGAGGGAGAGGGAGGGAGAGAGAGAGCACAGAGGGAGAGGGAGGGAGAGAAAGAGCACAGAAGGAGAGAGCACACACAGAGAGAGAGAGATAGAGCACAGAGGGAGAGGGAGGGAGAGAAAGAGCACAGAGGGAGAGGGAGGGAGAGAGAGCACAGAGGGAGAGAGCACACAGAGAGAGAGAGCACAGAGGGAGAGTGAGGGAGAGAGAGAGCACAGAGGGAGAGGGAGGGAGAGAGAGAGCACAGAGGGAGAGGGAGGGAGAGAGAGAGCACAGAAGGAGAGAGCACACACAGAGAGAGAGAGAGAGAGCACAGAGGGAGAGGGAGGGAGAGAGAGAGAGAGAGCACAGAGGGAGAGAGCACACAGAGAGAGAGAGCACAGAGGGAGAGGGAGGGAGAGAGAGAGCACAGAGGGAGAGGGAGGGAGAGAGAGCACAGAGGGAGAGAGCACACAGAGGGAGAGAGCACAGAGGGAGAGGGAGGGAGAGAGAGAGAGCACAGAGGGAGAGAGCACACAGAGAGAGAGCACAGAGGGAGAGGGAGGGAGAGAGAGAGCACAGAGGGAGAGGGAGGGAGAGAGAGAGCACAGAGGGAGAGGGAGGGAGAGAGAGAGAGAGCACAGAGGGAGAGGGAGGGAGAGAGAGAGCACAGAGGGAGAGGGAGGGAGAGAGAGAGCACAGAGGGAGAGGGAGGGAGAGAGCACAGAGGGAGAGAGCCTCCCATGGGGAAAAATAAGGCTCTAGTGCACCAGAGAAATCAACATCATGTAGCCCACCACGTCTCGCCAAATGTTAGACAGAGAATACAAATAAATAATCACCTATTCATTAGAAACTACTTCCTGTAGAAAAATTTACATTCTACCGTATATGTTGGCTTCAGGATGGTTTCTACGTGGTTGAAGGTCAGAACCAAATTGTACGTTTGTGGGCTGGGAACTCTCTGAAGAAGGAAAAGCATGTCTGAATTAATCCTTTTTTTTCAGATTCTATGCTGCTGAAATTTGTATCGCTCTGAATTTCCTGCACGAAAAGGGAATCATCTACCGAGATTTGAAACTGGACAACGTCCTCTTGGATCACGAGGGACACATCAAGCTCACAGACTACGGGATGTGCAAGGTGAGACACTCAGAGCTACTGAACAGTGTACTGTTATAGTACTGCTGAACTGTTACTGCTGAAGGACTTCTCATTCACTATGTAGAAGTGGATCAATACACTAGGTATCGAAGTCTCACACTTTTTCTTATTCTCTCTCCTACCGTCTTCCTCTGTTATCCTCCCTGTATCTCTCCATCTTTAACTCTCTCTCTCCTCCTCCTCCATCTCTTTCCTACCGTCTTCCTCTGTTATCCTCCCTGTATCTCTCCATCTTTAACTCTCTCTCTCCTCCTCCTCCATCTCTTTCCTACCGTCTTCCTCTGTTATCCTCCCTGTATCTCTCCATCTTTAACTCTCTCTCTCCTCTCTCCTCCATCTCTTTCCTACCATCTTCCTCTGTTATCCTCCCTGTATCTCTCCATCTTTAACTCTCTCTCTCCTCTCTCCTCCTCCTCCATCTCTTTCCTATCATCTTCCTCTGTTATCCTCCCTGTATCTCTCCATCTTTAACTCTCTCTCTCCTCTCTCCTCCTCCTTCATCTCTTTCCTACCATCTTCCTCTGTTATCCTCCCTGTATCTCTCCATCTTTAACTCTCTCTCTCCTCTCTCCTCCTCCTCCATCTCTTTCCTATCATCTTCCTCTGTTATCCTCCCTGTATCTCTCCATCTTTAACTCTCTCTCTCCTCCATCTCTTTCCTATCATCTTCCTCTGTTATCCTCCCTGTATCTCCCCATCTTTAACTCTCTCTCTCCTCCTCCTCCATCTCTTTCCTACCGTCTTCCTCTGTTATCCTCCCTGTATCTCTCCATCTTTAACTCTCTCTCTCCTCTCTCCTCCATCTCTTTCCTACCATCTTCCTCTGTTATCCTCCCTGTATCTCTCCATCTTTAACTCTCTCTCTCCTCTCTCCTCCTCCTCCATCTCTTTCCTATCATCTTCCTCTGTTATCCTCCCTGTATCTCTCCATCTTTAACTCTCTCTCTCCTCTCTCCTCCTCCTTCATCTCTTTCCTACCATCTTCCTCTGTATCCTCCCTGTATCTCTCCATCTTTAACTCTCTCTCTCCTCTCTCCTCCTCCTCCATCTCTTTCCTATCATCTTCCTCTGTTATCCTCCCTGTATCTCTCCATCTTTAACTCTCTCTCTCCTCCATCTCTTTCCTATCATCTTCCTCTGTTATCCTCCCTGTATCTCCCCATCTTTAACTCTCTCTCTCCTCCTCCTTCATCTCTTTCCTACCATCTTCCTCTGTTATCCTCCCTGTATCTCTCCATCTTTAACTCTCTCTCTCCTCTCTCCTCCTCCTCCATCTCTTTCCTATCATCTTCCTCTGTTATCCTCCCTGTATCTCTCCATCTTTAACTCTCTCTCTCCTCCATCTCTTTCCTATCATCTTCCTCTGTTATCCTCCCTGTATCTCCCCATCTTTAACTCTCTCTCTCCTCCTCCTCCATCTCTTTCCTACCGTCTTCCTCTGTTATCCTCCCTGTATCTCTCCATCTTTAACTCTCTCTCTCCTCTCTCCTCCATCTCTTTCCTACCATCTTCCTCTGTTATCCTCCCTGTATCTCTCCATCTTTAACTCTCTCTCTCCTCTCTCCTCCTCCTCCATCTCTTTCCTATCATCTTCCTCTGTTATCCTCCCTGTATCTCTCCATCTTTAACTCTCTCTCTCCTCTCTCCTCCTCCTTCATCTCTTTCCTACCATCTTCCTCTGTTATCCTCCCTGTATCTCTCCATCTTTAACTCTCTCTCTCCTCTCTCCTCCTCCTCCATCTCTTTCCTATCATCTTCCTCTGTTATCCTCCCTGTATCTCTCCATCTTTAACTCTCTCTCTCCTCCATCTCTTTCCTATCATCTTCCTCTGTTATCCTCCCTGTATCTCCCCATCTTTAACTCTCTCTCTCCTCTCTCCTTCATCTCTTTCCTATCATCTTCCTCTGTTATCCTCCCTGTATCTCTCCATCTTTAACTCTCTCTCTCCTCCTCCTTCATCTCTTTCCTACCATCTTCCTCTGTTATCCTCCCTGTATCTCTCCATCTTTAACTCTCTCTCTCCTCTCTCCTCCTCCTCCATCTCTTTCCTATCATCTTCCTCTGTTATCCTCCCTGTATCTCTCCATCTTTAACTCTCTCTCTCCTCTCTCCTCCTCCATCTCTTTCCTATCATCTTCCTCTGTTATCCTCCCTGTATCTCTCCATCTTTAACTCTCCTCTCTCCTCCTCCTTCATCTCTTTCCTACCATCTTCCTCTGTTATCCTCCCTGTATCCCTCCATCTTTAACTCTCTCTCTCCTCTCTCCTCCATCTCTTTCCTACCATCTTCCTCTGTTATCCTCCCTGTATCTCTCCATCTTTAACTCTCTCTCTCCTCTCTCCTCCTCCTCCATCTCTTTCCTATCATCTTCCTCTGTTATCCTCCCTGTATCTCTCCATCTTTAACTCTCCTCTCTCCTCCTCCTTCATCTCTTTCCTACCATCTTCCTCTGTTATCCTCCCTGTATCTCTCCATCTTTAACTCTCTCTCTCCTCTCTCCTCCTCCCTCATCTCTTTCCTCTATCAGGAGGGCATCAGACCTGGAGACACCACCAGTACATTCTGTGGAACCCCCAACTACATCGGCCCTGAGATCCTCAGAGGGGAAGACTATGGCGAGTCCCTATTGTCAACAACACATACATGGAGGGAATGGGGAGAACATGAGCTCTGGGAATTTGCCTTTTAGACTGTTAAACTCAAAACAATCCAAATAAAAACGTGAAAGAAATGAACAGATCTCTCTCAGACCATTTCTGTCCTTACTGTAACTGGATCTAACCAAGATGGCTGACGGTTGTCTGTCTTCTCTCTCCAGGGTTCAGTGTTGACTGGTGGGCGTTAGGCGTGCTTATGTTTGAGATGATGGCCGGGAGGTCCCCTTTTGACATCATCACCGACAATCCTGACATGAATACCGAGGAGTACCTCTTCCAAGGTGAGAGAGCCCTCTACTACAGTTTGGAGTGGATTCATGACAGCGCTTCTTACCTAGTGTCACACAGTGCTTCACATTGTTAAGTGTGACATCCACCACTACTACTACTAGGCAATATGTATGGTGGTGATGTATGGTGGCCATTTTGCGTCAAAAAACAACACATGCTCTGATCACATTGGCTACTCACTCCTCCATGATTATTCAGGATAGCAGTACTTCACATGTCTTTAAATGTCTTACTATGTATATCTGGAAATGTGTATTTTGGTGCTCCAAACCCCCTCAGAAAGCACACAAACACACCACGCGTCTCTCAATACAGTTCTTATTTATTTATTATGTAGTTTGTGTTCAAAACGATAAAGATTTGCACACAATAAATAAGTATGAGACATTCGGACAGCTAGAGCCATACCACAGGGGAGCCAACTGCTTCTTGTGTGACACATTTGAAGGCTACCAGACGTGTTAAGTCATTTAAATATAATTGATTCAATGGGGATGCCGGTTATTTTATTTGTATGTGTTATACTGTACTACAACCCACCCTATACCCCGCTGGAGCGAACATTCCTCCATACCACCCCCCCCACCCCCAGTCTCTCTCCACCGTACCCACCCATTGCAGCTTGGGCATGAGCACTGAAACCCATGGGCATCTGCCAACCCTTTGGTCTTCCTCACGCCCCCACAGGGCAAGCAGCATGCTCCTGGATACCACCTCGCTAGCGGAAACAGGCCCCTCTATCCGTAGGGGGTGATCAGCCTTATGTCACCACCCTGACCAGTGCCAACCTCACCCTGGCCAACACAGGCACACATGCCAACCCCCAGAACCATAGACTGACACACAGAGTTTAGGGTTGGCATGGTGATATCCAAAGTTCCAGAACAATCAGGTTCTTGCGGTTAGGTTCTAAGCCAGTGAGAGTGTTAGTGTCATGAAACATTTGGTGTCAACCTGGTGGGGGATAGTATTTGGCCAAGCTCTGTCTGTCTGTCTGTCAGGCCCCAGGCCAAAGCTCCCTCCATCCCCAGATAGTGACCCCAGAAATCTGCCATTGTGGCCTTAAGCAAGGCAGGTAACCCCCCACAAACGCTCCCCAGGCACCCAATGTGGCCCCAGAAATCTGCCGTTGTGCCCTTGAGCAAGGAAGGTAACAGCTCCACCGGGCACCCAATGTGGCAGCCCCTCGCACTTCTCCGTGTCAGAGGGGTTGGGTTAATAGCAGAAGTCAAGTTTCGATTAGACAATAAAAATACATGTAAATGTAATCATTTACCCTAACACCCGGGGTGCCAACACCATCACAAATGGCACTTCCCTATCTAGTGCACTAGATATGGACTAGGGTGCCATTTGGTACACAGTCAGAGACTGATCCAGTTATCATTTCATTAGGACTCAGTGTACACAAACAGATCAGAGAGGGCTGAAGAGGAGGATAAACACCTCTCTACTCTTCCATCTGTAATCTGTTCATCAGAGAGCCAGGGTTGTTCAACTGCTTTGCGTCTGCCTTGTCTCCTCCTAGACACGTAATGTTTGTTATGACTGTGAGTTTTTTTTTTTTTTTAGGTCAATCAAGGATTTACTTGACCCCACAGAGAATGCATCTAAACAAATCTCTCCTTTCTCCTGCAGTGTACACTTGTACACTTCCCTTTATGGGTTTAGGGAAGTCCATGTAGGCCAGGCCATTAAATCGTTTTTATATTTGGGGAGGAATGAACATGTGTACAGCTCAGGAGGAAGGAGAGATTATAGGGACGTACCCAGAGTGTCAGTGGCTCCAACTAACCAACGAGGTCAGCTGCTACACAATACCACTAAACTGTTTTCCACTGTGGAAAACAGAACTTGTTGTCCTTCAGTGGTGTGTTGAGCCTGTGTGCCGCGAGTCTCAAGGAAGCAGTCACAGAGCAGAGCACCCTCCTCCTCCCCCTTTCCACCCCCTCGCTTGTACGCAGCAGACACAGGCACCCTTGGGCACCCACGGGCAGGCCAGATGGTGAATCACCAATTGTTTGCCTCACTCCCTCCACAGAATTGTCCTCCCTCTCTCTGTCTCATACATTCTCTCTCTCTCTCTCTCTCTCTCTCTCTCTCTCTCTCTCATACATTCTCACTTCTCACTCTCTCTTTCACATACATTCTCTCTCTCTCTTTGTCTTCTCCACACAGTTATTCTGGAAAAAACTATTCGCATCCCAAGGTCCCTGTCGGTAAAGGCTGCCAGCGTGCTGAAGGGCTTTTTAAACAAGGTGAGAGAAGAACACCGTAGTGTTCACCAAGTGTGTCCAATAAAGCGTGTCCCTCCCCCTCGGTGAAAACAGTATGTGAAGGACCGTGTTCAAGACACCATTAGGACAGCGCCATGACAGACACTCTGTGAAGGCCACATCCATTTGGCTGAGAGACAGAGTGTGTGTGTGTGTATGGATGTTTTCACTAGTGTATATAGAGCCTTCAAGAAAGTATTCACACCCCTTGATTTTTTCCACATTTTGCTGTGTTACAGCTTGAATTACATTTAGATGTTGTGTCTAATCTACACATAATACCCCATAATGTCATTTTGTGTAGATCGTTGACAACAAAATCAAATTAAAACCATTTTAATCCCACTTTGTAACACAATGATGTGTTGGAAAGGCAAGGGGTGTGAATACTTTCTAGAAGGCACTGTGTGTGTGTGTGTGTGTGTGTGTGTGTGTGTGTGTGTGTGTGTGTGTGTGTGTGTGTGTGTGTGTGTGTGTGTGTGTGTGTGTGTGTGTGTGTGTGTGTGTGTGTGTGTGTGTGTGTGTGTGTGTGTGTGTGTGTGTGTGTGTGTGTGTGTGTGCGCGCGCGCGTGTGTGTGTGCGCGTGCGTGTGTGTATTTGTTTCTACGTGTTTGAGTGCATCATCCCTGATATACATGGCTATGATAAGAAACTATAGTGGGGGAGTGAATGGTCTTGGGGCTCTTCACATTTAACCTTTGCTAGTTAGTATTACAATTATTGTACTGATGAAAATACCACATCCCCACTGTTGGGAGTCAGCAGGTGGGTGGTGGTTTGTCCAAATGACATACAGTATGTAGAGGGGCTGATGAAATAGACAGGGGGGGTAGCTAATACCGTGGGAAGACAAAGTATGTGAACCCTTTAAAATGACCTGGATTTCTGCATAAATTGGTCATAAAATTTTATCTGATCTTCATCTAAATCACAACAACAGACAATCACAGTCTGCTCATAACACACAGACAATTATAATTGTTCATGTCTTTATTGAACACACCGTGTAAACATTCACAGTGCAGGGCGGGAAAAGTATGTGAACCCTTGGATTTAATAACTGGTTGACCCTCCTTTGGCAGCAATAACCTCAACCAAACGCTTTCTGTAGTTGCAGATCAGACCTGCACACTGTTCAGGAGGAATTTTGGACCATTCCTCTTTAAAAAACTGTTTCAGTTCAGCAATATTCTTGGGATGTCTGGTGTGAACCGCTCTCTTGAGGTCATGCCACAGTCTCAATCGGGTTGAGGTCAGGACTGACTGGGCCTTCTGTTGAGCTTCAATTTACAGACTGATAGCCTTACATTCTCCTGCAAAATGTCTTGATAAACTTGGGAGTTTATTTTTCCGTCGATGATAGCAAGCTGTCCAGGCCCTGAGGCAGCTCCAAACCATGATGCTCGGTCCACCATACTTTACAGTTGGGATGAGGTTTTGATGTGGGTGTGCTGTGCCTTTTTTTCTCCACACAGAGTGTTGTGTGTTCCTTACAAACAACACAACTTTAGTTTCATCTGTCCACAGAATATTTTGTCAGTAGCGCTGTGGACCATCCAGGTGCTCTTTTGCAAACTTCAGACATGCGCCAATGTTTTTTTTGGACAGCAGAGGCTTCTTCCATGATGTTCTCCCATGAACCCCATTCTTATTTAGTGTTTTACGTATTGTAGACTCATCAACAGAGATGTTAGCATCTTCCAGAGATTTCTGTAAGTCTTAACCTCATTGAGCATTCTGCGCTGTGCTCTTGCAGTCATCTTTGCAGGACGGCCACTCCTAGGGAGAATAGCAACTGTGCTGAAATTTCTCAATTTATAGACAATTTGTCTTACCGTGGACTGACTTTTAGAGATACTTTGTAACCCTTTCCAGCTTCATGCAATGCATCAATTCTTAATCTTAGGTCTCCTGAGATCTCTTTAGTTCGAGGCATGGTTAACTCTAGGCAATACTTCTTGTGAATAGCAAACTCAAAATTTGTGAGTGTTTTTTTTATGGGGCAGGGCAGCTCTAACCAACATCTCCAATCTCATCTCATTGATTAGACTCCAGGTTAGCTGACTCCTGACTACAATTAGCTTTTGGAGAAGTCATTAGCCTAGAGGTTCACATACCTTCTCCAACCTACACTGTGAATGTTTAAATAATGTATTCAATATAGACAAGAAGAATACAATAATTTGTGTGTTATTAGTTTAAGCACACTGTGTTTGTCTCTTGTTGTGGCTTAGATGAAGATCAGATCACATTTTATGTCAAATTTATGCAGAACTCCAGGTAATTTCAAAGGGTTCATTAAATGTTTCTAGCCACTGTAGGTAATATATTCAGCAATGCAGTGGGGGGAGAATTTGAGGTCAATCAAGGATTTACTTGACCCCCACAGAGAATGCGTCCCAATAATATCTAATTTCTCCCGAAGTGTACACTTGTACACTTCCCTTTATGGATTTAACAGGAAATAACTGGTTTAAGGAAGTCCATGTCGGCCAGGCCTCCACCAATCCCATGAAACGGTTTTTATATGTGGCATATGACAGGTAGAGGAGTAGTGTAAGGGTTTGTTTGAGGGAAATACATACTGAATTTAGTGTTTCATTTCAATAAATGTTACATCTCTACATTATACCAAGATCACATTGCTGTAAATTGCTGTAACTGGTGCGATAAGCCAACACCGTGCTTCTTTCTGCCTGTGCACTGCTTGCTCTTTGGGGTTTTAGGCTGGGTATCTATTAACCGCTTTGTGACAATTGCTGCTGTTAAAACCAGTTTATATTTCATTGAGCACACAAACTCTTGATTCTACTAATTTCTCTCCATCTAACAGGACCCCAAAGAGCGTCTGGGTTGCCAGGTCCAAACGGGCTTCGCTGACATCAAGTCGCACACGTTTTTCCGCAGTATAGACTGGGACCAGGTAAGCCTCCAATCATATCCACTTAACCAGCGTAGAAGAGGAAATGTGAATAAACCCATCTTGGTCGGTCAGTATCACCTGTGGGAACCCATCTTGGTCGGTCAGTATCACCTGTGGGAACCCATCTTGGTCGGTCAGTATCACCTGTGGGAACCAATCTTGGTCGGTCAGTATCACCTGTGGGAACCCAACTTGGTCGGTCAGTATCACCTGTGGGAACCCATCTTGGTCGGTCAGTATCATCTGTGGGAACCCATCTTGGTCGGTCAGTATCACCTGTGGGAACCCAACTTGGTCGGTCAGTATCACCTGTGGGAACCCATCTTGGTCGGTCAGTATCATCTGTGGGAACCCATCTTGGTCGGTCAGTATCACCTGGGGGAACCCAACTTGGTCGGTCAGTATCACCCATGGGAACCCATCTTGATTGGTCAGACACTCAGTATCACCCGTGGGAACCCATCTTGGTTGGTCAGACACTCAGTATCACCTGTGGGAACCCATCTTTATTGGTTAGACACTCAGTATCACCCGTGGGAACCCATCTTGATTGGTTAGACACTCAGTATCACCTGTGGGAACCCATCTTGATTGGTCAGACACTCAGTATCACCCAAGGGAACCCATCTTGATTGGTCAGACACTCAGTATCACCCGTGGGAACCCATCTTGATTGGTCAGACACTCAGTATCACCCATGGGAACCCATCTGGATTGGTCAGACACTCAGTATCACCCGTGGGAACCCATCTTGATTTGTTAGACACTCAGTATCACCCGTGGGAATCCATCTTGATTGGTCAGACACTCAGTATCACCCGTGGGAACCCATCTTGATTGGTCAGACACTCAGTTTCACCCATGGGAACCCATCTTGATTGGTCAGACACTCAGTATCACCCGTGGGAACCCATCTTGGTTGGTCAGACACTCAGTATCACCCGTGGGAACCCATCTTGATTGGTCAGACACTCAGTATCACCCGTGGGAACCCATCTTGGTTGGTCAGACACTCAGTATCACCCGTGGGAACCCATCTTGGTTGGTCAGACACTCAGTATCACCCGTGCGAACCCATCTTGGTTGGTCAGACACTCAGTATCACCCGTGGGAACCCATCTTGATTGGTCAGACACTCAGTATCACCCGTGGGAACCCATCTTTATTGGTTAGACACTCAGTATCACCCGTGGGAACCCATCTTTATTGGTTAGACACTCAGTATCACCCGTGGGAACCCATCTTGATTGGTCAGACACTCAGTATCACCCGTGGGAACCCATCTTTATTGGTTAGACACTCAGTATCACCCGTGGGAACCCATCTTTATTGGTTAGACACTCAGTATCACCCGTGGGAACCCATCTTGGTTGGTCAGACGGTCCGCATGTTACTTTGATTCCCATTATGTCTATTTTGCATTACGTCATGCTGCAATGATGCTAGAATGATGCTGGAATTGATGGGTACACTATCCTTTACAGCAGCAATATCTCATGAAAATGGTACCAAACATACTCCACATCTGGGCCTAACTAGGGTTCACCTCATAATAATTATATCATTTCAAATACTAAGCGCTGGAGTACAGAGGCTCCCCCCCAAAACAAAGAAAATAATGTCACTGTCCAAATAGTTGCTCATACACAGTGACCTGGACAGGATTCAGTGTTTCAGCACATTATTTGTTTCTAGTCAGTCTATCCTGTATATTCAACACAAACGACAGGAAATGCCTTGTTCACAGCCGTGCCTCCTTTTCTGTGACATGCTTTTATCAGTTCTCAATAGAATGTGTTAGTCAACAGCATCTCATGAGGTCATGTTTAAGACTGTAACAATTGTTTAAAAAGAACAACAACGTAATAATACCTCTCTCAGGAAAAGCAGTAGAACTAGATTTATAGCCAACTGGTCTCTGTTACGATCATGTTTAGATGAGACCAAGACATCATGGGAAAGATGTTATCTCCTGGTTGTTAGCTGGTCAGATTACAACCAGATAAAGACGTATTTTTCAAGTTTCTAAAAAAACGTTGACGAAACGTGTTTATACAAACAGTAAAAACAACCTGACCAAGCATATAAAATAAGTCATAATGGCATCCCTGTAACATGTATTGTCCGCTGGTTTAGTCACTTCTACCGACTGACTATTACCAGCCATTGAAAGAATATTCTAAGGTCAATACACAACGTAGAGGACTAAAGGTCAAGAGGGAATTAACAATCAATGGAAATAGTTGTTTTTCAGTTCAACATATGTTTCGAATCTGTATAGGGGTTCCAGTCTGGGACTCATAGTTACATGTGGGAAGTTCTCATTGGTCAAATTGTCTATACATTGATCCTGAAACGGAATACTTGGTATTTGGCCATTGGCCCAATTTTAATGCAAGAAATTTTAATTGGTCAACTACAGGCTAGGCTTTGTTCAGTGGAGAAAACACTGAGGACAGGGGAGAATAAACATCTCAAGACATCAGTCAGGAAGTTAAAGCTTGGTTGCAAATGGCTCTTCCAAATGGACAATGACCCCAAGCATACTTCCAAAGTTGTGGCAAAATGGCTTAAGGACAACAAAGTCAAGGTATTGGAGTGGCCATCACAAAGCCCTGACCTCAATCCCATAGAAAATGTGTGGACAGACCTGAAAAAGCGTGTGTGAGCAAGGAGGCCTACGAACCTGACTCAGTTACACCAGCTCTGTCATTCACCCAAACTTATTGTGGGAAGCTTGTGGAAAGCTACCCGAAACGTTTGACCCAAGTTAAACAATTTAAAGGCAATGCTACCAAATATTAATTGAATGTAAGTAAACTTCTGACCCACTGGGAATGTGACTGTCACCCTGACCATAGTTTGCTTTGTATGTTCTATGTTTTGGTTGGTCAGGGTGTGATCTGAGTGGGCATCTTTGTTGGATGTCTTGTTTGTCTGTTTCTGTGTTTGGCCTGATATGGTTCTCAATCAGAGGCAGGTGTTAGTCATTGTCTCTGATTGGGAGCCATATTTAGGTAGCCTGTTTTGTGTTGGGTTTTGTGGGTGATTGTTCCTGTCTCAGTGTTTGTTTGCACCAGATAAGGCTGTTTAGGTTTTCACGTTACGTTTATTGTTTTTGTATTGTTCGGTATTATCTTTATTAAAGATGTATCAAGATAACCACGCTGCGTTTTGGTCCGCCTCTCCTTCGACACAAGAAAACCGTTACAGTGATTAAAGAAATAAATGGTGAAATAAATCATTCTCTCTATTATTCTGACATGTCACATTCTTAAAATAAAGTGGTGATCCTAACTGACCTAAGACAGGGAATTTTTACTCTGATTAAATGTCAG
This sequence comes from Oncorhynchus kisutch, assembly GCF_002021735.2. Lineage (NCBI taxonomy): Eukaryota > Metazoa > Chordata > Actinopteri > Salmoniformes > Salmonidae > Oncorhynchus > Oncorhynchus kisutch. Next base: position 78,926,006 of record NC_034190.2, read on the forward strand.
GAATTGTGAAAAACTGAGTTTAAATGTATTTGGCTAAGGTGTATGTAAACTTCCGACTTCAACTGTAAGTCGCTAGATGTTAAGATGAATCTTCTTGTTTCAATCCCCTGATGGATCAATATCCCTGTTGCCAAAATAGTTTTGTGTGTTTTTTTGGGGGGGGGAGGGGGGGGGGGGGGTGATGTATGATGGTAGGAAACATCAGGATCACACCCAACCCTAGTTTACAGACTTTTTGGGCCTAAAATACTGAAGAACTCTCCAAATCACATTAAGCTAAATAGCGTAAGAGATGACCGGTAATCAAAGCCAACGCCTCAGTCTTTGTCCTAATGTTTTCCTTTTGGGGAAATTGCAGAGGGAGTCTCACCATAAAACAAAAACTATTTCTCAGTAATGAACCTTGACATGACATCAGTAATGAACCTTGACATGACATCAGTAATGAACCTTGACATGACATCAGTAATGAACCTTGACATGACATCAGTAATGAACCTTGACATGACATCAGTAATGAACCTTGACATGACATCAGTAATGAACCTTGACATGACATCACAAATGAACCTTGACATGACATCAGTAATGAACCTTGACATGACATCAGTAATGAACCTTGACATGACATCAGTAATGAACCTTGACATGACATCAGTAATGAGCCATGACATGACATCAGTAATGAACCTTGACATGACATCAGTAATGAACCTTGACATGACATCAGTAATGAACCTTGACATGACATCAGTAATGAACCTTGACATGACATCAGTAATGAACCTTGACATGACATCAGTAATGAACCTTGACATGACATCAGTAATGAACCTTGACATGACATCAGTAATGAACCTTGACATGACATCAGTAATGAACCTTGACATGACATCAGTAATGAACCTTGACATGACATCAGTAATGAACCTTGACATGACATCAGTAATGAACCATGACATGACATCAGTAATGAGCCATGACATGACATCAGTAATGAACCTTGACATGACATCAGTAATGAACCTTGACATGACATCAGTAATGAACCTTGACATGACATCAGTAATGAACCTTGACATGACATCAGTAATGAGCCATGACATGACATCAGTAATGAACCTTGACATGACATCAGTAATGAACCTTGACATGACATCAGTAATGAACCTTGACATGACATCAGTAATGAACCTTGACATGACATCAGTAATGAACCTTGACATGACATCAGTAATGAACCTTGTCATGACATCAGTAATGAACCTTGACATGACATCAGTAATGAACCTTGACATGACATCAGTAATGAACCTTGACATGACATCAGTAATGAGCCACGACAAAGGGAAAGCTTGGGAAATTTGACCACTTTGATATTTTCACCAACCCCTGTGAAACCTCCATGGTAAAAAGCTTGTTGAATCTGTGACTGCATACTGCGGTGTGCCTCAGTGGCTGGTGGGAGTTGAAGGTGTGGAATTCGTACACACTGCAAGAAACACAGCTGTCTCGGGCCCTGACAGAACTCCCGGGCTCGGCACAGCTCTGACTGCTGTTGTTTAACTATATTAATATGAATCACAACACAGGCTCCTAAGGGACTGCCGGCTTTCCCTCTGAAGCGGTGACACCTTTGAATATCATTACCTCATGCTCTTTTAAACAACACCTTCCTGCCAGAGAGCGAGACCGCTGTCAACTTGATGCTTTTTCTTCAGTTGAGGCGTCAGTCATAATAGTGTCTTTAGCGTTTGCCGTCACATGTTGCCATCTAGAAACAAGATTGCAGACTGTTCCAGAGTGTAGTACCAGAGAGTGGTTCAGAATGCAGACTGTTCTAAAGTGTAGTACCAGAGAGTGTTTCAGAATGCAGACTGTTCTAGAGTGTAGCACCAGGGAGAGGGGTTCAGAATGCAGATTGTTCCTGAGTGTAGCACCAGGGAGAGGGGTTCAGAATGCAGATAGTTCCTGAGTGTAGTACCAGAGAGTGGTTCAGAATGCAGACTGTTCTAGAGTGTAGTACCAGAGAGTGTTTCAGAATGCAGACTGTTCTAGAGTGTAGCACCAGGGAGAGTGGTTCAGAATGCAGACTGTTCTAGGGTGTAGTACCAGAGAGTGGTTCAGAATGCAGATTGTTCTAGAGTGTAGTACCAGAGAGTGGTTCAGAATGCAGACTGTTCTAAAGTATAGTACCAGAGAGTGGTTCAGAATGCAGACTGTTCCTGAGTGTAGTACCAGAGAGTGGTTCAGAATGCAGACTGTGCTAGAGTATAGCACCAGGGAGAGTGGTTCAGAATGCAGACTGTTCTAGGGTGTAGTACCAGAGAGTGGTTCAGAATGCAGACTGTTCTAAAGTGTAGTACCAGAGAGTGGTTCAGAATGCAGACTGTTCCTGAGTGTAGTACCAGGGAGAGTGGTTCAGAATGCAGACTGTTCTAGGGTGTAGTACCAGAGAGTGGTTCAGAATGCAGATTGTTCTAGAGTGTAGTACCAGAGAGTGGTTCAGAATGCAGACTGTTATAAAGTGTAGTACCAGAGAGTGGTTCAGAATGCAGACTGTTCCTGAGTGTAGTACCAGAGAGTGGTTCAGAATGCAGACTGTTCTAGAGTATAGCACCAGGGAGAGTGGTTCAGAATACAGACTGTTCTAGAGTGTAGTACCAGGGAGAGTGGTTCAGAATGCAGACTGTTCTAGAGTGTAGTACCAGAGAGTGGTTCAGAATGCAGACTGTTCTAGAGTGTAACACCAGGGAGAGTGGTTCAGAATGCAGACTGTTCTAGAGTGTAGTACCAGAGAGTGGTTCAGAATGCAGACTGTTCTAGAGTGTAGTACCAGGGAGAGTGGTTCAGAATGCAGATTGTTCTAGAGTGTAGTACCAGAGAGTGGTTCAGAATGCAGACTGTTCTAAAGTGTAGTACCCGAGAGTGGTTCAGAATGCAGACTGTTCCTGAGTGTAGTACCAGAGAGTGGTTCAGAATGCAGACTGTTCTAGAGTGTAGTACCAGGGAGAGTGGTTCAGAATGCAGACTGTTCTAGAGTGTAGTACCAGAAAGTGGTTCAGAATGCAGACTGTTCTAGAGTGTACCACCAGGGAGAGTGGTTTAGAATGCAGACTGTTCTAGAGTGTAGCACCAGAGAGTGGTTCAGAATGCAGACTGTTCTAGAGTGTAGCACCAGAGAGTGGTTCAGAATGCAGACATAAAGATATACATGCTATACCTACTAGCACTACCCATCTCTGGTCTTACAGTTCAGTACCCGGTCTTTTAAAGCCCCCTTTGCCCCATGCTGTTGATTACTAATTAGTCCTGCCACATCAGCATCTGCGTTTCCACCATCATCCTGGCTGCCGTGGCGATGAACCACATCATCATCTCCTTGTCCCTCTGGAGTCCTCCCTGCCTATGTATCACACACATGCACACTCTCTATTTGTCTTTCTCTTTCTCTCTCCGTCTCTCTCTCTCTCTGTCTCTCTCTCTCTCTCTGCATGCTGGGAGTGTTTGGTGCATGCTGGGAATTGTTTGAGTGAAGGAGTGCGTGTGTTGTGGAGAGTTAGATATTCACAACTTTCTTTCGGTTTGCTATTTCTTGGAGGCTTTTTCTGATTTTCTTCTGTGCATGATTAAGGTTATTATTTTTGTTGTGGTAGAATTAAGTATTTTGTTTTTCGTATCGAAATTACCCTGATTTTGGCGGGGATGGCAGCCCGAATGGGGATGCCGTCCATGTCACTTCGGCACGGCTTTAGGTGTGTTACGGAAGCTACTGTCACAGTGGAGGAGTTTCTGGTCGCCGTAGGAGAGAAGGTAGGCTATGAGAATGTTGCTTATGCATCCCGGATGAATAAAGCTGTGGTGGTATTTCTTAAAGAAGAGTGTCTTGTTGATCGGATGGTTGAGCATGGTGTACTTCTTAAAGAAGAGCGTCTTGTTGATCGGATGGTTGAGCATGGTGTACTTCTTAAAGAAGAGCGCCTTGTAGATCGTATGGTTGAGCATGGTGTACTTCTTAAAGAAGAGCGCCTTGTAGATCGTATGGTTGAGCATGGTGTACTTCTTAAAGAAGAGCGCCTTGTAGATCGTATGGTTGAGCATGGCGTACTTCTTAAAGAAGAGTGTCTTGTTGATCGTATGGTTGAGCATGGCGTACTTATTAAAGAAGAGTGTCTTGTAGATCGTATGGTTGAGCATGGTGTAGTTCTTAAAGAAGAGCACCTTGTAGATCGTATGGTTGAGCATGGCGTACTTCTTAAAGAAGAGTGTCTTGTTGATCGTATGGTTGAGCATGGCGTACTTCTTAAAGAAGAGTGTCTGGTTGATCGGATGGTTGAGCATGGCCTACTTCTTAAAGAAGAGTGTCTTGTAGATCGTATGGTTGAGCATGGTGTTATTGCGCTTTGGGAAGTTCGCCAGTTCAATTAAGGTTGTCCCGTTGGGTTGCAAACACCCGGTGTTATAACAGGTAATGTAATTTCGGCGACAGGTGTTTATGTTTTTGGACTCACCGGAGCAGACTTTAGAGTTATCGTTTAAAATCAAGTATGACAATAGAATGTATATGGCTTATGCTAGTACGGGTAGTCAACGGTGTTTTGAGTGTGGGGATGTTGGTCATAAGCGACATGCTTGCCTGAAAAGGGAGAAGGCCGAGGGAGGGGCGCAGGTGGTCCTCGTAACGCCTGGGCCCACTGATGTAGGGAGAGGTGGACCGACAGCGGTAGAGCAGCCACAAGCACCTGTTGCTGAGGAACAAGTTATCCGTGTTGAGGGCACGGAGTTGCAACTTGGAAATGTTATGCTACAGAAAAGTATTGTTGTAGAAGGTAAGGATGTATCTGAAGAGCCAGTTCCTCAGACTGGTGAGCAAGTGCCCAGTACAAGTGCTGGGTTAAAGGAGGGGGTTCATGTGGAGCTAGGCTCCCAGGTAGTGGAGGAGGTGCCCAGTACGAATGCTGGGGTAAAGGAGGGGGTTCATGTGGAGCTAGGCTCCCAGGTAGTGGAGGAGATGCCCACTATGAGTAACGGGGTACAGGAGGGGGTTCATGTGGAGCTAGGCTCCCAGGGAGTGGAGGAGATGCCCAGTACGAGTGCTGGGGTTCATGTGGAGCTAGGCTCCCAGGTAGTGGAGGAGATGCCCACTACGAGTAATGAGGTACAGGAGGGTTTTCATGTGGAGCTAGGCTCCCAGGTAGTGGAGGAGATGCCCACTACGAGTGCTGGGGTTCATGTGGAGCTTGGCTCCCAGTTAGTGGAGGAGATGCCCACTATGAGTAATGATGTTCAGGTGGGGCTAGTGTCCCAGGTAGGGGAGGAGATGCCTGGTACGAGTGATGAGGTGCAAGTGGGGAGTGTTGAAAGGGATGTGTTAGAGGGGAGTCAGTTGTCTGTGGTCTCAGCTGAGGATCAGGAGAAGGATATGACAGCAGCTGGTGAGGACTCAGTTTATGATCTAGAGGAGGTAAATGAGTTTCTGGATTAGACTTTTGGGAAATCTGTCAAATTGGCTTAATGTAGTTTTCTTACAGGAGACATATAGTGATGAGGAAAATGAGGTTGACTTCTACAGGAGACACATAGTGATGAGGAAAATGAGGTTGACTGGGGTATGTGGTGGGAGGGGCAGCGTGTACTCAGTCATGGTACTAAGGTGTGACTGTGGTATCTACAACAGAGATTGTCAAGGGTCGGGTTTTATTGGTCAAGGTGGATGTTATGTTTAAAAAAATATATATATATATATGTTTATGCTCCTAATGAGGGTATAGAGCGTATTGCTGTATTTGATCAAATAAAGGAAACCTTAAGACAGTGTGATCAAGAGGGGTGTATGGTTTTAGGGGGAGACTGGAACTGTACAGTGGATTTTACTGTTGATCTGAAGAACTTCACCTGCGGTCAGCCACTTGCCTGTCTGGCCTATTAACTGAGTTTGAGCTTTCTGATGTGTGGAGAGTAAGGAATGCAAAAGTTAGGCAGTACACATGGCTAAAAGTTCATGAAGGTCGTGTCAGTGCAGCAAGGTTAGACAGGTTGTATGTATCTGAGCAAAACTGTAGTAGGGTTGGAAGGTGTGCCATTACTCCTGTGGGTTTCTTTGATCGTCATATTGTTACTGTTGATATTCACTTGTCCTGTCCACGAAGGTCATCACCTTACTGGTATTTTAATGTTAAATTGTTACATGATGTCATGTTTTGTGAAAGGTTTTTGTTGTTTTGAGAAAAAGGGAGGGTTTTAAAAGGGAATTTTGAGTCATTGAGACAATCGTGGGAGGTTAGGAAGGCCCAAATACGAGTATTTTGTCAACAGTATACTGCTCTGTCTCAAACTGAAGTTAAAGAGACTATTAAGGCCCTTGAACAGTACATCAACTCTATTGAATTGAAGCTGCTCACTCAGAACGACCCTGGACTAGTCATGAACTTACAGGACAAGAGACATGAACTGAGGTCGTTTCTGCATGAAAGAGTGAAGGGTGCCTTGATTAGGTCTCGTTTCGCTTCCCTCAAGGATATGGATGCTCCTAGCGCTTAAAAAAAAACGTAGGACAGTCGACATTTCAACATAAACAGATGGTCTGCCTTCGTCTCCCTGATGGGAAGGTGACCACGGATGACATTGAAATGCGTCAACATGCCGTGGATTTCTACTCGGCCCTCTATAAGGCGGAGGATTGTGACTCTCTGTGTACTGAACAGTTGTTACACGGTCTTCCTCAATTGGGACCTGAGCAGAGAGTCGCATTGGACTCTGACATTACACTGCAGGAGCTGTCCACAGCAGTTGTGCAGCTCTCAACAGGCCGAGCCCCTGTTAAGCACTTTTGGGGGTCTATTGGGGAGGATTTTTATGAAGCGGTGTGTGAATCTTTTCATGAGGGTTCTCTTCCTGTATCCTGTCAACGTGCGATGCTTTCACTGTTGCCAAAAAGGGGGATTTGGCTCTCATAAAAAATTGGAGACCTGTTGCTTTGCTGTGCATTTTGCTGTGAGAAAATGTCTCTAAAACAGGTTGAAAGAGAATCTGGGATTGTTGATCCACAAGGACCAGTCCTACTGTGTACCTGATCGCTCTATTGTTGACAACTTGTTTCTGATGAGAGATGTTTTAGACATTTGTAAACTGTCTGACATAAATGTGGGTTTACTTTCTTTGGATCAGGAGAAGGCTTTTGATCGTGCGGACCACCAGTAGTTGTTTAAAACAATGAAAGCCTTTGGGTTTGGGGATGTTTTTTTGTCTTGGATGAATTTACTGTATGCTGGGGCCTCGTCTATGGTGAAGGTGGGTGGTGGTTTGAGTTGCTCCATCCCTGTCCAAAGGGGCATCAGGCAGGGATGCCCAATTTCAGGGCAGTTATATAGTCTGGCGATTGAAGCAATGCTTTGTTTTTTAAGAGCGAAGCTTACTGGTTTCTCTGTGCCAGGTGTAATGAAGGATCCCACGATAGCACTGTCTGCGTATGCAGATGACGTGATAGTTTTTATTACAGGGGGTGAGGATGTTAATGTTCTCTCAAACGCTTTAAAGGTGTATGAGGGGGCCTCCTCAGCTAGAGTCAATTGGGGAAAGAGTGAAGCACTGTGGGCAGGTCGGCTTCAAACGGGGTCCGCTCCACGGTTACCAGGGGGGCTTCAGTGGGGTCCGCTCCACGGTTACCAGGGGGGCTTCAGTGGGGTCCCCTCCATGGTTACCAGGGGGGCTTCAGTGGGGTCCGCTCCACGGTTACCAGGGGGGCTTCAGTGGGGCAGAGATGGGATGAAGACTTTGGAGGGCTTTTCTAGGCTCCGATGTCTTTCAGAAAAATAACTGGGAGGGTGTAGCGGAGAAAGTGTGTGCCAGACTGTCAAGGTGGAAATGGGTGCTGCCCCAGCTGTCTTATAGGGGAAGGGTCCTGGTAGCTAATAATCTTGCTGCCTCTACCCTGTGGCACAGACAAAGGGTCTGTTACAAGAGCTTCAGAGGACCCTTGTCAATTTCTTCTGGTCTGGACAACACTGGATTAAAGCTGCAGCCCTGTACCTAACACTGCACGAGGGTGGGCAAGGCCTGGTGGACATTTCCTCTAGAATCATGGCTTTCCGGCTTCAAGCAGCCCAGAGATTGTTGTACAGAGACGGTTCTAGCTGGGTCGAAACAGCCTACATATTGATGAGGAGAGCGGGCTGTTTGGGCTTAGACAAGCACCCTTTCCTCTTAAAGCTGGAGGGGGTGATTTGCCTGGCCTGACTCCATTTGACGAGTCTGTTATGCAGGCTTGGAGAGTCCTTGTCAAGTCCCGTAAGGCCTGCACGCCACCAGGGATGTGGCTTTTTGATGAGCCTCTTTTTCACAACACTGCTGTGTTCTGGGTTCAGCCAGCCTACGTTCATCAAATCAAATCAAATCAAATCAAATGTATTTGTCACATACACATGGTTAGCAGATGTTAATGCGAGTGTAGCGAAATGCTTGTGCTTCTAGTTCCGACAATGCAGTAATAACGAACAAGTAATCTAACTAACAATTCCAAAAAAAACTACTGTCTTATACACAATGTAAGGGGATAAAGAATATGTACATAAGGATATATGAATGAGTGATGGTACAGAGCAGCATAGGCAAGATACAATAGATGATATCGAGTACAGTATATACATATGAGATGAGTATGTAAACCAAGTGGCATAGTTAAAGTGGCTAGTGATACATGTATTACATAAGGATGCAGTCGATGATATAGAGTACAGTATCTACGTATGCATATGAGATGAATAATGTAGGGTAAGTAACATTATATAAGGTAGCATTGTTTAAAGTGGCTAGTGATATATTTACATCATTTCCCATCAATTCCCATGATTAAAGTGGCTGGAGTAGAGTCAGTGGCATTGACAGTGTGTTGGCAGTAGCCACTCAATGTTAGTGGTGGCTGTTTAACAGTCTGATGGCCTTGAGATAGAAGCTGTTTTTCAGTCTCTCGGTCCCAGCTTTGATGCACCTGTACTGACCTCGCCTTCTGGATGACAGCGGGGTGAACAGGCAGTGGCTCGGGTGGTTGATGTCCTTGATGATCTTTATGGCCTTCCTGTAGCATCGGGTGGTGTAGGTGTCCTGGAGGGCAGGTAGTTTGCCCCCGGTGATGCGTTGGCAGACCTCACTACCCTCTGGAGAGCCTTACGTTTGAGGGCGGTGCAGTTGCCATACCAGGCGGTGATACAGCCCGCCAGGATGCTCTCGATTGTGCATCTGTAGAAGTTTGTGAGTGCTTTTGGTGACAAGCCGAATTTCTTCAGCCTCCTGAGGTTGAAGAGGCGCTGCTGCGCCTTCCTCACGATGCTGTCTGTGTGAGTGGACCAATTCAGTTTGTCTGTGATGTGTATGCCGAGGAACTTAAAACTTGCTACCCTCTCCACTACTGTTCCATCGATGTGGATGGGGGGGTGTTCCCTCTGCTGTTTCCTGAAGTCCACAATCATCTCCTTAGTTTTGTTGACGTTGAGTGTGAGGTTATTTTCCTGACACCACACTCCGAGGGCCCTCACCTCCTCCCTGTAGGCCGTCTCGTCGTTGTTGGTAATCAAGCCTACCACTGTTGTGTCGTCCGCAAACTTGATGATTGAGTTGGAGGCGTGCGTGGCCACGCAGTCGTGGGTGAACAGGGAGTACAGGAGAGGGCTCAGAACGCACCCTTGTGGGGCCCCAGTGTTGAGGATCAGCGGGGAGGAGATGTTGTTGCCTACCCTCACCACCTGGGGGCGGCCCGTCAGGAAGTCCAGTACCCAGTTGCACAGGGCGGGGTCGAGACCCAGGGTCTCGAGCTTGATGACGAGCTTGGAGGGTACTATGGTGTTGAATGCCGAGCTGTAGTCGATGAACAGCATTCTCACATAGGTATTCCTCTTGTCCAGATGGGTTAGGGCAGTGTGCAGTGTGGTTGAGATTGCATCGTCTGTGGACCTATTTGGGCGGTAAGCAAATTGGAGTGGGTCAAGGGTGTCAGGTAGGGTGGAGGTGATATGGTCCTTGACTAGTCTCTCAAAGCACTTCATGATGACGGATGTGAGTGCTACGGGGCGGTAGTCGTTTAGCTCAGTTACCTTAGCTTTCTTGGGAACAGGAACAATGGTGGCCCTCTTGAAGCATGTGGGAACAGCAGACTGGTATAGGGATTGGTTGAATATGTCCGTAAACACACCGGCCAGCTGGTCTGCGCATGCTCTGAGGGCGCGGCTGGGGATGCCGTCTGGGCCTGCAGCCTTGCGAGGGTTAACACGTTTAAATGTCTTACTCACTTCGGCTGCAGTGAAGGAGAGACCGCATGTTTTCGTTGCAGGCCGTGTCAGTGGCACTGTATTGTCCTCAAAGCGGGCAAAAAAGTTGTTTAGTCTGCCTGGGAGCAAGACATCCTGGTCCGTGACTGGGCTGGGTTTCTTCCTGTAGTCCGTGATTGACTGTAGACCCTGCCACATGCCTCTTGTGTCTGAGCCGTTGAATTGAGATTCTACTTTGTCTCTGTACTGGCGCTTAGCTTGTTTGATAGCCTTGCGGAGGGAATAGCTGCACTGTTTGTATTCAGTCATGTTACCAGACACCTTGCCCTGATTAAAAGCAGTGGTTCGCGCCTTCAGTTCCACACGAATGCTGCCATCAATCCACGGTTTCTGGTTGGGGAATGTTTTAATCGTTGCTATGGGAACGCACGTTCTAATGAACTCGCACACCGAATCACCGTATTCGTCAATGTTGTTATCTGACGCAATACGAAACATATCCCAGTCCACGTGATGGAAGCAGTCTTGGAGTGTGGAGTCAGCTTGGTCGGACCAGCGTTGGACAGACCTCAGCGTGGGAGCTTCTTGTTTTAGTTTCTGTCTGTAGGCAGGGATCAACAAAATGGAGTCGTGGGGTGTACCAAGCTGGGTCATCTGATGCGGAGCAGGAGCAGATCGTTGGAGGAGCTGGGAGAAAGAGCGGGGATCCGATCATCTCGCCTACTGAGGAAGGTCGTCACTGAGGTCTGCGACTCCTTGCCAGTGCTTAATTTGCAGTATGTGACTGACACTTCCAATTCTGATCGGTGGAAGGAGGGTCTGGATTATGTGTTCCCTGCACTGATTGTTAGTGCTGTGATATGAGGGCATTCGAGGAGGATGTGGGGATGCTGCTTTCCTTCGATACCCCGGAGCTGGGGCAGTTCAAGGAGGTGGGAAAGAAGGCCATGTACAGAATATGTGTAAAGGTGTCCCATGCCTCTTCCCTGGAAGGGGTAAAATCGACGAGGTGGGCGGGTGTGCTTGGTCCAGGTGCCTCTCCAAAAGGCTGTTGGCGATCATTATATAAACTGCCTATTGATAAGAGGACAGCTGACCTCCAATGGAGGATAATACATGGAGCTACTGTATAGCCACCAACATGCATCTGGTACACCCTACTGTTGGGGAGGGGTGTCCATTCTGTACTGAGTCTGAATCTCTGACACATCTGTTTTTACTGTGTCCCAGGTTGGTCGGGATGATTGAACTGATCACTGATTGGTTCTCAACGTTGGAAGAGGTTTTCTCTTCCCAACTGTATATATTTGGGCCAAAGTACAGTTTCAGTCAAAAGGGTGTAGTTGTGTTGCTTAATTTTGTGTTAGGGGCAGCAAAATTAGCGATATGGAAGACCCGAAAGAACAGTATTCGGGGACAGAGGTCTGTGGATGTGGTGGGAATGCTGGAGGGAATGTTGGCAGCGAGGGTTGAGTTTGCCTATTTGATGTGTAACTGTGTTTTTTTATGAGTATTTATTGTGTGGTGGGCCCTCAGACCCAATAAAGATGATTTAAAACCCCCCAAAATAATCTCTCTCTCTCTCTCCCCGTCTCTCTCTCTCTCCGTCTCTCTCTCTCCCCGTCTCTCTCTCTCTCCGTCTCTCTCTCTCTCCGTCTCTCTCTCTCTCTGTCTCTCTCTCCCCGTCTCTCTCTCCCCGTCTCTCTCTCCCCGTCTCTCTCTCCGTCTCTCTCTCCGTCTCTCTCTCTCTCTCTCCGTCTCTCTCTCCGTCTCTCTCTCTCTCTGTCTCTCTCTCTCTCTCTCTCCGTCTCTCTCTCCCCGTCTCTCTCTCCGTCTCTCTCTCCGTCTCTCTCTCTCTCTCTCCGTCTCTCTCTCCGTCTCTTTCTCTCTCTCTCTCTCTCTCTCTCTCTCTCTCTCTCCGTCTCTCTCTCTCTCTGTCTCTCTCTCCCCGTCTCTCTCTCTCTCTCCGTCTCTCTCTCTCCGTCTCTCTCTCTCTCTGTCTCTCTCTCCCGTCTCTCTCTCCGTCTCTCTCTCCGTCTCTCTCTCTCTCTCCCGTCTCTCTCTCTCTCTCCGTCTCTTTCTCTCTCTCTCTCTCTCTCTCTCTCTCTCCGTCTCCGTCTCTCTCTCTCTCTCTCTCTCTCTCTCCGTCTCTCTCTCTGTCTCTCTCTCCGTCTCTCTCTCTCTCCATCTCTCTCCGTCTCTCTCTGTCTCTCTCTCCATCTCTCTCTTTCTCTCTCTCTTTCTCTCTCTCCGTCTCTCTCTATCTCTCTCCGTCTCTCTCAAATTCAAGCTGCTTTATTGGCATGACAAACATTGTGGCAACATTGCCAATGCAACAGTGTATACAATATACATTGTAACAAAATGATAAATGATAGCAAATAATAATATAAAATGGTAGTAAATAATAATACAAAATTAAATACAAAAATAATAACAATAAAATGGTAACAGTCAATAGTTGAAATGTAATAAATATAAAATCTAAATATGGAAAATGAAACCACAACTAACTTATAACTAAATAACGGTCATCTTCTCCTTTATATCAGTACTACAACTACCATCATCATTACTACTACTACTATTACCATCACTAAACTGTCATCATTACCACCATTACCACTACTATTTGGAATGATAAACAACAATAATAATAGGAATACCAATAATAGTAATAATATGTATGTTTCTGCTTACTATGCAGATGTTATTATTTAGTGTCCCTCAGGTTATGGCATGAAAATACGTATTTGGCCAGGGCCCCAATTATGGCAATATTGCTCTGGAATATGAATGTTCTGTTGAAGACCTTCTTTGGTTGGTGATAGAAGTACCAAGTCATCAGCATATAGCAGCTATTTCACCTCTGTGTCAAATAGTGTGAGTCCTGGGGCTGGAGAATGGTCCAACATGTCTGCTAATTCATTGATGTAAATGTTGAAAAGATTTGGACTCAAACTGCAGCCTTGTCTCACACTTCGACATTGTGAAAATAATTCTGTTCTTTGGTTTGTGATTTTTATTGCACACTTGTTTTCTGTGTACATACATTTTATTAAGTCATATACCTTACCACCAAGCCCACTTTGGAGAATTTTGTAGAATAGCCTTTCGTGCCAAATAGAATCAAATGCTTTTTTAAAGTTAATTAAGCAAGCAAAGATTTTGCATTCTTTTTTTTGGTGGACGTGTTTATTAATTAGTGTGTGTAAAGGTGTGTATATGGTCAGTAGTGCGATGGTGTTTATTAATTAGTGTGTGTGAGGTGTATATATGGTCAGTAGTGCGATGGTGTTTATTAATTAGTGTGTGTAAAGGTGTGTATATGGTCAGTAGTGCGATGGTGTTTATTAATTAGTGTGTGTGAGGTGTATATATGGTCAGTAGTGCGATGGTGTTTATTAATTAGTGTGTGTAAGGTGTATATATGGTCAGTAGTGCGATGGTGTTTATTAATTAGTGTGTGTAAAGGTGTGTATATGGTCAGTAGTGCGATGGTGTTTATTAATTAGTGTGTGTAAGGTGTATATATGGTCAGCAGTGCGATGGTTAGGGAGAAAGCCAATTTGACATTTACTTATTACGTTTTTTTCTTGAAGAAAGGTTTGAATTCATGAATTCAAAATGCTACAGAAAACCTTTCCCAAGTTACTGTTTATGCAAATTCCCCTCTAATTATTGGGGTCTGATTTGTCTCCACTTTTGTGGATAGGGGAGATGAGCCCCTGTTTCCAGACATCAGGGAAGCAGCCAGAAGTTAAAACCATGTTGAACAATTTAAGCACAGCATTTTGCAACTCAGGTGTGCTGTTTTTCAGCATTTCATTTCGGATGTTGTCTAGACCACAAGCCTTCTTTGATTTAATAGATTTTAGCTTTTTATTTAGTTCTTGTTGGGTTATTGGGTAATCTAATGGATTTTGGTTGTTTTTAATGACTGATTCAAGGATGTTAAATTTTCTATAATTTCTAATTGGTTCTGTTGTAAGTCTTTTTGTGGGATGTTTTTGTATAGATTATCAAAATAAGTTTTCCAAATTCCTACATCTTGTATGGCTAATTCTTGTGGCTTTGTTGTGCTTAAATTGTTCCACATGTCCCAGAACTGATTTTGGTCAATTGCGTTTTCAATTTCATCAAGTGTCTTGTTGGTATAATTCAATTTCTTGCATTTCAGTGTTTGTTTATACTGTTTCAGAGTTTTCAAAGTATTCATATCGTAGCTCTGGGTTGTTTTGCTGCTTATGTTTTTCGTTTGACATTTGTCTCAGGTGTTTTCTAATTGTTTTACATTCATTATCAAACCATTTGTCAGAAACATTTTGGTTTTTGTTTCTGATGTTGCATTTCTTTGGTTTTCCCAAGCCGAATTGACACCATCTTTATTGTTTTGGTACCGTGAGTTGTTTGAAAAACTGTACAGAGTTCAATGTTTCAATGAATCTCTCTGCACTGTTTGGAGCCCATCTGTACGACTGGTTTATGTTGAAGAGTTTATTGGGCTGTTTTTTAAATGAATATTGCCGGTTAATTTCTTCAGAAACACGTTGATCTGACTGTGATCTGACAATGGTGTCTGTGGTCTGACAGTGAATGCACTAATGGAGGGGTCAATGTCTGAGCAGTAAGTAAACTGACCTAAAGAGTCAGTTTAAGAGTTACTCTCTCTCTCTCTCTCTGTCTCTCGCTCTCTCTCTCACTCTCTCTAGCTCTGTCTCTCTCACTCTCTCTTCTCGCCTCTCTCTCTCATTCTCTCTGTCTCTGTCTCTCTCCTTCTATCTCTCATTCTCTCTCTCTCCTCTCTCTCTCTCTCTCTCTCTCTCTCTCTCTCTGCTCTCTCTCTCTCTCTCTCATCTCTCTTCTCTCTCTCTCTCCTCTTCTCTCTCTCTCTCTCCTCTCTCGCTCTCTCTCTCCTTCTCTCTCCTTCTCCCTCGTCTCTCCTCTCTCTCTCTCTCTCTCTCTCTCTCTCTCTCTCTCTCTCTCTCTCTCTCTCTCTCTCTCTCTCTCTCTCTCTCTCTCTCTCTCTCTCTCTCTCTCTCGTCTCTCTCTCTCTCTCTCTCTCTCTCTCTCTCTCTCTCTCTCTCTCTCTCTCTCTCTCTCTCTCTCTCTCTCTCTCTCTCTCTCTCTCTCTCTCTCTCTCACTTCCTCTCTGAGTAGGAGAAAGCGGAGCCAACGCCCCAGGGCCATTTCCTCTCTGAGTAGGAGAGATCAGAGCCAAGTCCCCAGGGGCCACTTCCTCTCTGAGCAGGAGAGAGAGCCAAGGCCCCAGGGCCACCTCCTCTCTGAGTAGGAGAGATCAGAGCCGAGGCCCCAGGGCCACTTCCTCTCTGAGTAGGAGAGATCAGAGCCGAGGCCCCAGGGCCACTTCCTCTCTGAGTAGGAGAGATCAGAGCCGAGGCCCCAGGGCCACTTCCTCTCTGAGTAGGAGAGATCAGAGCCAAGGCCCCAGGGCCACTTCCTCTCTGAGTAGGAGAGATCAGAGCCGAGGCCCGGCCCTCTGACTTCTACACGCTTCATTAATACCTCACAGGGCTCCTGCAGACCGCCAGCCAGTCAGCCAGAGAGCCAGCCAGCCTACATCAGAGAGATAGAAGGGAGGGGAGGACTGTGGGAGAGGGGGGAGGGAGAGAGAGAAAGAGAGGTGTTCTATGCTGTTTGAAGCTCTGCCCACAAGTGCTTTGAACCAATAGCAGTAATGATCCTTAGCAGTTGCCTGAGAGCCAGCAGGGAAATCAAGAACCAAGAAATGCACACGTGCATGTGCTCACACGCACTAAGAAAACTATCATTGAAAAGCAAAGTGTGAGCTTTGTGGAGAACAAAAAAGAAAATACACATTTTGCTAAAGAAAATACACATCAATCCATTTTAGTCTCACAATATCCGTGTTCTCATAAGGAAAATACAGAAATTATATATTTACCAAAAAAAATGGTTTTGGAAATCTGTCTCAACCTTCCTTCACCTGTCATATTGTCCCTCCCCTGCTTTTCTCTGTGTTGTCTTCCTCAACAAGGTGAGACGGGTGGCATCAACCACTTTCTGGAGAAAAACTCATTCATATGTGGTTGATTATGATGGTGACCGTTGAAATGTTTTTCCTGCCGGCAAACGTATATTCAACATAGCCAGTAGACAGACATACAGAGCTATGAAACATGGAGGAGGGGACTACCTGACCTTATCCCATGTTTTAGTCTTCCGTTGATAAATCTTTTGCTACTTTGTACACAAATTACATTTTTTATTTTACCGTTATTTGACTAAGCAAGTCAGTTCAGAACAAATTCTTATTTTTAATGACAGCCTAGGAACAGTGGGTTAACTGCCTGTTCAGGGGCAGAACGACAGATTTCTACCTTGTCAGCTCAGGGATTTGAACTTGCAACCTTCCGGTTACTAGCCCAATGCCCTAACCACTAGGCTACCCTGCCGCCCCTAATGACAGTGTTGTTGTGCTTGTCTCCCCGTGCAGCTGGAGAAGAAACAGATGGCCCCGCCTTTCAAGCCCCAGATCACAGACGACTACGGCCTAGAGAACTTTGACACCCAGTTCACCAACGAACCAGTGCAGCTTACACCGGACGACGAGTAAGTCCTTCCAAACAAACACGACTAGCCTGACATACCAAGAAATGTTTGATCAACACTTGATATTTATTGAAGTGTCATAGGCCTGTAGATGAGATTCAACAAGCCATCCAGCTAGCTGTGTAACCTTGTCCATATATTAAACATCAGAGCACTAATGTTTTAGCTTCCTGTACAAACTGCTAGTGTTATAACTAGTGTTAGAACAGCTTAGTAATATAGATGGTTAGTGGATAGGGGAGCTACAGACAGGGAAACTCGGTTGAAATCTGGGAAATGTGATGGTTGGCCAGTAGGGGGCACAAGACCAGTCCATTCCAGTCTGTTTCCTTTTGTATCACAAGGGATTGGAGGATGACAATGGGGGCTTGTCCAGAATCAATCCCTGGCCTTGACTCCCTAGAGATGATTTGTTTTAAACAATATGCTGAAAATTCCCCCTATAGCCTATCAGAGGGAAAGGTTGAGCTATCAATGTATTGCTTAATCCTATCAGATCATCTCAGATCTCCACAAGTGTCTAGGGGGTAGGCAATAGGGGTTGTTTCTGGACAGGGTCTATTCAGGGGTCTTGACCACCTCAGAGAGCATTGACTACCTCAGAGAGCATTGACCACCTCAGAGAGCATTGACCACCTCAGAGAGCATTGACCACCTCAGAGAGTATTGACCACCTCAGAGAGCATTGACCACCTCAGAGAGCATTCACCACCTCAGAGAGCATTCACCACCTCAGATAGCATTCACCACCTCAGAGAGCATTCACCACCTCAGAGAGCATTCACCACCTCAGAGAGCATTGACCACCTCAGAGAGCATTCACCACCTCAGAGAGCATTGACCACCTCAGAGAGCATTGACCACCTCAGAGAGCACTCACCACCTCAGAGAGCACTCACCACCTCAGAATCTGCAACATAAAAGGTTTAACATTTGATATTGTTACAATGAAATGCTGCTATGGATTAATGTCGGTTTCTATGGCTCTGCCCTCATTGTATAAAACAATCACAACAGAGTTTGGGAGTAGAGACATCAGACGTGTGATGACTCCACTGAACAAAGATCTAGTTGGACACCCAATCCGTTCATCTTCAGTCCGTTTACGAGTGGTACTGTGCCAAGTTTCCGACTCTCGATGTCTTTGAAAATAATTGTCTTCAGCGAGGAAAAAATAAACAAAAATGCCCTTCCAACAATGACTTCAGTCGTAGGTTGTGTTTTGATCGATGTAGACATCTTGTCCACGGGGGATTTGACAGGATCCTTGTTTTAGATTAACTTTGAAAGAATGGGCTAAAAAGATTTGGCATAGCAACAGAGGTGACTGCCATTCAACAGAGGGGCTCTGTAGCCAGAGTATGACAAACAAGCCAGGCTTTTCTCTGCAGGAGAACTATTCCAAACTATTCCATGTGGCTTTGCAAGCGGTTGCCAATAGATATTACTGGGCTGACATTTGTCAATGTTTTCATTAAATGATCCATCGTGGTCTAATTGTGATGTTCAGGCTCAATGTTTGGTTTGTAATCATTCAGCATTCTATATAGATGTATTGGCGATCAGATGAACAACACAAATTCAAGGAATTTCTAGGAACATACAGTTTTCAAACTACTTGAAACTCAATCCCTATCAGTCCATATCTGGTATAAAAAAAAAATGACATAAAAAATGTCAGTTTCAACCTCAAATTCTGTATCTTACCTGCCTTTCTCTGTTTCGAGCCCTAAAAAGGCATATTGTCTATCTACCCATCTACCCTGGATAGAAACCCACAGTACCTCTGGCGTTCTGACACAGCAGTCGAGGTGTGTCTACTGAGGTGCACCTCCCAGGAGGGAGGGAGGGAGGGAGGGAGGGAGGGAGGGAGGGAGGGAGGGAGGGAGGGAGGGGAAGAAAGAGGGTAAACCCTTCTCATTGGCAATTTACTTTGCTGCATAAAAAACCCTAACTTCCTGAGAAGGAGCTGAGGGAGGGAGGGAGGGAGGGAGGGAGGGAGGGAGGGAGGGAGGGAGGGAGGGAGGGGAAGAGAAACAGAGAAAGAGGTGGAGGGGAGAGTAAAACAGTCAGTCAGACAGAGAGACAGAGGGAGAGTAAACAGTCAGTCAGACAGAGAGACAGGGGGAGAGTAAAACAGTCAGTCAGACAGGGAGACGGGGGGAGAGTAAAACAGTCAGACAGACAGAGAGACAGAGGGAGAATAAAACAGTTTGTCAGACAGAGAGGGAGAGTAAAACAGTCAGTCAGACAGAGAGACAGAGGGAGAGTAAAAGAGTCAGTCAGACAGAGAGACAGAGGGAGAGTAAAACAGTCAGTCAGACAGAGAGACAGAGGGAGAGTAAAACAGTAAGTCAGACAGAGAGACAGAGGGAGAGTAAAACAGACAGAGAGACAGAGGGAGAGTAAAACAGTCAGACAGAGAGACAGAGGGAGAGTAAAACAGTCAGTCAGACAGAGAGACAGGGGAGAGGAAAACAGTCAGAGAGACAGAGGGAGAGTAAAACAGTCAGACAGAGAGACAGAGGGAGAGTAAAACAGTCAGACAGAGAGACAGAGGGAGAGTAAAACAGTCAGTCAGACAGAGGAGAGGAAAACAGCCAGTCAGACAGGGAGACAGGGGGAGAGTAAAACAGTCAGTCAGACAGAGAGACAGGGGGAGAGTAAAACAGTCAGTCAGACAGAGAGACAGGGGGAGAGTAAAACAGTCAGTCAGACAGGGAGACAGAGGGAGAGTAAAATAGTCAGTCAGACAGAGAGACAGGGGGAGAGTAAAACATTCAGGGAGACAGGGGGAGAGTAAAACAGTCAGACAGAGAGACAGAGGGAGAGTTAAAACAGTCAGTCAGACAGAGAGACAGAGGGAGAGTAAAACAGTCAGTCAGACAGAGAGACAGAGGGAGAGTAAAACAGTCAGTCAGACAGAGAGACAGAGGGAGAATAAAACAGTCAGTCAGACAGAGAGACAGAGGGAGAATAAAACAGTCAGTCAGACAGAGAGACAGAGGGAGAGTAAAACAGTCAGACAGAGAGACAGAGGGAGAGTAAAACAGTCAGTCAGACAGAGAGACAGGGGAGAGGAAAACAGTCAGAGAGGCAGAGGGAGAGTAAAACAGTCAGACAGAGAGACAGAGGGAGAGTAAAACAGTCAGACAGAGAGACAGAGGGAGAGTAAAACAGTCAGTCAGACAGAGAGACAGGGGAGAGGAAAACAGCCAGTCAGACAGGGAGACAGGGGGAGAGTAAAACAGTCAGTCAGACAGAGAGACAGGGGGAGAGTAAAACAGTCAGTCAGACAGAGAGACAGGGGGAGAGTAAAACAGTCAGTCAGACAGGGAGACAGAGGGAGAGTAAAATAGTCAGTCAGACAGAGAGACAGGGGGAGAGTAAAACATTCAGTCAGACAGGGAGACAGGGGGAGAGTAAAACAGTCAGACAGAGAGACAGAGGGAGAGTAAAACAGTCAGTCAGACAGAGAGACAGAGGGAGAGTAAAACAGTCAGACAGAGGGAGAATAAAACAGTCAGTCAGACAGAGAGACAGAAGGAGAATAAAACAGTCAGTCAGGCAGAGAGACAGAGGGAGAGTAAAACAGTCAGTCAGACAGAGAGACAGAGGGAGAGTAAAACAGTCAGTCAGACAGAGAGACAGAGGGAGAATAAAACAGTCAGTCAGACAGAGAGACAGAGGGAGAGTAAAACAGACAGAGAGACAGAGGGAGAGTAAAACAGTCAGTCAGACAGAGGGAGAGTAAAACAGTCAGTCAGACAGAGAGACAGGGGGAGAGTAAAACAGTCAGTCAGACAGAGAGACAGAGGGAGAATAAAACAGTCAGTCAGACAGGGAGACAGAGGGAGAGTAAAACAGACAGAGAGACAGAGGGAGAGTAAAACAGTCAGACAGAGAGACAGAGGGAGAGTAAAACAGTCAGTCAGACAGAGAGACAGAGGGAGAGTAAAACAGTCAGTCAGACAGAGAGACAGGGGAGAGGAAAACAGTCAGTCAGACAGAGAGACAGAGGGGTAGTAAAACAGTCAGTCAGACAGGGAGACAGGGGGAGAGTAAAACAGTCAGTCAGACAGAGAGACAGGGGAGAGTAAAACAGTCAGTCAGACAGAGAGACAGGGGGAGAGTAAAACAGTCAGTCAGACAGAGAGACAGAGGGAGAATAAAACAGTCAGTCAGACAGAGAGACAGAAGGAGAATAAAACAGTCAGTCAGACAGAGAGACAGAGGGAGAGTAAAACATTCAGTCAGACAGAGAGACAGAGGGAGAGTAAAACAGTCAGTCAGACAGAGAGACAGAGGGAGAATAAAACAGTTAGTCAGACAGAGAGACAGAGGGAGAGTAAAACAGTCAGTCAGACAGAGTGAGAGTAAAACAGTCAGTCAGACAGAGAGACAGGGGGAGAGTAAAACAGTCAGTCAGACAGAGAGACAGGGGAGAGGAAAACAGCCAGTCAGACAGGGAGACAGAGGGAGAATAAAACAGTTAGTCAGACAGAGAGACAGAGGGAGAGTAAAACAGTCAGTCAGACAGAGGGAGAGTAAAACAGTCAGTCAGACAGAGAGGCAGGGGGAGAGTAAAACAGTCAGTCAGACAGAGAGACAGGGGGAGAGTAAAACAGTCAGTCAGACAGGGAGACAGAGGGAGAGTAAAATAGTCAGTCAGACAGAGAGACAGGGGGAGAGTAAAACATTCAGTCAGACAGGGAGACAGGGGGAGAGTAAAACAGTCAGACAGAGAGACAGAGGGAGAGTAAAACAGTCAGTCAGACAGAGAGACAGAGGGAGAGTAAACAGTCAGACAGAGGGAGAATAAAACAGTCAGTCAGACAGAGAGACAGAAGGAGAATAAAACAGTCAGTCAGGCAGAGAGACAGAGGGAGAGTAAAACAGTCAGTCAGACAGAGAGACAGAGGGAGAGTAAAACAGTCAGTCAGACAGAGAGACAGAGGGAGAATAAAACAGTCAGTCAGACAGAGAGACAGAGGGAGAGTAAAACAGACAGAGAGACAGAGGGAGAGTAAAACAGTCAGTCAGACAGAGGGAGAGTAAAACAGTCAGTCAGACAGAGAGACAGGGGGAGAGTAAAACAGTCAGTCAGACAGAGAGACAGAGGGAGAATAAAACAGTCAGTCAGACAGGGAGACAGAGGGAGAGTAAAACAGACAGAGAGACAGAGGGAGAGTAAAACAGTCAGACAGAGAGACAGAGGGAGAGTAAAACAGTCAGTCAGACAGAGAGACAGGGGAGAGGAAAACAGTCAGAGAGACAGAGGGAGAGTAAAACAGTCAGTCAGACAGAGAGACAGAGGGAGAGTAAAACAGTCAGTCAGACAGAGAGACAGGGGAGAGGAAAACAGTCAGTCAGACAGAGAGACAGAGGGGTAGTAAAACAGTCAGTCAGACAGGGAGACAGGGGGAGAGTAAAACAGTCAGTCAGACAGAGAGACAGGGGAGAGTAAAACAGTCAGTCAGACAGAGAGACAGGGGGAGAGTAAAACAGTCAGTCAGACAGAGAGACAGAGGGAGAATAAAACAGTCAGTCAGACAGAGAGACAGAAGGAGAATAAAACAGTCAGTCAGACAGAGAGACAGAGGGAGAGTAAAACATTCAGTCAGACAGAGAGACAGAGGGAGAGTAAAACAGTCAGTCAGACAGAGAGACAGAGGGAGAATAAAACAGTTAGTCAGACAGAGAGACAGAGGGAGAGTAAAACAGTCAGTCAGACAGAGGGAGAGTAAAACAGTCAGTCAGACAGAGAGACAGGGGGAGAGTAAAACAGTCAGTCAGACAGAGAGACAGGGGAGAGGAAAACAGCCAGTCAGACAGGGAGACAGGGGGAGAGTAAAACAGTCAGTCAGACAGAGAGACAGGGGGAGAGTAAAACAGTCAGTCAGACAGAGAGACAGGGGGAGAGTAAAACAGTCAGTCAGACAGGGAGACAGAGGGAGAGTAAAATAGTCAGTCAGACAAAGAGACAGGGGGAGAGTAAAACATTCAGTCAGACAGGGAGACAGGGGGAGAGTAAAACAGTCAGACAGAGAGACAGAGGGAGAGTAAAACAGTCAGTCAGACAGAGAGACAGAGGGAGAGTAAAACAGTCAGACAGAGGGAGAATAAAACAGTCAGTCAGACAGAGAGACAGAAGGAGAATAAAACAGTCAGTCAGGCAGAGAGACAGAGGGAGAGTAAAACAGTCAGTCAGACAGAGAGACAGAGGGAGAGTAAAACAGTCAGTCAGACAGAGAGACAGAGGGAGAATAAAACAGTCAGTCAGACAGAGAGACAGAGGGAGAGTAAAACAGACAGAGAGACAGAGGGAGAGTAAAACAGTCAGTCAGACAGAGGGAGAGTAAAACAGTCAGTCAGACAGAGAGACAGGGGGAGAGTAAAACAGTCAGTCAGACAGAGAGACAGAGGGAGAATAAAACAGTCAGTCAGACAGGGAGACAGAGGGAGAGTAAAACAGACAGAGAGACAGAGGGAGAGTAAAACAGTCAGTCAGACAGAGAGACAGGGGAGAGGAAAACAGTCAGAGAGACAGAGGGAGAGTAAAACAGTCAGAGAGACAGAGGGAGAGTAAAACAGTCAGTCAGACAGAGAGACAGGGGAGAGGAAAACAGTCAGTCAGTCAGAGAGACAGAGGGATAGTAAAACAGTCAGTCAGACAGGGAGACAGGGGGAGAGTAAAACAGTCAGTCAGACAGAGAGACAGGGGAGAGTAAAACAGTCAGTCAGACAGAGAGACAGGGGGAGAGTAAAACAGTCAGTCAGACAGAGAGACAGAGGGAGAATAAAACAGTCAGTCAGACAGAGAGACAGAAGGAGAATAAAACAGTCAGTCAGACAGAGAGACAGAGGGAGAGTAAAACATTCAGTCAGACAGAGAGACAGAGGGAGAGTAAAACAGTCAGTCAGACAGAGAGACAGAGGGAGAATAAAACAGTTAGTCAGACAGAGAGACAGAGGGAGAGTAAAACAGTCAGTCAGACAGAGGGAGAGTAAAACAGTCAGTCAGACAGAGAGACAGGGGGAGAGTAAAACAGTCAGTCAGACAGAGAGACAGAGGGAGAATAAAACAGTCAGTCAGACAGAGAGACAGAGGAAGTAGGGGGAGAGGGGGAGAGAGACGGGGACGGGGAGGGAGATAGAGAGACAGACACACAGAGAGAGACAGACACACAGAGAGAGAGAGTCAAGGAGAGAGACAGTAACAGAGAGAGAGAGAGACAGACACACAGTCAGAGACAGGCACACAGAGGGAGACAGACACACAGAGGGAGACAGACACACGGAGGGACAGACACACGGGCAGACAGACACAGAGGGAGACAGACACAGAGGGCGACAGACACGCAGGCGACAGACACAGAGGGAGACAGACACAGAGGGAGACAGACACACGGGGAGACAGACACAGAGGGAGACAGACACAGAGGGCGACAGACACACAGGCGACAGACACAGAGGGAGACAGACACAGAGGGAGACAGACACAGTGGGCGACAGACACGCAGGCGACAGACACAGTGGGCGACAGACACGCAGGCGACAGACACAGTGGGCGACAGACACGCAGGCGACAGACACAGAGGGAGACAGACACAGGGAGAGACAGACAGAGAAGAAGGAAGATAGGGCGACAGACAGAGAGGGGGGGAGAGATGGGGAGCGAGAGACAGAGAGAGACTAGGAAAAGGGGTGGGGAGAGAGATGGGGAACGAGAGACAGAGTGAGACTAGGAGGAGGGGTGGGGAGAGAGATGGGGAGCGAGAGACAGAGAGAGACTAGGAGGGGGGTGTGGAGAGAGATGGGGAGCGAGAGACAGAGAGAGACTAGGAGAGAGTTTAATTTGCCAGCGCCTTGTCAATGACCAGTAGGAGCAGACTCAAAGCAATAAGTATTCACTATGTTCTAGGCCTTGGCTAGCCACAGTGATTCAAGGGCTTTGTCTATAGACATGGATGGGTCAAATGAACAATTCCCTGGATTTCTCTCTCTCTCTCTCAATGTCTGTATCCTTCTCTCTCTCAATGTCTGTATCCTTCTCTCTCTCAATGTCTGTATTCTTCTCTCTCTCTCTCTCGTTCTCTACATGTGTCTTTCTCGTTGCCTTTCCCCTGGTAGCTTTTAGGCAACATTTGCACAAGTGAACACTTTTTTGGCCTGCGTCCCAAATGTTCCCTCCAGACCTCGCTCGGTTTCCCTTTTGTGGTTTTGTGCCTTTCCCTTTTATTTTCCTCTCCCTCAAGCCTGCTGCTACTATCTGACTTCACTCCCTTTTCTTTTCCTCTCCCTCAAAGCCTGCTGCTACTATCTGACTTCACTCCCTTTTCTTTTCCTCTCCCTCAAGCCTGCTGCTACTATCTGACTTCACTCCCTTTTCTTTTCCTCTCCCTCAAGCCTGCTGCTACTATCTGACTTCACTCCCTTTTCTTTTCCTCTCCCTCAAGCCTGCTGCTACTATCTGACTTCACTCCCTTTTCTTTTCCTCTCCCTCAAGCCTGCTGCTACTATCTGACTTCACTCCCTTTTCTTTTCCTCTCCCTCAAGCCTGCTGCTACTATCTGACTTCACTCCCTTTTCTTTTCCTCTCCCTCAAGCCTGCTGCTACTATCTGACTTCACTCCCTTTTCTTTTCCTCTCCCTCAAGCCTGCTGCTACTATCTGACTTCACTCCCTTTTCTTTTCCTCTCCCTCAAGCCTGCCGCTACTATCTGACTTCACTCACATGTATTTACAGTGATATCTAGCTGTGTGCACCCAAGTGTGCTCAGGGATAGGGGAGCTATTTGTAAAATATTCAATGGAATCTTCCAGACTGGAACACTGTTGAGGGTATTTCAGTGTGTTGAATGTGATTATAAAGGTTTGGTGGTGTGTTGTAGTCAACAGAGTGTATGTCTGGATCTAGATTACAATGAAAAAAAAAAACGAGTCTAGGATCAGCTCTACCAACATTGAACCTCACCTCAACCATTACAAGCAAAACAACCTCACCCACCCAGGACCAGTATAAAGACAACCAACATCCCCAGGAGGGAAGCATCTCTCTCCCTCTCCCCAGCAAGAGGCCTTCTTCCTGGGGCTCCACTCCGCCACCCTCCCTGCTCCTCCCTAGCTTCCTGGGGAGTGTGGTCATCCCTCTTTACTACAACAGATGAGGTCTGTGTCTCAAATGGCACCCTATTCCCTATGTAGTGAACTACTTTCAACCTCAGCCTTATGGGCCCTTATTTTTACATCGCCTCTCCAAACCAGTCAGTCGGACAGATGGATGGGAGAGAGGGAGAGGGAGGGAGGGAGAGGGAGGGCGGTAGAGGGGCAGAGAGACGGGGGGAGGGGGAGACAGACAGGGAGGAGAGGGGAAGATAGACAGGGAGAGGGGGAGACAAAGAGGGAGGAGAGGGGCAGAGAGACGGGGGGAGGGGGAGACAGACAGGGAGGAGAGGGGCAGAGAGACGGAGGGAGGGGGAGACAGACAGGGAGGAGAGGGGCAGAGAGACGGGGGGAGGGGGAGACAGACAGGGAGGAGAGGGGAAGACAGACAGGGAGAGGGGGAGACAGACAGGGAGAGGGGGAGACAGACAGGGAGGAGAGGGGAAGATAGACAGGGAGAGGGGGAGACAGACAGGGAGAGGGGGAGGCAGACAGGGAGAGGGGGAGAAACAGACACAGAGAGAGACAGACACAGGAAGACAGACACGGTTTCGCTTCAAATAAAGATGATTACTTCATATAAAGATGATTACCACTTTGTTAATGGAACCAAACCAAGGCCTCTGCTGAGGAGAGAAAGAAGCACAGGGAGAGTTCACTGTCATGGCAACAACATGCTGTTCTTTTTTCTACTCTTTCATGTTGCGCAAAGGGCTCTTTTCTTTGCTGGGGTTTAATGGCCGATTTTAAAATAACCATATGTGTGTTAGATCAGTACAGTGGAGAGGCCAGGTGAATCTACTGTAGAATACCAGGTGAATCTACTGTAGAATACCAGGTGAATCTACTGTAGACTACCAGGTGAATCTACTGTAGACTACCAGGTGAATCTACTGTAGACTACCAGGTGAATCTACTGTAGACTACCAGGTGAATCTACTGTAGACTACCAGGTGAATCTACTGTAGACTACCAGGTGAATCTACTGTAGACTACCAGGTGAATCTACTGTAGACTACCAGGTGAATCTACTGTTGAATACCAGGTGAATATACTGTAGACTACCAGGTGAATCTACTGTAGACTACCAGGTGAATCTACTGTAGACTACCAGGTGAATCTACTGTAGACTACCAGGTGAATCTACTGTAGACTACCAGGTGAATCTACTGTAGACTATCAGGTGAATCTATTGTAGACTACCAGGTGAATTTACTGTAGACTATCAGGTGAATCTACTGTAGACTACCAGGTGAATCTACTGTAGACACCAGGTGAATCTACTGTAGGCTACCAGGTGAATCTACTGTAGACTACTAGGTGAATCTACTGTATGCTACAAGGTGACTACCAGGTGAATATACTGTAGACTACTAGGTGAATCTACTGTAGGCTACCAGGTGAATCTACTGTAGACTACCAGGTGATTCTACTGTAGACTACCAGGTGAACCTACTGTAGGCTACCAGGTGAATCTACTGTAGACTACAGGTGAATCTACTGTAGACTACCAGGTGAATCTACTGTAGGCTACCAGGTAAATCTACTGTAGGCTACCAGGTGAATCTACTGCAGGCTACCAGGTGAATCTACTGTAGACTACCAGGTGAATCTCCTTTAGGCTACCAGGTGAATCTACTGTAGACTACCAGGTGAGTCTACTGTAGGCTACCAGGTGAATCTACTGTAGACTACCAGGTGAGTCTACTGTAGGCTACCAGGTGAATCTACTGTAGACTACCAGGTAGATCTATTGTAGGCTGTTCCTGTAAATATCCATATAGGACTATTGTCCTCCGACTGCCATATATTCCCTGTGTATAGGAGAGGTAAGGTGACTGCTGAAGTTCTACACTGGCATGTCCACACCCTTTAAAGCAGCACACCTCTCTATGTATAATATACCTCACTACAAAAAATATGCCTCACTACGTACAATATGCCTCACTATGTATAATATAGATCACTACGTATAATATACCTCACTACATATAATATAGATCACTACGTATAATATACCTCACTACGTATAATATACCTCACTACATATAATATAGATCACTACGTATAATATACCTCACTACGTATAATATACCTCACTACATATAATATACCTCACTACGTATAATATACCTCACTACGTATAATATACCTCACTACGTATAATATACCTCACTACATATAATATACCTCACTACGTATAATATACCTCACTACGTATAATATACCTCACTACGTATAATATACCTCTCTACGTATAATATACCTCACTACATATAATATACCTCACTACGTATAATATACCTCACTACGTATAATATACCTCACTACCTATAATATAGATCACTACGTATAATATACCTCACTACGTATAATATACCTCACTACGTATAATATAGATCACTACGTATAATATACCTCTCTACGTATAATATACCTCACTACGTATAATATGCCCCTTCACATATAATATACCTCTCTACGTATAATATACCTCACTACGTATAATATACCTCACTACGTATAATATACCTCACTACGTGTAATATACCTCTCTACGTATAATATACCTCACTAGGTATAATATACCCCTTCACGTATAATATACCTCTCTACGTATAATATACCTCTCTATGTATAATATACCTCCCTACGTATAATATACCTCTCTACGTATAACTTCCTTGTACAAACATTTTTTTGAAAGCGTAAAGTGTCAGTGATCAGGCTGAGGTAGCACATTGTAATGTTTGTAATTTGTTCAGAGTAAAATGACCTTCTCTTCATTTTTCTCTCTGCTTTTCCCTCTCTCCTCTCCCAGGGACATCATCAAGAGAATAGACCAGTCTGAGTTTGAGGGATTTGAATACATCAACCCCCTGCTGCTATCCACGGAGGAGTCTGTATGAGGGGGAGGAGACCTCCTTTTCTTCTCCCACCTGTGTCTGTCTACTGCCCCGTCCACCCCCACCCCTCTCTCAGCCAAATCAATGAACAACTCCCTCTGGCGAGGAGGAGTGGGATGGAGGGAGAACAAAGGGAGGACAAGAAATTCTCGGCTTTGCACGAGGGACGAGGCTCGAGGACACAAATGCAAAAAGGAGCCTTTTTTCTTTTGTCGTGGATCTCCCACAATGGATTGCATTATTCTGTCGCCGGGGAAAAACTCTTTGGAGGTGGTCAACACAACAAAATACACAGGAACATTCTCAAAACTCAGTTGTTGATTGTCTTCCTGTTTTTTTGGCTTCGCGGTTTTGATTGTTTCCCCCAGCAACTCAATTTCTGTGTCAGCAGCACGGCAGAAAGCAACGTAATTCTGTGCCTGCCATTGTAGAACCCGACTTTTACATCCCCCCCCCCCCCCCCCCCCGGTGGAATATGAAGGTTCTACGACTCAGAACTTGAATTTATGTTGTAGGAAGCTTCGCTGCCTCGAGCAAAACTAGAATGTACAATGATGAAGGAAAAAAATAATGCTAGAAGTTATTCTTGTGTATTCTACTGTAGGTAGCTGTCTTTTTATTGATTCTAAATGGTTCCTTTTATTCATGACCATGGACTTCGTTTATTTTCTTCAGCCAGTTTGATTTTCAGCCAATTCATTTTTTAATTTAAGAAGTGCCTCAAAGATCTAATCTACATCATGTTTCTGATTGCACTCAGCGATTGTTTCCATTTCCCTTCAGCTGCCTGGGTGGTTGGTCAGTTCCATTCAGCTGCCTGGGTGGTCGGTCAGTTCCCTTCAGCTGCCTGGTGGGTTGGTCAGTTCCATTCAGCTGCCTGGGTGGTCGGTCAGTTCCATTCAGCTGCCTGGGTGGTCGGTCAGTTCCCTTCAGCTGCCTGGTGGGTCGGTCAGTTCCCTTCAGCTGCCTGGTGGGTTGGTCAGTTCCCTTCAGCTGCCTGGGTGGTTGGTCAGTTCCCTTCAGCTGCCTGGGTGGTTGGTCAGTTCCCTTCAGCTGCCTGGTGAGTTGGTCAGTTCCCTTCAGCTGCCTGGTGGGTTGGTCAGTTCCCTTCAGCTGCCTGGTGGGTTGGTCAGTTCCCTTCAGCTGCCTGGAGGGTTGGTCAGTTCCCTTCAGCTGCCTGGTGGGTTGGTCAGTTCCCTTCAGCTGCTTGATGGGTTGGTCAGTTCCCTTCAGCTGCCTGGTGGTTGGTCAGTTCCCTTCAGCTGCCTGGTGGGTTGGTCAGTTCCCTTCAGCTGCCTGGTGGGTTGGTCAGTTCCCTTCAGCTGCCTGGGGGGTTGGTCAGTTCCCTTCAGCTGCCTGGGGGGTTGGTCAGTTCCCTTCAGCTGCCTGGGGGGTTGGTCAGTTCCCTTCAGCTGCCTGGTGGGTTGGTCAGTTCCCTTCAGCTGCCTGGGGGGTTGGTCAGTTCCCTTCAGCTGCATGGTGGTTGGTCAGTTCCATTCAGCTGCCTGGTGGTTGGTCAGTTCCATTCAGCTGCCTGGTGGGTTGGTCAGTTCCCTTCAGCTGCCTGGGTGGTTGGTCAGTTCCCTTCAGCTGCCTGGTGGGTTGGTCAGTTCCATTCAGCTGCCTGGTGTGTTGGTCAGTTCCATTCATCTGCCTGGTGGGTTGGTCAGTTCCATTCAGCTGCCTGGGTGGTTGGTCAGTTCCCTTCAGCTGCCTGGGTGGTTGGTCAGTTCCCTTCAGCTGCCTGGTGGGTTGGTCAGTTCCCTTCAGCTGCCTGATGGGTTGGTCAGTTCCCTTCAGCTGCCTGGTGGGTTGGTCAGTTCCCTTCAGCTGCCTGGTGGGTTGGTCAGTTCCCTTCAGCTGCCTGATGGGTTGGTCAGTTCCCTTCAGCTGCCTGGTGGGTTGGTCTGCTGGTGAAGAAAGCCATTGGAACACATCATTCATAAAGACCACAGGTCCTCAATTCTAAGAAGTTTTCATGCACTGATTTGTTCATTAATTGTGCATACACTAAAATGTAAACTATGCCAATGTTTTAAGAGTTAAAGATTTAACAACCTTCAGCTTGATGATCACCCTGAGCTTGATCATCACAACACAAACTATCGTCTGTGGGTGAACAGAATTCTGAACGATAATGCATAGTCCTCCGCACTAAAGTCTGGGCTACACTACGTCACTTAGAACATCTTAACAATTCCAAGTTGCCATAGTACGTTGCCATGGTAAGTTGCCATAGTACGTTGCCATAAACAGCATAAAGATGTAAGTTAGTTGATCGCCGTAGATTGTGAGTGAAGTACGTTTTAATGGGGAACTCGTTCTAAATTGTGCATTGTCACATTTTGAGAACTGATCGAACGCTCAAATGTTGTATAACAACTCATTTTATAAATGAGGCCCCATGTCTTATGCCATTTGAATGGTTGCTTCTTTAAAATGAACGTTGTGGAGCACAGTAGCCAGCTTCTGATGAAAGCATGGTTATATATGGTTAAATACAGTACAGGGCTACATCACTCCTGAATGATTGAACCTTTTAACTTATTGTCTGCGTACACTGGTGCAAAATGTGACAAACTGTGTTGGATGTCAGTGACTGGCAGGCTGGTGATTTGGACTTTGACTGCACAGCAGAAGGCTACACTGATTATAATAGTTGAGGGCTGGACATGGTGGTGGGGGAAGACATTGTTAAGGTGCACATGCTGACCTGCACTACAACTGACCTGTAATCAGTGAATAGGGGCGAGATTAATGAAGCTGTGGCATATCCACAGATTAGTCGCATACTCGAGAAAACACACACACACACACACACACACACACACACACACAGTTCAACAAGCAAGCATTCTCTTCATCTACGTAAGGGGAGATTCCACTTTTTCAAAGCCCTTTTACTTTTGATATCACATCAGTGTCACCATTTTGTTTTATTTATGAACTGTGTTTTATGTTGAACTCAAAAGGAATACATTCACATGACATTGTCTGGCGAGAGACCAACGGATTAACTGAAGCGGTAGCTCCTGCAATTGTTGCTAACGCTTAAAAGCAACGGCCATTTTAAACCAGAAAAAGAGAAAAGAAAGGTTGGATCTCAATTGTTTTTTCTTTGATTCCTCACATCCTCTATTCTCGTCTCCTCTCGTCTCCTCTCGTCTCCTCAAAATGCATTAGAGCAGAAGACTGGCGGTTCCTCCCAATACAATTGAGATTCCCTTAAAGAGTATCTGTAAAAATGGTATTTAGTACATGATTTTTTGTGTGTTTTAAAACATATTTGCTGGTTGGATGTGCTTAATTCTGCTTTAACGCATCTCTGTAAATATCTGTAATTATTAAAAACAAAAATGTTTTTCCGTGAACTGATCTCGTTTTTGTTCTCTGTAGCCACATGAGGAAAGCATTTGATGCTCAATATATTGTCACTGCAGTTTCTTTGGAAGTAACACTGCGATGTTATGGGAAACCCTTAGATGTCTGGTCGCTAGTTTTAAAGAATCAATACTTTTGAAATGCACATTTCTAATTTAATTCATAATTACTTGCAAGCTGTTTTCTTGTGTGTTAAATGTTGTAGCCCATAGAAAATTGTTCAACCATTTCTATCTCAAGATTTTGTTTGAGAAATGTATACTAAATGAAAACGGCTTCCTGATACTGAGTTGCACCACCCTCCTGCCCTCAGGACAGCTTCAGTTTGTTGAGGCATGGACTCTACAAGATGTCGAATGCGTTCCACAGGGATGCTGGCCCATGTTGACTCCAATGCTTCCCACAGTTGTGTCAAGTTGGCTGGATGTCCTTTGGATGGTGGACCATTCTTGATACACATGAGAGACTGTTGAGAGTGAAAAACCCAGCAGTGTTGCAGTTCTTGACACAAACCGGTGTGCCTGGCACCTACTACCATACCCTGTTCAAAGGCACTTAAACCTTTTGTCTTGCCCATTCACCCTCTGAATGGCACACATACACAATCCATGTCCATCCATTGTCTCATGGCTTAAATGTTTAATTTTTTACCTGTCTTAACAAAACAGTATTTATCCACAGTCTGCTCTGGGCAAGTCCGGGTCCTGGAGTGTCTTAACAAAACAGTATTTATCCACAGTCAGCTCTGGGCAAGTCCGGGTCCTGGAGTGTCTTAACAAAACAGTATTTATCCACAGTCTGCTCAGTGCAAGTCCGGGTGCTGGAGTGACTTAACAAAACAGTATTTATCCACAGTCTGCTCTGGGCAAGTCTGGGTCCTGGAGTGTCTTAACAAAACAGTATTTATCCACAGTCTGCTCTGAGTGTCTTAACAAAACAGTATTTATCCACTGTCTGCTCTTGGCAAGTCCGGGTCCTGGAGTGTCTTAACAAAACAGTATTTATCCACAGTCTGCTCAGAGTGTCTTAACAAAACAGTATTTATCCACAGTCTGCTCTGAGTGTCTTAACAAAACACTATTTACCCACAGTCTGCTCTTGGCAAGTCTGGGTCCTGGAGTGTCTTAACAAAACAGTATTTATCCACAGTCTGCTCTGAGTGTCTTAACAAAACAGTATTTATCCACTGTCTGCTCTTGGCAAGTCCGGGTCCTGGAGTGTCTTAACAAAACACTATTTACCCACAGTCTGCTCTTGGCAAGTCTGGGTCCTGGAGTGTCTTAACAAAACAGTATTTATCCACAGTCTGCTCTGAGTGTCTTAACAAAACAGTATTTATCCACAGTCTGCTCTGAGTGTCTTAACAAAACAGTATTTATCAACAGTCTGCTCTGGGCAAGTCCGGGTCCTGGAGTGTCTTAACAAAACAGTATTTATCCACAGTCTGCTCAGAGTGTCTTAACAAAACAGTATTTATCCACAGTCTGCTCTGAGTGTCTTAACAAAACACTATTTACCCACAGTCTGCTCTTGGCAAGTCTGGGTCCTGGAGTGTCTTAACAAAACAGTATTTATCCACAGTCTGCTCTGGGCAAGTCCGGGTCCTGGAGTGTCTTAACAAAACAGTATTTATCCACAGTCTGCTCTGAGTGTCTTAACAAAACAGTATTTATCCACAGTCTGCTCTGAGTGTCTTAACAAAATGAAACCAAGATATTTAGACTGACTTCATCCTGTGTCTAGAAAAATGTATTTCAAATCAAATCAAATATATTTGTCACATACACGTGGTTAGCAGATGTTAATGCGAGTGTAGCGAAATGCTTGTGCTTCTAGTTCCGACAATGCAGTAATAACCAACGAGTAATCTAACCTAACAATTCCAAAACTACTACCTTATACACACAAGTGTAAAGGGATAAAGAATATGTATATAAAGATATATGAATGAGTGATGGTACAGAACGGCATAGGCAAGATGCAGTAGATGGTATAGAGTACAGTATGTACATATGAGATGAGTAATGTAGGGTATGTAAACAAAATGGCATAGTTTAAAGTGGCTAGTGATACATGTATTACATAAAGATGCAGTAGATGATACAGTACAGTATATACATATACATATAAGATGAATAATGTAGGGTATGTAAACATTATATTAAGTAGCATTGTAGCATTGTTTAAAGTGGCTAGTGACATCAAATCAAAGTGTATTTGTCACGTGCGCGTAATACAACATGTGTAGACCTGACAGTGAAATGCTTACTTACTTACATGCAGATATGTGGCAGCGGTAGTGGTGCGTCACTTGCATACCGGACGCATCAGACAGTTTGCAATCATAGAGATGGGAAGAGGGCACACCTCCTACATTCTTTATGGCAAGTGTGCCCTCTATCCATCTCTATGATTCCATCCTTGTGCGTGATGATAGGGTGGTGGGGGGAGGAAGAGGTGGGACAGGGAGAGGCCCTTACACAGGGGTTGGACATCTTACCAAGGGTGGGTGCAGGTTTTTACTCCAGCCAAGCAGTATCACACCAGATTCTACTAATCAAACAAGTAGTACAAATTTGAAGGCCTACATTCACTACAGTCTATCATGACAGGAATCTGTTCATTATAGGAAATTACTTCCTATAATGACATATATTTCCAAATGATCACAACGTC
The DNA here is from genome assembly GCF_002021735.2 of Oncorhynchus kisutch. NCBI lineage: Eukaryota > Metazoa > Chordata > Actinopteri > Salmoniformes > Salmonidae > Oncorhynchus > Oncorhynchus kisutch. The sequence continues at coordinate 78,960,987 of NC_034190.2, forward strand.
TATCACACAAGTATGTATCTGTATCGAAATGATGTTGTCGACTGCACTGAACCTGAAACATTTTATCTCTTCCTGGGCTTCGGAAATATCCCAGGACCGCAGCTTAAAGGAAAAGTCCACCCAAAAGCTATCTTTTGGTATCTGTTTCATTAGTCCATTGTTGATATAGTCCCATTGGGTGGACTTTTCCTTTAACTTCAGACTGCTACTGCTCTCTTGCTGGGCCCCTCACAAAGTTTGGGTGTCATGAATTTTTCACATTTCTTTTTATTTACCCTGTTTTAAAGGCCTGCTGAGATATTTTTTTTTTTTCTCTCTCTCTCTCTCTCTCTCTCTCTCTCTCTCTCTCTCTCTCTCTCTCTCTCTCTCTCTCTCTCTCTCTCTCTCTCTCTCTCTCTCTCTCTCTCTCTCTCTCTCTCTCTCTCTCTCTCTCTCTCTCTCTTCTCTCTCTCCCCCTCTCTCTCTCCCCCTCTCTCTCCTCCTCTCTCTCTCTCTCTCCTCCTCTCTCTCTCTCCCCCTCTCTCTCCCTCCCCCCTCTCTCTCCCTCCCAGCTGTCATTTCCCAGCTCTGCTGACATGAGGGCAGCCTCCTTTTTTTTCTCTCTCCTTCCTTCTTTCTTTTTTCTCTCCTTCTTTTATTTATTTATTCTATTTTTTGTCTCTCTCTCTCACTCTCTCTCTCTCTCCCCCCTCTCTCTCACTCTCTCTCTCTCCCCCCTCTCTCACTCTCTCTCTCTCCCCCCTCTCTCACTCTCTCTCTCTCTCTGTCTCTCTTGTTCCTTCTGTCTCATTCTCTCCCTCTCTCTCTTTCTGCCGGAGGGTAATGCGCGGCCAGGAGTTGTCCAAAGAGACTCACTGAGAAAAATAAGAAACTAGAGCAGTACTTTCTAAGACCTAGCCACCTGTCTCCTCCTGCATAAAGAATGATAGTAAAAAGCTTTGGAGCACCTCTTTGATGGCATTTTGGGCAAAAGAAGCTAACTCAGCACCACCATCCATTGAATCAGGTGGCTCATTCATCACAAAACCACTGATATTGCCAATTACTTTAATGATTTTTTCATTGGCAAGATTAGCAAACTTAGGCATGACATGCCAGCAACAAACGCTGGCACTACACATCCGAGTATAACTGATACAATTATGAAAGACAAGCATTGTCATTTTGAGTTCCGTTAAGTGAGTGTGGAAGAGGTGAAATTTTTGTTGTTGTCTACAACAATGACAAACCACCAGAGTCTGACAACTTGGATGGAAAATTACTGAGGATAATAGAGGTCCATATTGCAACTCCTATTTGCCATATCTTCAATCTAAGCCTACTAGAAAGTGTGTGCCCTCAGGCCTGGAGGGAAGCTAAAGTAATTCCACTACCCAAGAAATGTAAAGCCCTCTTTACTGGCTCAAACTGCTGACCAATCAGTCTGTTACCAACCCTTACCTTTACCAACGTAAAATAGACAGACTTTCCCTGCCTTTATTCAGTCATGTTTGGTTTCCTTGCAATCAACTGTTTGTTTGTAACACAACCAAATGTGATGGGTCATTTTGCGGGACGTATTGACCCGGAAAAACCGATTGGAAGACAACAAGTGACGAGCCCATTGTGCACCAATTATATGACCACTGTCTCGTTGATTGACTGTATTTTAACTCAATGACCACTGATCGTCTTGAAATCTAGCTGGGTAGATAGCCAATGAGCAGAGGTAAACAATATCCCATGATTCTTTGTTGTAAGACAAACCTTTCCATTGAACGCTGGCATAAGGACCGTTCTTTCGCCATTGCCAATTCTACCGCGAAGGAGCAAAGCTTATTACGCACAGCAGTATTTCAGTGACTTGCATCTTCAGCTGTTTATTTATCCAACATCATGGTGAATAAGTCAAGGAAAGCTAATTATAAGACTAGATATACGAATGTAGAAACAATTTTAGAGGAAATTCATCGTGAAAGTGAGACAGATCTGCTTTTTGAAGACTCAGTTTTGAAGACTAAAACTGAGGCATATTTTTTGAATGGAGAGGACATTGTTTGGACTTGCTTGGGGTCATTGTCCATTTGGAAGATCCATTTGCGACCAAGCTTTAACTTCCTGACTGATGTATTGAGGTCTTGCTTCAATATATCCACATACTTCTCTTCCTCATGACGCCATCTATTTTGTGAAACGCACCAGTCCCTACTGCAGCAAAGCACCCATCACAACATCATGCTGCCACCCCCGTGCTTCACGGTTGGGATGGTGCTCTTCAGCTTGCAAGCCCTCCCCCTTTTTCCTCCAAACATAACGATGGTAATTATGGCCAAACAGTTCTATTTTTGTTTCATCAGACCAGAGAACATTTCTCCAAAAGTCTGATCTTTGTCCCCATGTGCAAATGCAAACCGTAGTCTGGCTTTCTTATGGCGGTTTTGGAGCAGTGGCTTCTTTCTTGCTGAGCGGCCTTTCAGGTTATGTCGATATAAGACATGTTTTACTGTGGATATAGATACTTTTGTAACTGTTTCCTCCAGCATTTTCACAAGGTACTTTGCTGTTGTTCTGGGATTGATTTGCACTCTTCGCACCAAAGTACGTTCATCTCTAGGAGACAGAAAGCGTCTCTTTCCTGAGCAGTATGATGGTGTTTATACTTGCGTACTATTGTTTGTACAGATGAACATGGTACCTTCAGGCGTTTGGAAATTGCTCCCAAGGATGAACCAGACTTGTGGAGGTCTACAATTTCTTTTTCTGAGGTCTTTGCTGATTCTTTTGATTTCCCCATGATGTCAAGCAAAGAGGCACTGAGTTTGAAGGTAGGCCTTTAAATACAATCCACAGATGAATTCTCCAATTGACTCATATGATGTCAATTAGCAATTCAGAAGCTTCTAAGGCCATAATTTCTAAAGACATACATTTAAAGACATCATTTTCTGGAATTTTCCAACCTGTTTAAGGGCACAGTCAACTTAGAGTAAACTTCTGACCCACTGGAATTGTGATACAGTGAATTATAAATGAAATAATCTGTCTGTAAACAATTGTTGGAAAATGACTTGTGTCATGCACAAAGTAGCTGTCCTAACCAACTTGCCAAAACTATAGTTTGTTAACAAGAAATTTGTGGAGTGGTTGAAAAACAAGTTTTAGTGACTCCAACCTAAGTGTATGTAAACTTCCGACTTCAACTGTATGTGATAGTAAGAGTAGAGGCCTGAGGGAACACTCTAAATGTGTTATGAAATGTAATGTCATGTATATAACTGCCTTAATGTTGCTCTAACCCCCCAGGTAGAGTATTTATATTTATTATGGACCCCCATTAGCTGCTGCCAAGGCTGCAGCCACTCTTCCTGGAGTCCTGTAAAATTAAGGCAGTTTATTCAATTTGAAAAACATTACAAAACATTCACAGACTGTGTGCCCTCTGGACCCTACTCCACCACTACCACATAATTACAGTACACAATCCGTGTGTGTGTGTCTCTGCCTATGTTTGTGTTTGGGAACCTTATACACACCAGGTAGAGTAGCTGCTGCTGCCTTTGCAGGACCTAATAGGGATCCTTAATACAAAATAATGCTGGGCGATATGGCCAAAATATTGTTTCAATATTTTTCTTATTT
>NC_034190.2:78964704-79032204 GCF_002021735.2 Oncorhynchus kisutch
AAGAGAAACCTTAAAATCCTTCACCCCCCTGTAATAAAAACTATCACGTCATCTGCATACGCAGACAGTGCTATCGTGGGACCCTTCGTTACACCTGGCACAAAGAAACCAGTAGCTTCGCTCTTAAAAACAAAGCATTGGTTCAATCGCCAGACTATATAACTGCCCTGAAATTGGGCATCCCTGTCTGATGCCCCTTTCGACAGGGATGGGGCAACTTAAACCACCACCCACCTTCACCATACACGAGGCTCCAGCATACAGTAAATTCACCCAAGACATAAAAACATCCCCAAACCCAAAGGCTTTCATTATTTTAAACAAGTACTGGTGGTCCACACGATCAAAAGCCTTCTCCTGATCCAACGAAAGTAAACCCACATTACATCAGACAGTTTACAAATGTCTAAAACATCTCTTATCAGAAACAAGTTGTCAACAATAGAGCGATCAGGTACACAGTAGGACTGGTCCTTGTGGATCAACAACCCCAGATACTCTTTCAACCTGTTTGAGAGACATTTAGAAACAATTTTATATTCTGCGCACAGCAAAGCAACAGGTCTCCAATTTTTTATGAGAGCCAAATCCCCCTTTTTTGGCAACAGTGAAAGCACTGCACGTTGACAGGATACAGGAAGAGAACCCTCATGAAAAGATTCACACATCACTTCATAAAAGTCCTCCCCAATAGACCCCCAAAAGTGCTTATAAAACTCAGATGGTAAACCATCAATGCCAGGGGCTCGGCCTGTTGAGAGCTGCATAACTGCTGTGGACAGCTCCTGCAGTGTAATGTCAGCGTCCAATGCGACTCTCTGCTCAGGTCCCAATTTAGGAAGACCATGTAACAACTGTTCAGTACACATAGAGTCACAATCCTCCGCCTTATAAAGGGACGAGTAGAAATCCACGGCATGTTGACGCATTTCACTGTCATCTGTGGTCACCTTCCCATCAGGGAGACGAAGGCAGACCATCTGTTTACGTTGCAATGTCGACTGTCCTAGGTTAAAAAAAAAGCACTAGGAGCATCCATATCCTTGAGGGAAGCGAAACGAGACCTAATCAAGGCACCCTTCACTCTTTCATGCAGAAACGACCTCAGTTCATGTCTCTTGTCCTGTAAGTTCATGACTAGTCCAGGGTCATTCTGAGTGAGCAGCTTCAATTCAATAGATTTGATGTCCTGTTCAAGGGCCTTGATAGTCTCTTTAAATTCAGTTTGAGACAGAGCAGTATACTGTTGACAAAAAACTCGTATTTGGGCCTTCCCAACCTCCCACCATTGTCTCAAGGACTCAAAATTCCCTTTTATACCCCTCCATTTTTCCCAAAACAACAAAAACCTGTCACAAAACATGACATCATGTAACAATTTAACATTAAAATACCAGTAAGGTGATGACCTTCGTGGACAGGACAAGTGAATATCAACAGTAACCATATGATGGTCAGAGAAACCCACAGGAGTAATGGCACACTTTCCAACCCTACTACAGTATTGCTCAGATACATACAACCCGTCTAACCTTGCTGCACTGACACGACCTTCATTAATTTTTAGCCATGTGTACTGCCTAACTTTGGCATTCCTTACTCTCCACACATCAGAAAGCTCAAACTCAGTTAATAGGCCAGACAGGCAAGTGGCTGACGCAGGTGAGGTTCTTCAGCGGTGCGATCAACAGTAAAATCCACTGTACAGTTCCAGTCACCCCCTAAAACCATACACCCCTCTTGATCACACTGTCTTAACGTTTCCTTTAGTTGATCAAATACAGCAATACGCTCTGTACCCTCATTAGGAGCATAAACATTCAAAAAACAAACAAAAACGCCATAACATCCACCTTGACCAATAAAACCCGACCCTTGACAATCTCTGTTGTAGATACCACAGTCACCCCTAAGCCTGAGGAAAACAATATTGCCACCCCAGCACTGAAATTAGTACCATGACTGAGTACATGCTGCCCCTCCCACCACATACCCCAGTCAACCTCATTTTCCTCATCACTATGTGTCTCCTGTAGGAAAACTACATTAAGCCTTTTCTGTTTTATTACTTCTAATACCCAAGCCCTCTTATTCCTGTCCCTTCCCCCATTCATATTGAGAGAACCTACCCTTAGTACCTCCATGTAGAAAAGAGAAAAGAAAAGCAGAAGAAACCACAGAGAAACCAACGAGAAAAAGACACCCTATGAAGCATGATCATCATCATAATTTTTTTTCCTTCTCTTAACCTGAACACGTTTCCCACCACCTTTTGCTGCTGCAACAGCAGTAATAAATTTCCTCAAGCGAAACCGCTTCTTCTCACTCAGCTGGTCTAACCCCACCGTCTTCTGTAACATCACAGCTGACCTCACAAACTTATCAACATCAAAATAATCTGCCAATTTGACAGATTTCCCAAAAGTCTGATCCAGAAACTCATTTACCTCCTCTAGATCATAAACGGAGTCCTCACCAGCATCTGTCATATCTAAAGAGATATCCATATCCTTCTCTTGATCCTCCTCAGCTGAGAACATAGACAACTGACTCCCCTCTACCACATCCCTTTCAACACTCTCCACTTGCACCTCATCACTCGTACCAGGCGTCTCCTCCACTATCTGGGAGACTAGCCCCACCTGAACATCACTACTCATAGTGGGCATCTTCTCCACTAACTGAGAGCCTAGCTCCACATGAACCCCAGCACTCGTAGTGGGCATCTCCTCCACTACCTGGGAGCTTAGCTCCACATGAAAACCCTCCTGTACCTCATTACTCGTAATGGGCATCTCCTCCACTACCTGGGAACCTAGCTCCACATGAAAACCCTCCTGTACCTCATTACTCGTAGTGGGAAACTCCTCCACTACCTGGGAGCCTAGCTCTACATGAAACCCAGCACTCGTAGTGGGCATCTCCTCCACTCCCTGGGAGCCTAGCTCCACATGAACCCCCTCCTTTACCCCAGCACTCATACTGGGCACCTGCTCACCAGTCTGAGGAACTGGCTCTTCAGATACATCCTTACCTCCTACAACAATACTTTTCTGTAGCATAACATTTCCTTCTAATACAAGTTGCAAACCCGTGCCCTCAACACGGATAACTTGTTCCTCAGCAACAGGTGCTTTTGGCTGCTCTACCGCCGTCAGCTCACCTCTCCCTACATCAGTGGGCCCATGCGTTACGATGACCACCTGTGCCCCTCCCTCTGCCTTCTCCCTTTTCGGGCAAGCATGTCGCTTATGACCAACATCCCCACACTCAAAACATCGTTGACTACCCGTACTAGCATAAGCCATATACAATCTATTGTCATACTTGATTTTAAACGATAACTCTAAAGTTTGCTCCGGTGAGTCCAAAAACATAAACACCTGTCGCCGAAATGACATTACCTGTTTCAACGCCGGGTGTTTGCAACCCAACGGGACAACCTTAATTGAACTGGCGAACTTCCCAAAGCGCAATAACTCGCGCTCCAATAGCTCATTAGGAATAAACGGTGGTACATTTGAAATCGTTACCCTTGTTGACGGAGAAAAAAGCGGCGTAACTTGAATAAACATTCCTTTAAGAAGTACACCATGCTCAACCATCCGATCAACTAGACACTCTTCTTTAAGAAATACCACCACAGCTTTATTCATCCGGGATGCATACGCAATATTCTCATAGCCTACCTTCTCTCCTACGGCGACCAGAAACTCCTCCACCGTGACAGTAGCTTCAGTAACACACCTAAAGCCATGCCGAAGTGACAGGGACGGCATCCCCATTCGGGCTGCCATCCCCGCCAAAATCAGGGTAATTTAGATACGAAAACAAAATACTTAATTCTACCAAAACAAAAATAATAACGTTAATCATGCATCAACAAAAATGCCACCAAGAAATAGCAAACCGAAAGAAAGTTGTGAATATCTAACTCTCCACAACACACGCACTCCTTCACTCAAACAATTCCCAGCATGCACCAATCACTCCCAGCATGCAGAGAGAGAGAGAGAGAGAAACAGCTAGAGAGAGAGAAACAGCTAGAGAGAATAAGAGAGAGAGAGAAACAGCTAGAGAGAATAAAGAAAGAAAGAAACAGCTAGAGAGAATAAAAAGCTAAGGTAAAAAGAGAGAGAGAAACAGCTAGAGAGTAAAGAGAGAGAGAAACAGCTAGAGAGAATAAAAAGCTAAGGTAAAAAGAGAGAGAGAGAAACAGCTAGAGAGTAAAGAGAGAGAGAAACAGCTAGAGAGAATAAAAAGCTAGAGTAAAAAGAGAGAGAGAGTGAAACAGCTAGAGAGTAAAGAGAGAGAGAGAGAAACAGCTAGAGAGTAAAGAGAGAGAGAGAGAGAGAGAGAGAGAGAGAGAGAGAGAGAGCTAGAGAGTATAGAGAGAGAGAGAGAAACAGCTAGAGAGTAAAGAGAGAGAGAGAGAAACAGCTAGAGAGTAAAGAGAGAGAGAGAGCGAGAAACAGCTAGAGAGTAAAGAGAGAGAGAGAGAAACAGCTAGAGAGTAAAGAGAGAAAGAGAGAGAGAGAGCGAGAGAGAGAGAGATCCAGGTGTTGCACCACAGGCCCTGCTTTTTAGCCCAGTCATTGGCTCCACTCCTCCTCTACCCCACTTAATTAATAAAACGGTCTGACTTTTTGACCCATTTTAATGAATGATTTACTGTGTACTTTTTTCAACCCACTACTCGTCCAATCCCCTTCTTTTCTACTGTTTCCGTGCAAACCCAACGTGGCCCACTATACCATCTAGGATGTAAAGACATACATTTTGAAATGTGATCTATTATTTATATCCTAGATCCTTGAATTGCCCTGAATGTTTGAAAGTTTTGAATCCATACAGTCAATGTTCTTGGATTTTAAGAGAGAGAGGTGTGACGAATACCAAGAATGTAAACAAGATGCAGGCAACACTCAGCTGGAAAGAGCACCACTGCTCTACCTAACCCTGCTATCCTCCTCCCCTCCTTCTATAGCAAGCAGGAACAAACCCTAACCCTGCTATCCTCCCCTCCTTCTGTAGTTAGCAGGAACAAACCCTAACCCTGCTATCCTCCCCTCCTCTTCTATAGCAAGCAGGAACTAATCCTAACCCTGCTAGGCCTCCCCTCCTTCTGTAGTTAGCAGGAACAAACCCTAACCCTGCTATCCTCCATTCCTCTTCTATAGCAAGCAGGAACTAATCCTAACCCTGCTATCCTCCCCTCCTCTTCTATAGCAAGCAGGAACTAACCCTAACGCTGCTATCCTCCCCTCCTTCTGTAGCTAGTAAGGACTAATCCTAACCTTGCTATCCTCCCCTCTCCTTCTGTAGCTAGCAGGAACAAACCCTAAACCTGCTATCCTCCCCTCCTCTTCTATAGCAAGCAGGAACTAACCCTAACGCTGCTATCCTCCCCTCCTTCTGTAGCTAGTAAGGACAAATCCTAACCATGCTATCCTCCCCTCTCCTTCTGTAGTTAGCAGGAACAAACCCTAACCCTGCTATCCTCCCCTCCTCTTCTATAGCAAGCAGGAACAAACCCTAACCCTGCTATCCTCCCCTCTTCTATAGCAAGCAGGAACTAATCCTAACCCTGCTAGGCCTCCCCTCCTTCTGTAGTTAGCAGGAACTAACCCTAACCCTGCTAGGCCTTCCCTCCTCTTCTATAGCAAGCAGGAACAAACCCTAACCCTGCTAGGCCTCCCCTCCTTCTGTAGTTAGCCGGAACTAATCCTAACCCTGCTATCCTCCCCTCCTCTTCTATAGCAAGCAGGAACAAACCCTAACCCTGCTATCCTCCCCTCCTCTTCTATAGCAAGCAGGAACAAACCCTAACCCTGCTATCCTCCCCTCCTCTTCTATAGCAAGCAGGAACAAACCCTAACCCTGCTATCCTCCCCTCCTCTTCTATAGCAAGCAGGAACTAATCCTAACCCTGCTAGGCCTCCCCTCCTTCTGTAGTTAGCAGGAACTAACCCTAACCCTGCTATCCTCCCCTCCTTCTGTAGTTAGCAGGAACTAATCCTAACCCTGCCAAGCCTCCCCTCCTTCTGTAGTTAGCAGGAACAATCCCTAACCCTGCTATCCTCCCCCTCCTCTTCTATAGCAAGCAGGAACTAATCCTAACCCTGCTATCCTCCCCTCCTCTTCTATAGCAAATAGGAACTAACCCTAACGCTGCTATCCTCCCCTCCTTCTGTAGCTAGTAAGGACTAATCCTAACCTTGCTATCCTCCCCTCTCCTTCTGTAGCTAGCAGGAACAAACCCTAACCCTGCAATCCTCCCCTCCTCTTCTATAGCAAGCAGGAACTAACCCTAACGCTGCTATCCTCCCCTCCTTCTGTAGCTAGTAAGGACTAATCCTAACCTTGCTATCCTCCCCTCTCCTTCTGTAGTTAGCAGGAACAAACCCTAACCCTGCTATCCTCCCCTCCTCTTCTATAGCAAGCAGGAACAAACCCTAACCCTGCTATCCTCCCCTCCTCTTCTATAGCAAGCAGGAACTAATCCTAACCCTGCTAGGCCTCCCCTCCTTCTGTAGTTAGCAGGAACTAACCCTAACCCTGCTAGGCCTCCCCTCCTCTTCTATAGCAAGCAGGAACAAACCCTAACCCTGCTAGGCCTCCCCTCCTTCTGTAGTTAGCAGGAACTAATCCTAACCCTGCTATCCTCCCCTCCTCTTCTATAGCAAGCAGGAACAAACCCTAACCCTGCTATCCTCCCCTCCTCTTCTATAGCAAGCAGGAACTAATCCTAACCCTGCTAGGCCTCCCCTCCTTCTGTAGTTAGCAGGAACAATCCCTAACCCTGCTATCCTCCCCTCCTCTTCTATAGCAAGCAGGAACTAATCCTAACCCTGCTATCCTCCCCTCCTCTTCTATAGCAAGCAGGAACTAATCCTAACCCTGCTATCCTCCCCTCCTCTTCTATAGCAAGCAGGAACTAACCCTAACGCTGCTATCCTCCCCTCCTTCTGTAGCTAGTAAGGACTAATCCTAACCTTGCTATCCTCCCCTCTCCTTCTGTAGTTAGCAGGAACAAACCCTAACCCTGCTATCCTCCCCTCCTCTTCTATAGCAAGCAGGAACAAACCCTAACCCTGCTATCCTCCCCTCCTCTTCTATAGCAAGCAGGAACTAATCCTAACCCTGCTAGGCCTCCCCTCCTTCTGTAGTTAGCAGGAACTAACCCTAACCCTGCTAGGCCTCCCCTCCTCTTCTATAGCAAGCAGGAACAAACCCTAACCCTGCTAGGCCTCCCCTCCTTCTGTAGTTAGCCGGAACTAATCCTAACCCTGCTATCCTCCCCTCCTCTTCTATAGCAAGCAGGAACAAACCCTAACCCTGCTATCCTCCCCTCCTCTTCTATAGCAAGCAGGAACAAACCCTAACCCTGCTATCCTCCCCTCCTCTTCTATAGCAAGCAGGAACAAACCCTAACCCTGCTATCCTCCCCTCCTCTTCTATAGCAAGCAGGAACTAATCCTAACCCTGCTAGGCCTCCCCTCCTTCTGTAGTTAGCAGGAACTAACCCTAACCCTGCTATCCTCCCCTCCTTCTGTAGTTAGCAGGAACTAATCCTAACCCTGCTAGGCCTCCCCTCCTTCTGTAGTTAGCAGGAACAATCCCTAACCCTGCTATCCTCCCCTCCTCTTCTATAGCAAGCAGGAACTAATCCTAACCCTACTATCCTCCCTTCCTCTTCTATAGCAAGAAGGAACTAACCCTAACGCTGCTATCCTCCCCTCCTTCTGTAGCTAGTAAGGACTAATCCTAACCTTGCTATCCTCCCCTCTCCTTCTGTAGCTAGCAGGAACAAACCCTAACCCTGCTATCCTCCCCTCCTCTTCTATAGCAAGCAGGAACTAACCCTAACGCTGCTATCCTCCCCTCCTTCTGTAGCTAGTAAGGACTAATCCTAACCTTGCTATCCTCCCCTCTCCTTCTGTAGTTAGCAGGAACAAACCCTAACCCTGCTATCCTCCCCTCCTCTTCTATAGCAAGCAGGAACTAACCCTAACCCTGCTATCCTCCCCTCCTCTTCTATAGCAAGCAGGAACTAATCCTAACCCTGCTAGGCCTCCCCTCCTTCTGTAGTTAGCAGGAACTAACCCTAACCCTGCTAGGCCTCCCCTCCTCTTCTATAGCAAGCAGGAACAAACCCTAACCCTGCTAGGCCTCCCCTCCTTCTGTAGTTAGCAGGAACTAATCCTAACCCTGCTATCCTCCCCTCCTCTTCTATAGCAAGCAGGAACAAACCCTAACCCTGCTATCCTCCCCTCCTCTTCTATAGCAAGCAGGAACTAATCCTAACCCTGCTAGGCCTCCCCTCCTTCTGTAGTTAGCAGGAACAATCCCTAACCCTGCTATCCTCCCCTCCTCTTCTATAGCAAGCAGGAACTAATCCTAACCCTGCTATCCTCCCCTCCTCTTCTATAGCAAGCAGGAACTAACCCTAACGCTGCTATCCTCCCCTCCTTCTGTAGCTAGTAAGGACTAATCCTAACCTTGCTATCCTCCCCTCTCCTTCTGTAGCTAGCAGGAACAAACCCTAACCCTGCTATCCTCCCCTCCTCTTCTATAGCAAGCAGGAACAAACCCTAACCCTGCTATCCTCCCCTCCTCTTCTATAGCAAGCAGGAACTAATCCTAACCCTGCTAGGCCTCCCCTCCTTCTGTAGTTAGCAGGAACAATCCCTAACCCTGCTATCCTCCCCTCCTCTTCTATAGCAAGCAGGAACTAATCCTAACCCTGCTATCCTCCCCTCCTCTTCTATAGCAAATAGGAACTAACCCTAACGCTGCTATCCTCCCCTCCTTCTGTAGCTAGTAAGGACTAATCCTAACCTTGCTATCCTCCCCTCTCCTTCTGTAGCTAGCAGGAACAAACCCTAACCCTGCTATCCTCCCCTCCTCTTCTATAGCAAGCAGGAACTAACCCTAACGCTGCTATCCTCCCCTCCTTCTGTAGCTAGTAAGGACTAATCCTAACCTTGCTATCCTCCCCTCTCCTTCTGTAGTTAGCAGGAACAAACCCTAACCCTGCTATCCTCCCCTCCTCTTCTATAGCAAGCAGGAACAAACCCTAACCCTGCTATCCTCCCCTCCTCTTCTATAGCAAGCAGGAACTAATCCTAACCCTGCTAGGCCTCCCCTCCTTCTGTAGTTAGCAGGAACTAACCCTAACCCTGCTAGGCCTCCCCTCCTCTTCTATAGCAAGCAGGAACAAACCCTAACCCTGCTAGGCCTCCCCTCCTTCTGTAGTTAGCAGGAACTAATCCTAACCCTGCTATCCTCCCCTCCTCTTCTATAGCAAGCAGGAACAAACCCTAACCCTGCTATCCTCCCCTCCTCTTCTATAGCAAGCAGGAACTAATCCTAACCCTGCTAGGCCTCCCCTCCTTCTGTAGTTAGCAGGAACAATCCCTAACCCTGCTATCCTCCCCTCCTCTTCTATAGCAAGCAGGAACTAATCCTAACCCTGCTATACTCCCCTCCTCTTCTATAGCAAGCAGGAACTAATCCTAACCCTGCTATCCTCCCCTCCTCTTCTATAGCAAGCAGGAACTAACCCTAACGCTGCTATCCTCCCCTCCTTCTGTAGCTAGTAAGGACTAATCCTAACCTTGCTATCCTCCCCTCTCCTTCTGTAGTTAGCAGGAACAAACCCTAACCCTGCTATCCTCCCCTCCTCTTCTATAGCAAGCAGGAACAAACCCTAACCCTGCTATCCTCCCCTCCTCTTTTATAGCAAGCAGGAACTAATCCTAACCCTGCTAGGCCTCCCCTCCTTCTGTAGTTAGCAGGAACTAACCCTAACCCTGCTAGGCCTCCCCTCCTCTTCTATAGCAAGCAGGAACAAACCCTAACCCTGCTAGGCCTCCCCTCCTTCTGTAGTTAGCCGGAACTAATCCTAACCCTGCTATCCTCCCCTCCTCTTCTATAGCAAGCAGGAACAAACCCTAACCCTGCTATCCTCCCCCTCCTCTTCTATAGCAAGCAGGAACAAACCCTAACCCTGCTATCCTCCCCTCCTCTTCTATAGCAAGCAGGAACAAACCCTAACCCTGCTATCCTCCCCTCCTCTTCTATAGCAAGCAGGAACTAATCCTAACCCTGCTAGGCCTCCCCTCATTCTGTAGTTAGCAGGAACTAACCCTAACCCTGCTATCCTCCCCTCCTTCTGTAGTTAGCAGGAACTAATCCTAACCCTGCTATCCTCCCCTCCTTCTGTAGTTAGCAGGAACAATCCCTAACCCTACTATCCTCCCTTCCTCTTCTATAGCAAGCAGGAACTAACCCTAACGCTGCTATCCTCCCCTCCTTCTGTAGCTAGTAAGGACTAATCCTAACCTTGCTATCCTCCCCTCTCCTTCTGTAGCTAGCAGGAACAAACCCTAACCCTGCTATCCTCCCCTCCTCTTCTATAGCAAGCAGGAACTAACCCTAACCCTGCTAGGCCTCCCCTCCTCTTCTATAGCAAGCAGGAACAAACCCTAACCCTGCTAGGCCTCCCCTCCTTCTGTAGTTAGCCGGAACTAATCCTAACCCTGCTATCCTCCCCTCCTCTTCTATAGCAAGCAGGAACAAACCCTAACCCTGCTATCCTCCCCTCCTCTTCTATAGCAAGCAGGAACAAACCCTAACCCTGCTATCCTCCCCTCCTCTTCTATAGCAAGCAGGAACAAACCCTAACCCTGCTATCCTCCCCTCCTCTTCTATAGCAAGCAGGAACTAATCCTAACCCTGCTAGGCCTCCCCTCCTTCTGTAGTTAGCAGGAACTAACCCTAACCCTGCTATCCTCCCCTCCTTCTGTAGTTAGCAGGAACTAATCCTAACCCTGCTAGGCCTCCCCTCCTTCTGTAGTTAGCAGGAACAATCCCTAACCCTGCTATCCTCCCCTCCTCTTCTATAGCAAGCAGGAACTAATCCTAACCCTACTATCCTCCCTTCCTCTTCTATAGCAAGAAGGAACTAACCCTAACGCTGCTATCCTCCCCTCCTTCTGTAGCTAGTAAGGACTAATCCTAACCTTGCTATCCTCCCCTCTCCTTCTGTAGCTAGCAGGAACAAACCCTAACCCTGCTATCCTCCCCTCCTCTTCTATAGCAAGCAGGAACTAACCCTAACGCTGCTATCCTCCCCTCCTTCTGTAGCTAGTAAGGACTAATCCTAACCTTGCTATCCTCCCCTCTCCTTCTGTAGTTAGCAGGAACAAACCCTAACCCTGCTATCCTCCCCTCCTCTTCTATAGCAAGCAGGAACTAACCCTAACCCTGCTATCCTCCCCTCCTCTTCTATAGCAAGCAGGAACTAATCCTAACCCTGCTAGGCCTCCCCTCCTTCTGTAGTTAGCAGGAACTAACCCTAACCCTGCTAGGCCTCCCCTCCTCTTCTATAGCAAGCAGGAACAAACCCTAACCCTGCTAGGCCTCCCCTCCTTCTGTAGTTAGCAGGAACTAATCCTAACCCTGCTATCCTCCCCTCCTCTTCTATAGCAAGCAGGAACAAACCCTAACCCTGCTATCCTCCCCTCCTCTTCTATAGCAAGCAGGAACTAATCCTAACCCTGCTAGGCCTCCCCTCCTTCTGTAGTTAGCAGGAACAATCCCTAACCCTGCTATCCTCCCCTCCTCTTCTATAGCAAGCAGGAACTAATCCTAACCCTGCTATCCTCCCCTCCTCTTCTATAGCAAGCAGGAACTAACCCTAACGCTGCTATCCTCCCCTCCTTCTGTAGCTAGTAAGGACTAATCCTAACCTTGCTATCCTCCCCTCTCCTTCTGTAGCTAGCAGGAACAAACCCTAACCCTGCTATCCTCCCCTCCTCTTCTATAGCAAGCAGGAACAAACCCTAACCCTGCTATCCTCCCCTCCTCTTCTATAGCAAGCAGGAACTAATCCTAACCCTGCTAGGCCTCCCCTCCTTCTGTAGTTAGCAGGAACAATCCCTAACCCTGCTATCCTCCCCTCCTCTTCTATAGCAAGCAGGAACTAATCCTAACCCTGCTATCCTCCCCTCCTCTTCTATAGCAAATAGGAACTAACCCTAACGCTGCTATCCTCCCCTCCTTCTGTAGCTAGTAAGGACTAATCCTAACCTTGCTATCCTCCCCTCTCCTTCTGTAGCTAGCAGGAACAAACCCTAACCCTGCTATCCTCCCCTCCTCTTCTATAGCAAGCAGGAACTAACCCTAACGCTGCTATCCTCCCCTCCTTCTGTAGCTAGTAAGGACTAATCCTAACCTTGCTATCCTCCCCTCTCCTTCTGTAGTTAGCAGGAACAAACCCTAACCCTGCTATCCTCCCCTCCTCTTCTATAGCAAGCAGGAACAAACCCTAACCCTGCTATCCTCCCCTCCTCTTCTATAGCAAGCAGGAACTAATCCTAACCCTGCTAGGCCTCCCCTCCTTCTGTAGTTAGCAGGAACTAACCCTAACCCTGCTAGGCCTCCCCTCCTCTTCTATAGCAAGCAGGAACAAACCCTAACCCTGCTAGGCCTCCCCTCCTTCTGTAGTTAGCAGGAACTAATCCTAACCCTGCTATCCTCCCCTCCTCTTCTATAGCAAGCAGGAACAAACCCTAACCCTGCTATCCTCCCCTCCTCTTCTATAGCAAGCAGGAACTAATCCTAACCCTGCTAGGCCTCCCCTCCTTCTGTAGTTAGCAGGAACAATCCCTAACCCTGCTATCCTCCCCTCCTCTTCTATAGCAAGCAGGAACTAATCCTAACCCTGCTATACTCCCCTCCTCTTCTATAGCAAGCAGGAACTAATCCTAACCCTGCTATCCTCCCCTCCTCTTCTATAGCAAGCAGGAACTAACCCTAACGCTGCTATCCTCCCCTCCTTCTGTAGCTAGTAAGGACTAATCCTAACCTTGCTATCCTCCCCTCTCCTTCTGTAGTTAGCAGGAACAAACCCTAACCCTGCTATCCTCCCCTCCTCTTCTATAGCAAGCAGGAACAAACCCTAACCCTGCTATCCTCCCCTCCTCTTTTATAGCAAGCAGGAACTAATCCTAACCCTGCTAGGCCTCCCCTCCTTCTGTAGTTAGCAGGAACTAACCCTAACCCTGCTAGGCCTCCCCTCCTCTTCTATAGCAAGCAGGAACAAACCCTAACCCTGCTAGGCCTCCCCTCCTCTGTAGTTAGCCGGAACTAATCCTAACCCTGCTATCCTCCCCTCCTCTTCTATAGCAAGCAGGAACAAACCCTAACCCTGCTATCCTCCCCTCCTCTTCTATAGCAAGCAGGAACAAACCCTAACCCTGCTATCCTCCCCTCCTCTTCTATAGCAAGCAGGAACAAACCCTAACCCTGCTATCCTCCCCTCCTCTTCTATAGCAAGCAGGAACTAATCCTAACCCTGCTAGGCCTCCCCTCATTCTGTAGTTAGCAGGAACTAACCCTAACCCTGCTATCCTCCCCTCCTTCTGTAGTTAGCAGGAACTAATCCTAACCCTGCTAGGCCTCCCCTCCTTCTGTAGTTAGCAGGAACAATCCCTAACCCTACTATCCTCCCTTCCTCTTCTATAGCAAGCAGGAACTAACCCTAACGCTGCTATCCTCCCCTCCTTCTGTAGCTAGTAAGGACTAATCCTAACCTTGCTATCCTCCCCTCTCCTTCTGTAGCTAGCAGGAACAAACCCTAACCCTGCTATCCTCCCCTCCTCTTCTATAGCAAGCAGGAACTAACCCTAACGCTGCTATCCTCCCCTCCTTCTGTAGCTAGTAAGGACTAATCCTAACCTTGCTATCCTCCCCTCTCCTTCTGTAGTTAGCAGGAACAAACCCTAACCCTGCTATCCTCCCCTCCTCTTCTATAGCAAGCAGGAACTAACCCTAACCCTGCTATCCTCCCCTCCTCTTCTATAGCAAGCAGGAACTAATCCTAACCCTGCTAGGCCTCCCCTCCTTCTGTAGTTAGCAGGAACTAACCCTAACCCTGCTAGGCCTCCCCTCCTCTTCTATAGCAAGCAGGAACAAACCCTAACCCTGCTAGGCCTCCCCTCCTTCTGTAGTTAGCAGGAACTAATCCTAACCCTGCTATCCTCCCCTCCTCTTCTATAGCAAGCAGGAACAAACCCTAACCCTGCTATCCTCCCCTCCTCTTCTATAGCAAGCAGGAACTAATCCTAACCCTGCTAGGCCTCCCCTCCTTCTGTAGTTAGCAGGAACAATCCCTAACCCTGCTATCCTCCCCTCCTCTTCTATAGCAAGCAGGAACTAATCCTAACCCTGCTATCCTCCCCTCCTCTTCTATAGCAAGCAGGAACTAACCCTAACGCTGCTATCCTCCCCTCCTTCTGTAGCTAGTAAGGACTAATCCTAACCTTGCTATCCTCCCCTCTCCTTCTGTAGTTAGCAGGAACAAACCCTAACCCTGCTATCCTCCCCTCCTCTTCTATAGCAAGCAGGAACTAACCCTAACCCTGCTATCCTCCCCTCCTCTTCTATAGCAAGCAGGAACTAATCCTAACCCTGCTAGGCCTCCCCTCCTTCTGTAGCAAGCAGGAACTAACCCTAACCCTGCTAGGCCTCCCCTCCTCTTCTATAGCAAGCAGGAACAAACCCTAACCCTGCTAGGCCTCCCCTCCTTCTGTAGTTAGCCGGAACTAATCCTAACCCTGCTATCCTCCCCTCCTCTTCTATAGCAAGCAGGAACAAACCCTAACCCTGCTATCCTCCCCTCCTCTTCTATAGCAAGCAGGAACAAACCCTAACCCTGCTATCCTCCCCTCCTCTTCTATAGCAAGCAGGAACAAACCCTAACCCTGCTATCCTCCCCTCCTCTTCTATAGCAAGCAGGAACTAATCCTAACCCTGCTAGGCCTCCCCTCCTTCTGTAGTTAGCAGGAACTAACCCTAACCCTGCTATCCTCCCCTCCTTCTGTAGTTAGCAGGAACTAATCCTAACCCTGCTAGGCCTCCCCTCCTTCTGTAGTTAGCAGGAACAAACCCTAACCCTGCTATCCTCCCCTCCTCTTCTATAGCAAGCAGGAACTAACCCTAACCCTGCTATCCTCCCCTCCTCTTCTATAGCAAGCAGGAACTAATCCTAACCCTGCTAGGCCTCCCCTCCTTCTGTAGTTAGCAGGAACTAACCCTAACCCTGCTAGGCCTCCCCTCCTCTTCTATAGCAAGCAGGAACAAACCCTAACCCTGCTAGGCCTCCCCTCCTTCTGTAGTTAGCAGGAACTAATCCTAACCCTGCTATCCTCCCCTCCTCTTCTATAGCAAGCAGGAACAAACCCTAACCCTGCTATCCTCCCCTCCTCTTCTATAGCAAGCAGGAACTAATCCTAACCCTGCTAGGCCTCCCCTCCTTCTGTAGTTAGCAGGAACAATCCCTAACCCTGCTATCCTCCCCTCCTCTTCTATAGCAAGCAGGAACTAATCCTAACCCTGCTATCCTCCCCTCCTCTTCTATAGCAAGCAGGAACTAACCCTAACGCTGCTATCCTCCCCTCCTTCTGTAGCTAGTAAGGACTAATCCTAACCTTGCTATCCTCCCCTCTCCTTCTGTAGCTAGCAGGAACAAACCCTAACCCTGCTATCCTCCCCTCCTCTTCTATAGCAAGCAGGAACAAACCCTAACCCTGCTATCCTCCCCTCCTCTTCTATAGCAAGCAGGAACTAATCCTAACCCTGCTAGGCCTCCCCTCCTTCTGTAGTTAGCAGGAACAATCCCTAACCCTGCTATCCTCCCCTCCTCTTCTATAGCAAGCAGGAACTAATCCTAACCCTGCTATCCTCCCCTCCTCTTCTATAGCAAATAGGAACTAACCCTAACGCTGCTATCCTCCCCTCCTTCTGTAGCTAGTAAGGACTAATCCTAACCTTGCTATCCTCCCCTCTCCTTCTGTAGCTAGCAGGAACAAACCCTAACCCTGCTATCCTCCCCTCCTCTTCTATAGCAAGCAGGAACTAACCCTAACGCTGCTATCCTCCCCTCCTTCTGTAGCTAGTAAGGACTAATCCTAACCTTGCTATCCTCCCCTCTCCTTCTGTAGTTAGCAGGAACAAACCCTAACCCTGCTATCCTCCCCTCCTCTTCTATAGCAAGCAGGAACAAACCCTAACCCTGCTATCCTCCCCTCCTCTTCTATAGCAAGCAGGAACTAATCCTAACCCTGCTAGGCCTCCCCTCCTTCTGTAGTTAGCAGGAACTAACCCTAACCCTGCTAGGCCTCCCCTCCTCTTCTATAGCAAGCAGGAACAAACCCTAACCCTGCTAGGCCTCCCCTCCTTCTGTAGTTAGCAGGAACTAATCCTAACCCTGCTATCCTCCCCTCCTCTTCTATAGCAAGCAGGAACAAACCCTAACCCTGCTATCCTCCCCTCCTCTTCTATAGCAAGCAGGAACTAATCCTAACCCTGCTAGGCCTCCCCTCCTTCTGTAGTTAGCAGGAACAATCCCTAACCCTGCTATCCTCCCCTCCTCTTCTATAGCAAGCAGGAACTAATCCTAACCCTGCTATACTCCCCTCCTCTTCTATAGCAAGCAGGAACTAATCCTAACCCTGCTATCCTCCCCTCCTCTTCTATAGCAAGCAGGAACTAACCCTAACGCTGCTATCCTCCCCTCCTTCTGTAGCTAGTAAGGACTAATCCTAACCTTGCTATCCTCCCCTCTCCTTCTGTAGTTAGCAGGAACAAACCCTAACCCTGCTATCCTCCCCTCCTCTTCTATAGCAAGCAGGAACAAACCCTAACCCTGCTATCCTCCCCTCCTCTTTTATAGCAAGCAGGAACTAATCCTAACCCTGCTAGGCCTCCCCTCCTTCTGTAGTTAGCAGGAACTAACCCTAACCCTGCTAGGCCTCCCCTCCTCTTCTATAGCAAGCAGGAACAAACCCTAACCCTGCTAGGCCTCCCCTCCTCTGTAGTTAGCCGGAACTAATCCTAACCCTGCTATCCTCCCCTCCTCTTCTATAGCAAGCAGGAACAAACCCTAACCCTGCTATCCTCCCCTCCTCTTCTATAGCAAGCAGGAACAAACCCTAACCCTGCTATCCTCCCCTCCTCTTCTATAGCAAGCAGGAACAAACCCTAACCCTGCTATCCTCCCCTCCTCTTCTATAGCAAGCAGGAACTAATCCTAACCCTGCTAGGCCTCCCCTCATTCTGTAGTTAGCAGGAACTAACCCTAACCCTGCTATCCTCCCCTCCTTCTGTAGTTAGCAGGAACTAATCCTAACCCTGCTAGGCCTCCCCTCCTTCTGTAGTTAGCAGGAACAATCCCTAACCCTACTATCCTCCCTTCCTCTTCTATAGCAAGCAGGAACTAACCCTAACGCTGCTATCCTCCCCTCCTTCTGTAGCTAGTAAGGACTAATCCTAACCTTGCTATCCTCCCCTCTCCTTCTGTAGCTAGCAGGAACAAACCCTAACCCTGCTATCCTCCCCTCCTCTTCTATAGCAAGCAGGAACTAACCCTAACGCTGCTATCCTCCCCTCCTTCTGTAGCTAGTAAGGACTAATCCTAACCTTGCTATCCTCCCCTCTCCTTCTGTAGTTAGCAGGAACAAACCCTAACCCTGCTATCCTCCCCTCCTCTTCTATAGCAAGCAGGAACTAACCCTAACCCTGCTATCCTCCCCTCCTCTTCTATAGCAAGCAGGAACTAATCCTAACCCTGCTAGGCCTCCCCTCCTTCTGTAGTTAGCAGGAACTAACCCTAACCCTGCTAGGCCTCCCCTCCTCTTCTATAGCAAGCAGGAACAAACCCTAACCCTGCTAGGCCTCCCCTCCTTCTGTAGTTAGCAGGAACTAATCCTAACCCTGCTATCCTCCCCTCCTCTTCTATAGCAAGCAGGAACAAACCCTAACCCTGCTATCCTCCCCTCCTCTTCTATAGCAAGCAGGAACTAATCCTAACCCTGCTAGGCCTCCCCTCCTTCTGTAGTTAGCAGGAACAATCCCTAACCCTGCTATCCTCCCCTCCTCTTCTATAGCAAGCAGGAACTAATCCTAACCCTGCTATCCTCCCCCTCCTCTTCTATAGCAAGCAGGAACTAACCCTAACGCTGCTATCCTCCCCTCCTTCTGTAGCTAGTAAGGACTAATCCTAACCTTGCTATCCTCCCCTCTCCTTCTGTAGTTAGCAGGAACAAACCCTAACCCTGCTATCCTCCCCTCCTCTTCTATAGCAAGCAGGAACTAACCCTAACCCTGCTATCCTCCCCTCCTCTTCTATAGCAAGCAGGAACTAATCCTAACCCTGCTAGGCCTCCCCTCCTTCTGTAGTTAGCAGGAACTAACCCTAACCCTGCTAGGCCTCCCCTCCTCTTCTATAGCAAGCAGGAACAAACCCTAACCCTGCTAGGCCTCCCCTCCTTCTGTAGTTAGCAGGAACTAATCCTAACCCTGCTATCCTCCCCTCCTCTTCTATAGCAAGCAGGAACAAACCCTAACCCTGCTATCCTCCCCTCCTCTTCTATAGCAAGCAGGAACTAATCCTAACCCTGCTAGGCCTCCCCTCCTTCTGTAGTTAGCAGGAACAATCCCTAACCCTGCTATCCTCCCCTCCTCTTCTATAGCAAGCAGGAACTAATCCTAACCCTGCTATCCTCCCCTCCTCTTCTATAGCAAGCAGGAACTAACCCTAACGCTGCTATCCTCCCCTCCTTCTGTAGCTAGTAAGGACTAATCCTAACCTTGCTATCCTCCCCTCTCCTTCTGTAGTTAGCAGGAACAAACCCTAACCCTACTATCCTCCCCTCCTCTTCTATAGCAAGCAGGAACTAACCCTAACCCTGCTATCCTCCCCTCCTCTTCTATAGCAAGCAGGAACTAATCCTAACCCTGCTAGGCCTCCCCTCCTTCTGTAGTTAGCAGGAACTAACCCTAACCCTGCTAGGCCTCCCCTCCTCTTCTATAGCAAGCAGGAACAAACCCTAACCCTGCTAGGCCTCCCCTCCTTCTGTAGTTAGCAGGAACTAATCCTAACCCTGCTATCCTCCCCTCCTCTTCTATAGCAAGCAGGAACAAACCCTAACCCTGCTATCCTCCCCTCCTCTTCTATAGCAAGCAGGAACAAACCCTAACCCTGCTATCCTCCCCTCCTCTTCTATAGCAAGCAGGAACAAACCCTAACCCTGCTATCCTCCCCTCCTCTTCTATAGCAAGCAGGAACTAATCCTAACCCTGCTAGGCCTCCCCTCCTTCTGTAGTTAGCAGGAACAATCCCTAACCCTGCTATCCTCCCCTCCTCTTCTATAGCAAGCAGGAACTAATCCTAACCCTACTATCCTCCCTTCCTCTTCTATAGCAAGCAGGAACTAACCCTAACGCTGCTATCCTCCCCTCCTTCTGTAGCTAGTAAGGACTAATCCTAACCTTGCTATCCTCCCCTCTCCTTCTGTAGCTAGCAGGAACAAACCCTAACCCTGCTATCCTCCCCTCCTCTTCTATAGCAAGCAGGAACTAACCCTAACGCTGCTATCCTCCCCTCCTTCTGTAGCTAGTAAGGACTAATCCTAACCTTGCTATCCTCCCCCCTCCTTCTGTAGTTAGCAGGAACTAACCCTAACCCTGCTAGGCCTCCCCTCCTCTTCTATAGCAAGCAGGAACAAACCCTAACCCTGCTAGGCCTCCCCTCCTTCTGTAGTTAGCAGGAACTAATCCTAACCCTGCTATCCTCCCCTCCTCTTCTATAGCAAGCAGGAACAAACCCTAACCCTGCTATCCTCCCCTCCTCTTCTATAGCAAGCAGGAACTAACCCTAACCCTGCTATCCTCCCCTCCTTCTGTAGTTAGCAGGAACTAATCCTAACCCTGCTAGGCCTCCCCTCCTTCTGTAGTTAGCAGGAACAATCCCTAACCCTGCTATCCTCCCCTCCTCTTCTATAGCAAGCAGGAACTAATCCTAACCCTACTATCCTCCCTTCCTCTTCTATAGCAAGCAGGAACTAACCCTAACGCTGCTATCCTCCCCTCCTTCTGTAGCTAGTAAGGACTAATCCTAACCTTGCTATCCTCCCCTCTCCTTCTGTAGCTAGCAGGAACAAACCCTAACCCTGCTATCCTCCCCTCCTCTTCTATAGCAAGCAGGAACTAACCCTAACGCTGCTATCCTCCCCTCCTTCTGTAGCTAGTAAGGACTAATCCTAACCTTGCTATCCTCCCCTCTCCTTCTGTAGTTAGCAGGAACAATCCCTAACCCTGCTATCCTCCCCTCCTCTTCTATAGCAAGCAGGAACTAATCCTAACCCTGCTATACTCCCCTCCTCTTCTATAGCAAGCAGGAACTAATCCTAACCCTGCTATCCTCCCCTCCTCTTCTATAGCAAGCAGGAACTAACCCTAACGCTGCTATCCTCCCCTCCTCTTCTATAGCAAGCAGGAACAAACCCTAACCCTGCTATCCTCCCCTCCTCTTCTATAGCAAGCAGGAACTAATCCTAACCCTGCTAGGCCTCCCCTCCTTCTGTAGTTAGCAGGAACAATCCCTAACCCTGCTATCCTCCCCTCCTCTTCTATAGCAAGCAGGAACTAATCCTAACCCTGCTATACTCCCCTCCTCTTCTATAGCAAGCAGGAACTAATCCTAACCCTGCTATCCTCCCCTCCTCTTCTATAGCAAGCAGGAACTAACCCTAACGCTGCTATCCTCCCCTCCTTCTGTAGCTAGTAAGGACTAATCCTAACCTTGCTATCCTCCCCTCTCCTTCTGTAGTTAGCAGGAACAAACCCTAACCCTGCTATCCTCCCCTCCTCTTCTATAGCAAGCAGGAACAAACCCTAACCCTGCTATCCTCCCCTCCTCTTCTATAGCAAGCAGGAACTAATCCTAACCCTGCTAGGCCTCCCCTCCTTCTGTAGTTAGCAGGAACTAACCCTAACCCTGCTAGGCCTCCCCTCCTCTTCTATAACAAGCAGGAACAAACCCTAACCCTGCTAGGGCCTCCCCTCCTTCTGTAGTTAGCCGGAACTAATCCTAACCCTGCTATCCTCCCCTCCTCTTCTATAGCAAGCAGGAACAAACCCTAACCCTGCTATCCTCCCCTCCTCTTCTATAGCAAGCAGGAACAAACCCTAACCCTGCTATCCTCCCCTCCTCTTCTATAGCAAGCAGGAACAAACCCTAACCCTGCTATCCTCCCCTCCTCTTCTATAGCAAGCAGGAACAAACCCTAACCCTGCTATCCTCCCCTCCTCTTCTATAGCAAGCAGGAACTAATCCTAACCCTGCTAGGCCTCCCCTCCTTCTGTAGTTAGCAGGAACAATCCCTAACCCTGCTATCCTCCCCTCCTCTTCTATAGCAAGCAGGAACTAATCCTAACCCTGCTATCCTCCCCTCCTCTTCTATAGCAAGCAGGAACTAACCCTAACGCTGCTATCCTCCCCTCCTTCTGTAGCTAGTAAGGACTAATCCTAACCTTGCTATCCTCCCCTCTCCTTCTGTAGCTAGCAGGAACAAACCCTAACCCTGCTATCCTCCCCTCCTCTTCTATAGCAAGCAGGAACAAACCCTAACCCTGCTATCCTCCCCTCCTCTTCTATAGCAAGCAGGAACTAATCCTAACCCTGCTAGGCCTCCCCTCCTTCTGTAGTTAGCAGGAACAATCCCTAACCCTGCTATCCTCCCCTCCTCTTCTATAGCAAGCAGGAACTAATCCTAACCCTGCTATCCTCCCCTCCTCTTCTATAGCAAATAGGAACTAACCCTAACGCTGCTATCCTCCCCTCCTTCTGTAGCTAGTAAGGACTAATCCTAACCTTGCTATCCTCCCCTCTCCTTCTGTAGCTAGCAGGAACAAACCCTAACCCTGCTATCCTCCCCTCCTCTTCTATAGCAAGCAGGAACTAACCCTAACGCTGCTATCCTCCCCTCCTTCTGTAGCTAGTAAGGACTAATCCTAACCTTGCTATCCTCCCCTCTCCTTCTGTAGTTAGCAGGAACAAACCCTAACCCTGCTATCCTCCCCTCCTCTTCTATAGCAAGCAGGAACAAACCCTAACCCTGCTATCCTCCCCTCCTCTTCTATAGCAAGCAGGAACTAATCCTAACCCTGCTAGGCCTCCCCTCCTTCTGTAGTTAGCAGGAACTAACCCTAACCCTGCTAGGCCTCCCCTCCTCTTCTATAGCAAGCAGGAACAAACCCTAACCCTGCTAGGCCTCCCCTCCTTCTGTAGTTAGCAGGAACTAATCCTAACCCTGCTATCCTCCCCTCCTCTTCTATAGCAAGCAGGAACAAACCCTAACCCTGCTATCCTCCCCTCCTCTTCTATAGCAAGCAGGAACTAATCCTAACCCTGCTAGGCCTCCCCTCCTTCTGTAGTTAGCAGGAACAATCCCTAACCCTGCTATCCTCCCCTCCTCTTCTATAGCAAGCAGGAACTAATCCTAACCCTGCTATACTCCCCTCCTCTTCTATAGCAAGCAGGAACTAATCCTAACCCTGCTATCCTCCCCTCCTCTTCTATAGCAAGCAGGAACTAACCCTAACGCTGCTATCCTCCCCTCCTTCTGTAGCTAGTAAGGACTAATCCTAACCTTGCTATCCTCCCCTCTCCTTCTGTAGTTAGCAGGAACAAACCCTAACCCTGCTATCCTCCCCTCCTCTTCTATAGCAAGCAGGAACAAACCCTAACCCTGCTATCCTCCCCTCCTCTTCTATAGCAAGCAGGAACTAATCCTAACCCTGCTAGGCCTCCCCTCCTTCTGTAGTTAGCAGGAACTAACCCTAACCCTGCTAGGCCTCCCCTCCTCTTCTATAACAAGCAGGAACAAACCCTAACCCTGCTAGGCCTCCCCTCCTTCTGTAGTTAGCCGGAACTAATCCTAACCCTGCTATCCTCCCCTCCTCTTCTATAGCAAGCAGGAACAAACCCTAACCCTGCTATCCTCCCCTCCTCTTCTATAGCAAGCAGGAACAAACCCTAACCCTGCTATCCTCCCCTCCTCTTCTATAGCAAGCAGGAACAAACCCTAACCCTGCTATCCTCCCCTCCTCTTCTATAGCAAGCAGGAACTAATCCTAACCCTGCTAGGCCTCCCCTCCTTCTGTAGTTAGCAGGAACTAACCCTAACCCTGCTATCCTCCCCTCCTTCTGTAGTTAGCAGGAACTAATCCTAACCCTGCTAGGCCTCCCCTCCTTCTGTAGTTAGCAGGAACAATCCCTAACCCTGCTATCCTCCCCTCCTCTTCTATAGCAAGCAGGAACTAATCCTAACCCTACTATCCTCCCTTCCTCTTCTATAGCAAGCAGGAACTAACCCTAACGCTGCTATCCTCCCCTCCTTCTGTAGCTAGTAAGGACTAATCCTAACCTTGCTATCCTCCCCTCTCCTTCTGTAGCTAGCAGGAACAAACCCTAACCCTGCTATCCTCCCCTCCTCTTCTATAGCAAGCAGGAACTAACCCTAACGCTGCTATCCTCCCCTCCTTCTGTAGCTAGTAAGGACTAATCCTAACCTTGCTATCCTCCCCTCTCCTTCTGTAGTTAGCAGGAACAAACCCTAACCCTGCTATCCTCCCCTCCTCTTCTATAGCAAGCAGGAACTAACCCTAACCCTGCTATCCTCCCCTCCTCTTCTATAGCAAGCAGGAACTAATCCTAACCCTGCTAGGCCTCCCCTCCTTCTGTAGTTAGCAGGAACTAACCCTAACCCTGCTAGGCCTCCCCTCCTCTTCTATAGCAAGCAGGAACAAACCCTAACCCTGCTAGGCCTCCCCTCCTTCTGTAGTTAGCAGGAACTAATCCTAACCCTGCTATCCTCCCCTCCTCTTCTATAGCAAGCAGGAACAAACCCTAACCCTGCTATCCTCCCCTCCTCTTCTATAGCAAGCAGGAACTAATCCTAACCCTGCTAGGCCTCCCCTCCTTCTGTAGTTAGCAGGAACAATCCCTAACCCTGCTATCCTCCCCTCCTCTTCTATAGCAAGCAGGAACTAATCCTAACCCTGCTATCCTCCCCTCCTCTTCTATAGCAAGCAGGAACTAACCCTAACGCTGCTATCCTCCCCTCCTTCTGTAGCTAGTAAGGACTAATCCTAACCTTGCTATCCTCCCCTCTCCTTCTGTAGCTAGCAGGAACAAACCCTAACCCTGCTATCCTCCCCTCCTCTTCTATAGCAAGCAGGAACAAACCCTAACCCTGCTATCCTCCCCTCCTCTTCTATAGCAAGCAGGAACTAATCCTAACCCTGCTAGGCCTCCCCTCCTTCTGTAGTTAGCAGGAACAATCCCTAACCCTGCTATCCTCCCCTCCTCTTCTATAGCAAGCAGGAACTAATCCTAACCCTGCTATCCTCCCCTCCTCTTCTATAGCAAATAGGAACTAACCCTAACGCTGCTATCCTCCCCTCCTTCTGTAGCTAGTAAGGACTAATCCTAACCTTGCTATCCTCCCCTCTCCTTCTGTAGCTAGCAGGAACAAACCCTAACCCTGCTATCCTCCCCTCCTCTTCTATAGCAAGCAGGAACTAACCCTAACGCTGCTATCCTCCCCTCCTTCTGTAGCTAGTAAGGACTAATCCTAACCTTGCTATCCTCCCCTCTCCTTCTGTAGTTAGCAGGAACAAACCCTAACCCTGCTATCCTCCCCTCCTCTTCTATAGCAAGCAGGAACAAACCCTAACCCTGCTATCCTCCCCTCCTCTTCTATAGCAAGCAGGAACTAATCCTAACCCTGCTAGGCCTCCCCTCCTTCTGTAGTTAGCAGGAACTAACCCTAACCCTGCTAGGCCTCCCCTCCTCTTCTATAGCAAGCAGGAACAAACCCTAACCCTGCTAGGCCTCCCCTCCTTCTGTAGTTAGCAGGAACTAATCCTAACCCTGCTATCCTCCCCTCCTCTTCTATAGCAAGCAGGAACAAACCCTAACCCTGCTATCCTCCCCTCCTCTTCTATAGCAAGCAGGAACTAATCCTAACCCTGCTAGGCCTCCCCTCCTTCTGTAGTTAGCAGGAACAATCCCTAACCCTGCTATCCTCCCCTCCTCTTCTATAGCAAGCAGGAACTAATCCTAACCCTGCTATACTCCCCTCCTCTTCTATAGCAAGCAGGAACTAATCCTAACCCTACTATCCTCCCTTCCTCTTCTATAGCAAGCAGGAACTAACCCTAACGCTGCTAGGCCTCCCCTCCTTCTGTAGTTAGCAGGAACTAACCCTAACCCTGCTATCCTCCCCTCCTTCTGTAGTTAGCAGGAACTAATCCTAACCCTGCTAGGCCTCCCCTCCTTCTGTAGTTAGCAGGAACAATCCCTAACCCTGCTATCCTCCCCTCCTCTTCTATAGCAAGCAGGAACTAATCCTAACCCTACTATCCTCCCTTCCTCTTCTATAGCAAGCAGGAACTAACCCTAACGCTGCTATCCTCCCCTCCTTCTGTAGCTAGTAAGGACTAATCCTAACCTTGCTATCCTCCCCTCTCCTTCTGTAGCTAGCAGGAACAAACCCTAACCCTGCTATCCTCCCCTCCTCTTCTATAGCAAGCAGGAACTAACCCTAACGCTGCTATCCTCCCCTCCTTCTGTAGCTAGTAAGGACTAATCCTAACCTTGCTATCCTCCCCTCTCCTTCTGTAGTTAGCAGGAACAAACCCTAACCCTGCTATCCTCCCCTCCTCTTCTATAGCAAGCAGGAACTAACCCACAACCCTGCTATCCTCCCCTCCTCTTCTATAGCAAGCAGGAACTAATCCTAACCCTGCTAGGCCTCCCCTCCTTCTGTAGTTAGCAGGAACTAACCCTAACCCTGCTAGGCCTCCCCTCCTCTTCTATAGCAAGCAGGAACAAACCCTAACCCTGCTAGGCCTCCCCTCCTTCTGTAGTTAGCAGGAACTAATCCTAACCCTGCTATCCTCCCCTCCTCTTCTATAGCAAGCAGGAACAAACCCTAACCCTGCTATCCTCCCCTCCTCTTCTATAGCAAGCAGGAACTAATCCTAACCCTGCTAGGCCTCCCCTCCTTCTGTAGTTAGCAGGAACAATCCCTAACCCTGCTATCCTCCCCTCCTCTTCTATAGCAAGCAGGAACTAATCCTAACCCTGCTATCCTCCCCTCCTCTTCTATAGCAAGCAGGAACTAACCCTAACGCTGCTATCCTCCCCTCCTTCTGTAGCTAGTAAGGACTAATCCTAACCTTGCTATCCTCCCCTCTCCTTCTGTAGTTAGCAGGAACAAACCCTAACCCTACTATCCTCCCCTCCTCTTCTATAGCAAGCAGGAACTAACCCTAACCCTGCTATCCTCCCCTCCTCTTCTATAGCAAGCAGGAACTAATCCTAACCCTGCTAGGCCTCCCCTCCTTCTGTAGTTAGCAGGAACTAACCCTAACCCTGCTAGGCCTCCCCTCCTCTTCTATAGCAAGCAGGAACAAACCCTAACCCTGCTATCCTCCCCTCCTCTTCTATAGCAAGCAGGAACAAACCCTAACCCTGCTATCCTCCCCTCCTCTTCTATAGCAAGCAGGAACAAACCCTAACCCTGCTATCCTCCCCTCCTCTTCTATAGCAAGCAGGAACTAATCCTAACCCTGCTAGGCCTCCCCTCCTTCTGTAGTTAGCAGGAACAATCCCTAACCCTGCTATCCTCCCCTCCTCTTCTATAGCAAGCAGGAACTAATCCTAACCCTACTATCCTCCCTTCCTCTTCTATAGCAAGCAGGAACTAACCCTAACGCTGCTATCCTCCCCTCCTTCTGTAGCTAGTAAGGACTAATCCTAACCTTGCTATCCTCCCCTCTCCTTCTGTAGCTAGCAGGAACAAACCCTAACCCTGCTATCCTCCCCTCCTCTTCTATAGCAAGCAGGAACTAACCCTAACGCTGCTATCCTCCCCTCCTTCTGTAGCTAGTAAGGACTAATCCTAACCTTGCTATCCTCCCCCCTCCTTCTGTAGTTAGCAGGAACTAACCCTAACCCTGCTAGGCCTCCCCTCCTCTTCTATAGCAAGCAGGAACAAACCCTAACCCTGCTAGGCCTCCCCTCCTTCTGTAGTTAGCAGGAACTAATCCTAACCCTGCTATCCTCCCCTCCTCTTCTATAGCAAGCAGGAACAAACCCTAACCCTGCTATCCTCCCCTCCTCTTCTATAGCAAGCAGGAACTAATCCTAACCCTGCTAGGCCTCCCCTCCTTCTGTAGTTAGCAGGAACAATCCCTAACCCTGCTATCCTCCCCTCCTCTTCTATAGCAAGCAGGAACTAATCCTAACCCTGCTATCCTCCCCTCCTCTTCTATAGCAAGCAGGAACTAATCCTAACCCTGCTATCCTCCCCTCCTCTTCTATAGCAAGCAGGAACTAACCCTAACGCTGCTATCCTCCCCTCCTTCTGTAGCTAGTAAGGACTAATCCTAACCTTGCTATCCTCCCCTCTCCTTCTGTAGTTAGCAGGAACAAACCCTAACCCTGCTATCCTCCCCTCCTCTTCTATAGCAAGCAGGAACAAACCCTAACCCTGCTATCCTCCCCTCCTCTTCTATAGCAAGCAGGAACTAATCCTAACCCTGCTAGGCCTCCCCTCCTTCTGTAGTTAGCAGGAACTAACCCTAACCCTGCTAGGCCTCCCCTCCTCTTCTATAGCAAGCAGGAACAAACCCTAACCCTGCTAGGCCTCCCCTCCTTCTGTAGTTAGCCGGAACTAATCCTAACCCTGCTATCCTCCCCTCCTCTTCTATAGCAAGCAGGAACAAACCCTAACCCTGCTATCCTCCCCTCCTCTTCTATAGCAAGCAGGAACAAACCCTAACCCTGCTATCCTCCCCTCCTCTTCTATAGCAAGCAGGAACAAACCCTAACCCTGCTATCCTCCCCTCCTCTTCTATAGCAAGCAGGAACTAATCCTAACCCTGCTATCCTCCCCTCCTCTTCTATAGCAAGCAGGAACTAACCCTAACGCTGCTATCCTCCCCTCCTTCTGTAGCTAGTAAGGACTAATCCTAACCTTGCTATCCTCCCCTCTCCTTCTGTAGTTAGCAGGAACAAACCCTAACCCTGCTATCCTCCCTTCCTCTTCTATAGCAAGCAGGAACTAACCCTAACGCTGCTATCCTCCCCTCCTTCTGTAGCTAGTAAGGACTAATCCTAACCTTGCTATCCTCCCCTCTCCTTCTGTAGCTAGCAGGAACAAACCCTAACCCTGCTATCCTCCCCTCCTCTTCTATAGCAAGCAGGAACTAACCCTAACGCTGCTATCCTCCCCTCCTTCTGTAGCTAGTAAGGACTAATCCTAACCTTGCTATCCTCCCCCCTCCTTCTGTAGTTAGCAGGAACTAACCCTAATCCTGCTAGGCCTCCCCTCCTCTTCTATAGCAAGCAGGAACAAACCCTAACCCTGCTAGGCCTCCCCTCCTTCTGTAGTTAGCAGGAACTAATCCTAACCCTGCTATCCTCCCCTCCTCTTCTATAGCAAGCAGGAACAAACCCTAACCCTGCTATCCTCCCCTCCTCTTCTATAGCAAGCAGGAACTAATCCTAACCCTGCTAGGCCTCCCCTCCTTCTGTAGTTAGCAGGAACAATCCCTAACCCTGCTATCCTCCCCTCCTCTTCTATAGCAAGCAGGAACTAATCCTAACCCTGCTATCCTCCCCTCCTCTTCTATAGCAAGCAGGAACTAATCCTAACCCTGCTATCCTCCCCTCCTCTTCTATAGCAAGCAGGAACTAACCCTAACGCTGCTATCCTCCCCTCCTTCTGTAGCTAGTAAGGACTAATCCTAACCTTGCTATCCTCCCCTCTCCTTCTGTAGTTAGCAGGAACAAACCCTAACCCTGCTATCCTCCCCTCCTCTTCTATAGCAAGCAGGAACAAACCCTAACCCTGCTATCCTCCCCTCCTCTTCTATAGCAAGCAGGAACTAATCCTAACCCTGCTAGGCCTCCCCTCCTTCTGTAGTTAGCAGGAACTAACCCTAACCCTGCTAGGCCTCCCCTCCTCTTCTATAGCAAGCAGGAACAAACCCTAACCCTGCTAGGCCTCCCCTCCTTCTGTAGTTAGCCGGAACTAATCCTAACCCTGCTATCCTCCCCTCCTCTTCTATAGCAAGCAGGAACAAACCCTAACCCTGCTATCCTCCCCTCCTCTTCTATAGCAAGCAGGAACAAACCCTAACCCTGCTATCCTCCCCTCCTCTTCTATAGCAAGCAGGAACAAACCCTAACCCTGCTATCCTCCCCTCCTCTTCTATAGCAAGCAGGAACTAATCCTAACCCTGCTAGGCCTCCCCTCCTTCTGTAGTTAGCAGGAACTAACCCTAACCCTGCTATCCTCCCCTCCTTCTGTAGTTAGCAGGAACTAATCCTAACCCTGCTAGGCCTCCCCTCCTTCTGTAGTTAGCAGGAACAATCCCTAACCCTGCTATCCTCCCCTCCTCTTCTATAGCAAGCAGGAACTAATCCTAACCCTACTATCCTCCCTTCCTCTTCTATAGCAAGCAGGAACTAACCCTAACGCTGCTATCCTCCCCTCCTTCTGTAGCTAGTAAGGACTAATCCTAACCTTGCTATCCTCCCCTCTCCTTCTGTAGCTAGCAGGAACAAACCCTAACCCTGCTATCCTCCCCTCCTCTTCTATAGCAAGCAGGAACTAATCCTAACCCTGCTAGGCCTCCCCTCCTTCTGTAGTTAGCAGGAACTAACCCTAACCCTGCTAGGCCTCCCCTCCTCTTCTATAGCAAGCAGGAACAAACCCTAACCCTGCTAGGCCTCCCCTCCTTCTGTAGTTAGCAGGAACTAATCCTAACCCTGCTATCCTCCCCTCCTCTTCTATAGCAAGCAGGAACAAACCCTAACCCTGCTATCCTCCCCTCCTCTTCTATAGCAAGCAGGAACTAATCCTAACCCTGCTAGGCCTCCCCTCCTTCTGTAGTTAGCAGGAACAATCCCTAACCCTGCTATCCTCCCCTCCTCTTCTATAGCAAGCAGGAACTAATCCTAACCCTGCGATCCTCCCCTCCTCTTCTATAGCAAGCAGGAACTAACCCTAACGCTGCTATCCTCCCCTCCTTCTGTAGCTAGTAAGGACTAATCCTAACCTTGCTATCCTCCCCTCTCCTTCTGTAGTTAGCAGGAACAAACCCTAACCCTACTATCCTCCCCTCCTCTTCTATAGCAAGCAGGAACTAACCCTAACCCTGCTATCCTCCCCTCCTCTTCTATAGCAAGCAGGAACTAATCCTAACCCTGCTAGGCCTCCCCTCCTTCTGTAGTTAGCAGGAACTAACCCTAACCCTGCTAGGCCTCCCCTCCTCTTCTATAGCAAGCAGGAACAAACCCTAACCCTGCTAGGCCTCCCCTCCTTCTGTAGTTAGCAGGAACTAATCCTAACCCTGCTATCCTCCCCTCCTCTTCTATAGCAAGCAGGAACAAACCCTAACCCTGCTATCCTCCCCTCCTCTTCTATAGCAAGCAGGAACAAACCCTAACCCTGCTATCCTCCCCTCCTCTTCTATAGCAAGCAGGAACAAACCCTAACCCTGCTATCCTCCCCTCCTCTTCTATAGCAAGCAGGAACTAATCCTAACCCTGCTAGGCCTCCCCTCCTTCTGTAGTTAGCAGGAACTAACCCTAACCCTGCTATCCTCCCCTCCTTCTGTAGTTAGCAGGAACTAATCCTAACCCTGCTAGGCCTCCCCTCCTTCTGTAGTTAGCAGGAACAATCCCTAACCCTGCTATCCTCCCCTCCTCTTCTATAGCAAGCAGGAACTAATCCTAACCCTACTATCCTCCCTTCCTCTTCTATAGCAAGCAGGAACTAACCCTAACGCTGCTATCCTCCCCTCCTTCTGTAGCTAGTAAGGACTAATCCTAACCTTGCTATCCTCCCCTCTCCTTCTGTAGCTAGCAGGAACAAACCCTAACCCTGCTATCCTCCCCTCCTCTTCTATAGCAAGCAGGAACTAACCCTAACGCTGCTATCCTCCCCTCCTTCTGTAGCTAGTAAGGACTAATCCTAACCTTGCTATCCTCCCCTCTCCTTCTGTAGTTAGCAGGAACAAACCCTAACCCTGCTATCCTCCCCTCCTCTTCTATAGCAAGCAGGAACTAACCCTAACCCTGCTATCCTCCCCTCCTCTTCTATAGCAAGCAGGAACTAATCCTAACCCTGCTAGGCCTCCCCTCCTTCTGTAGTTAGCAGGAACTAACCC
The DNA here is from genome assembly GCF_002021735.2 of Oncorhynchus kisutch. NCBI lineage: Eukaryota > Metazoa > Chordata > Actinopteri > Salmoniformes > Salmonidae > Oncorhynchus > Oncorhynchus kisutch. The sequence continues at coordinate 78,995,803 of NC_034190.2, forward strand.
TAACCCTGCTAGGCCTCCCCTCCTCTTCTATAGCAAGCAGGAACAAACCCTAACCCTGCTAGGCCTCCCCTCCTTCTGTAGTTAGCAGGAACTAATCCTAACCCTGCTATCCTCCCCTCCTCTTCTATAGCAAGCAGGAACAAACCCTAACCCTGCTATCCTCCCCTCCTCTTCTATAGCAAGCAGGAACTAATCCTAACCCTGCTAGGCCTCCCCTCCTTCTGTAGTTAGCAGGAACAATCCCTAACCCTGCTATCCTCCCCTCCTCTTCTATAGCAAGCAGGAACTAATCCTAACCCTGCTATCCTCCCCTCCTCTTCTATAGCAAGCAGGAACTAACCCTAACGCTGCTATCCTCCCCTCCTTCTGTAGCTAGTAAGGACTAATCCTAACCTTGCTATCCTCCCCTCTCCTTCTGTAGTTAGCAGGAACAAACCCTAACCCTACTATCCTCCCCTCCTCTTCTATAGCAAGCAGGAACTAACCCTAACCCTGCTATCCTCCCCTCCTCTTCTATAGCAAGCAGGAACTAATCCTAACCCTGCTAGGCCTCCCCTCCTTCTGTAGTTAGCAGGAACTAACCCTAACCCTGCTAGGCCTCCCCTCCTCTTCTATAGCAAGCAGGAACAAACCCTAACCCTGCTAGGCCTCCCCTCCTTCTGTAGTTAGCAGGAACTAATCCTAACCCTGCTATCCTCCCCTCCTCTTCTATAGCAAGCAGGAACAAACCCTAACCCTGCTATCCTCCCCTCCTCTTCTATAGCAAGCAGGAACAAACCCTAACCCTGCTATCCTCCCCTCCTCTTCTATAGCAAGCAGGAACAAACCCTAACCCTGCTATCCTCCCCTCCTCTTCTATAGCAAGCAGGAACTAATCCTAACCCTGCTAGGCCTCCCCTCCTTCTGTAGTTAGCAGGAACTAACCCTAACCCTGCTATCCTCCCCTCCTTCTGTAGTTAGCAGGAACTAATCCTAACCCTGCTAGGCCTCCCCTCCTTCTGTAGTTAGCAGGAACTAACCCTAACCCTGCTATCCTCCCCTCCTCTTCTATAGCAAGCAGGAACAAACCCTAACCCTGCTATCCTCCCCTCCTTCTGTAGTTAGCAGGAACAAACCCTAACCCTGCTATCCTCCCCTCCTCTTCTATAGCAAGCAGGAACAAACCCTAACCCTGCTATCCTCCCCTCCTCTTCTATAGCAAGCAGGAACTAATCCTAACCCTGCTAGGCCTCCCCTCCTTCTGTAGTTAGCAGGAACTAACCCTAACGCTGCTATCCTCCCCTCCTTCTGTAGCTAGTAAGGACTAATCCTAACCCTGCTATCCTTCAGTCCCCTTCTGTATCTAGAGGAACTAACCCTGCTATCCTTCCCTCCCCTTCCGTAGCTAGCAGGAACTAATCCTGCTATCATCCACTCCCCTTCCGTAGCTAGCTGGAACTAACCCTGCTATCCTTCCCTCCCCTTCTGTAGCTAGCAGGAACTGTGCTTGGCCCTCCTATGTTGAACATAATAAACGGCTCTCTATCCACCGGATGTGTACCAAACTCACTAAAAGTGGCAGTAATAAAGCCTCTCTTGAAAAAGCCAAACCTTGACCCAGAAAATATAAAAAACTATCGGCCTATATCGAATCTTCCATTCCTCTCAAAAATTTTAGAAAAGGCTGTTGTGCAGCAACTTACTGCCTTCCTGAAGACAAACAATGTATACGAAATGCTTCAGTCTGGTTTTAGACCCCATCATAGCACTGACGGCACTTGTGAAGGTGGTAAATTACATTTTAATTGCATCGGACCGAGGCTCTGCATCTGTCCTCGTGCTCCTAGACCTTAGTGCTGCTTTTGATACCATCGATCACCACATTCTTTTGGAGAGATTGGAAACCCAAATTGGTCTACACGGACAAGTTCTGGCCTGGTTTAGATCTTATCTGTCAGAAAGATATCAGTTTGTCTCTGTGAATGGTTTGTCCTCTGACAAATCAACTGTAAATTTCGGTGTTCCTCAAGGTTCCGTTTTAGGACCACTATTGTTTTCACTATATATTTTACCTCTTGGGGATGTTATTCGAAAACATAATGTTAACTTTCACTGCTATGCGGATGACACACAGCTGTACATTTCAATGAAACATGGTGAAGCCCCAGAATTAACCTTGCTAGAAGCATGTGTTTCAGACATAAGGAAGTGGATGGCTGCAAACTTTCTACTTTTAAACTCAGACAAAACAGAGATGCTTGTTCTAGGTCCCAAGAAACAAAGAGATCTTCTGTTGAATCTGACAATTAATCTTAATGGTTGTACAGTTGTCTCAAATAAAACTGTGAAGGACCTCGGCATTACTCTGGACCCCGATCTCTCTTTTGAAGAACATATCAAGACCATTTCAAGGACAGCTTTTTTCCATCTACGTAACATTGCAAAAATCAGAAACTTTCACCATCTCCATTCACTCTGCTGGTTTACAGGGAGTGAGGATCGAGAGAGATATATAGACAGTAAAGATCCCTTAAAAGAAAATGACTAAATTAAAAGTATAAGTCACCCGGTAAAGTACTACTTGAGTAAAAGTCTAAAAGTATTTGGTTTTAAATATACTTAAGTATCAAAAGTAAATGGAATTGATAAAACATACGTAAGCATCAAAAGTAAAAGTATAAATAATTTCAAATTCCTAAGCAAACCAGACAGCACAAATATGATTTATTATTTACATATATAGATAGCCAGGGGCACACTCCAACACCAAGACATAATTTACAGATAGCCAGGGGAACACTCCAACACTCAGACATCCTTTACAGATAGCCAGGGGCACACTCCAACACATAATTTACAGATAGCCAGGGGAACACTCCAACACCAAGACATAATTTACAGATAGCCAGGGGAACACTCCAACACCAAGACATAATTTACAGATAGCCAGGGGCACACTCCAACACTCAGACATCCTTTACAGATAGCCAGGGGAACACTCCAACACCAAGACATAATTTACAGATAGCCAGGGGCACACTCCAACACTCAGACATCCTTTACAGATAGCCAGGAGCACACTCCAACACTCAGACATTATTTACAGATAGCCAGGGTGTCATGGATTTCCTCCTCCTCTTCCGAAGAGGAGAGGCGAGAAGGATCAGAGGACCAATATGCGGCGTGGTAAGTGTCCATGGTTCTTTTAATATGTAAACTTACACATGAACAACTGATACAACAAAACAAGAAACGTGTGAAACCCTAAACAGCCCTGTCTGGTGCAAACACAGAGACCGGAACAATCACCCACAAACACACAGTGAAACCCAGGCTACCTAAGTATGATTCTCAATCAGAGACAACTAATGACACCTGCCTCTGATTGAGAACCATAATAGGCCGAAACATAGAAATACCCAAATGATAGAAAAACAAACATAGACTGCCCACCCAACTCACGCCCTGACCATTCTAAATAAATACAAAACAAAGGAAATAAAGGTCAGAACGTGACACAGGGGCACACTCCAACACTCAGACATAATTTACAGATAGCCAGGACCACACTCCAACACTCAGACATTATTTACAGATAGCCGGGGGCACACTCCAACACTCAGACATTATTTACAGATAGCCAGGGGCACACTCCAACACTCAGACATAATTTACAGATAGCCAGGACCACACTCCAACACTCAGACATTATTTACAGATAGCCAGGGGCACATTCCAACACTCAGACATAATTTACAGATAGCCAGGGGCACACTCCAACACTCAGACATTCTTTACAGATAGCCAGGGGCACACTCCAACACTCAGACATCATTTACAGATAGCCAGGGGCACACTCCAACACTCAGACATTATTTACAGATAGCCAGGGGCACACTCCAACACTCAGACATTATTTACAGATAGCCAGGGGCACACTCCAACACTCAGACATTATTTACAGATAGCCAGGGGAAGACTCCAACACTCAGACATCATTTACAAAATAAGCATTTGTGTTTAGTGAATCCGCCAGATCAGAGGCAATGGGGATGACCAGGGATGTTCTCTTGATAAATGTTTGAATTGGACCATTGTTTGTCAAAAAATAAAAAGTATATCATTTTCTTTAGGAATGTAGTTATGTAGTGAAGTAAAAGTTGTCAAAAACATAACTAGTAAAGTAAAGTACAGATACCCCGAAAACTACTTAAGTAGTACTTTAAAGTATGTTTACTTTACACCCTTGGATATAGAGATATATAGAGGGAGACCGAGAGAGAGAGAGACCGAGAGAGACCGAGAGAGAGAGAGAGACCGAGAGAGAGAGAGACCGAGAGAGAGAGAGAGAGAGACTGAGAGAGAGAGAGACCGAGAGAGAGAGACCAAGAGAGAGAGAGACCGAGAGAGAGAGAACGAGAGAGAGAGAGACAGAGAGAGAGAGAGTCTGAGAGAGAGAATGACAGAGTGAGAGAGACTGAGAGAGAGAGAGACCGAGAGAGAGACCGAGAGAGAGACCGAGAGAGAGCGAGAGAGAGAGAGAGAGAGAGAGAGAGAGAGAGAGAGAGAGAGAGAGAGAGAGAGACAGAGAGAGAGTGACCGAGAGAGAGAGACAGAGAGAGAGAGAGACAGAGAGAGAGAGTGACAGAGAGAAAGAGAGACTGAGAGAGAGAGAGACAGAGAGAGAGAGAGAGACCGAGAGAGAGAGACAGAGAGAGAGAGAGAGAGAGACCAAGAGAGAGAGAGACCGAGAGAGAGAAAGACAGAGAGAGAGAGAGACCGAGAGAGAGAGACCGAGAGAGAGAGACAGAGAGAGGGAAAAGGAGGGCATGTGTTTGGGTGACAGAAAGAAAAGAGAAGGTTTGTGATGATAGGGAGATAAGAGATAACCAGAGAAATGAGAGAGATGGGGAAGGAGAGAGCCAGAGAAAGGAGAGAGATGGGGAAGGAGAGAGCCAGAGAAAAGAGATAGATGGGGAAGGAGAGAGCCAGAGAATGGAGAGAGATGGGGAAGGAGAGAGCCAGAGAATGGAGAGAGATGGGGAAGGAGAAAGCCAGAGAATGGAGAGAGATGGGGAAGGAGAGAGCCAGAGAATGGAGAGAGATGGGGAAGGAGAAAGCCAGAGAATGGAGAGAGATAGGGAAGGAGTGAGCACTAGAATGGAGAGAGATGGGGAAGGAGAGAGCCAGAGAAAGGAGAGAGATGGGGAAGGAGAGAGCCAGAGAATGGAGAGAGATGGGGAAGGAGAGAGCCAGAGAATGGAGAGAGATGGGGAAGGAGAGAGCCAGAGAATGGAGAGAGATGGGGAAGGAGAGAGCCAGAGAAAGCGAGGGGCATGCTTAGAGTAACTTTGTTGTCCCCATAAAGCTGAGCCATTGAAATCCTTTGAAACACGCGAGTATAAGTCTAATGTTTACAAAAACATGAAAAGGGGTGAGTGTTAACAGAAAAAGAAACACTAGAATTGGAATTGCTGTCGGTACACCACACATCTTTTCATCCTGTCTCTCATCTGGGCCATGTGTCTGTCACATTAGCCTGCTTGCTAGCAGATTAACTTACTCCTTTATTTAATTTATTTTTACCTTTATTTAACCAGGCAAGTCAGTTAAGAACACATTCTTATTTTCAATGACGGCCTAGGAACAGTGGGTTAACTGCCTGTTCAGGGGCAGAACGACAGATTTGTACCATGTCAGCTCAGGGGTTTGAACTCACAACCTTCCAGTTACTAGTCCAACGCTCTAACCACTAACCTGCCGCCCCAGGCTCACAGCTTGCAGCGCTTTTCCAAGAGTAGCCCACTGGAGTCAATTATTCAGTGAATTCAGTTGCATCATCTACCTGTAAAATTGATTAGGTTCATGTGGCGTGTGTGGCGTGCGTGCGTGGCCCAGAAATGCCACTGACTGGGATTCTGAGAGCCAGCGTCAGCCAGCCGGCAGACTTTACTTGCCCCGGGGGTCAACAATGGCAGCCATTTTAGTTTACAGCTTAGCAGTACTCAACAACGCTAATGGCTTCCTCCATTAGTCAAGCAGTGAGTCTGTTCACAAACCCCCCAAAAATAACAATTTTCCCAGAAATCCTCAGTTTATTCCTGCATGTTGCAAGGTTAGATTACGTTAGCCAGCAGCATACAGCCCTGCATCCCACTGCGGGCTAATGTAATCTAACCTTGCAACACCCAGGAATAAACATTGACATTTTGACATGTGGTAAAATTGTCATTTTTTTCCCACATACAACTGCGGTTTGTGAACAGACTCACTGCTTGACTAGTGGAGGAAGAAACCATTGTGTCGTTGAGTACTGCTAAGTTGATTAGTAGAATTAGATGTGTTAATGTTACTGCTTGGCTGGCACAAAACCCTGCACCCATAGAAGACTGGCTACCACTAGAAAAGAGGAGAATATCTTCTTTCTAATGATGTCAACTTTCTTTCTCAACTCCTAACATTGAGCCAATTACACTCACTGGAGCCAATTACACTCACTGGAGTCTCTGACACAGGCTTTGAAAAAGCACCCACTAATAGGCTACCAGTGGCTGCTGGTAAGCTTTTCTTGACTTGGCTTTCTTTAACTAGCTAAACAGCTGCTCTCAGCAGAAATGTGTTTGGCGTTACCGTCCTAGCTAATAGGCTGTGTTAGAGTTTACACTTCCTCTTTCTGATATCATGTGGGGATATCAAATTAATGAAAAACTATCTACCAAATCTTTTCATTTTAAAATGTTGATTAATGTTGATTAAGATGCAGCTGGCTAACTCACCAATGTGGAGGCTGTTGGAAGATCAGGGATGGGTCCCAGGTGTGGGCTTCCAGACAGGGCAGAGAAGATCTCAGAGTCAGGGCACCACAGCCTCTACTGCAGCCAGGTCTCCTCTGGATCACCACAGCCTCTACTGCAGCCAGGTCTCCTCTGGATCACCACAGCCTCTACTGCAGCCAGGACTCCTCTGGATCACCACAGCCTCTACTGCAGCCAGGACTCCTCTGGATCACCACAGCCTCTACTGCAGCCAGGTCTCCTCTGGATCACCTCTGATATGGACCACAGGTCTGTAGAATACAGCAAACAAGACAGAGCACGTAAATATGATCAGAAAAGTTGTCCATTATGTTTCTGAATCTAATTTAATATACACTAGCTTGGGTCTTTCAGACTATTTTAAGAAGAAAGCATCTGAGCGAGTGAAACAGCGCCCCTATGTAACCCATGTACCTGAATCTCTTTTTGGCCAGACAACATTATATACTGTGCATTCGGAAAGTATTCAGACCCCTTCCCCTTTTCCACATTTTGTTACGTTACAGCCTTATTCTAAAATGGATTCAATGAACAGAAATTCTCATTAATCTACACACAATACCCCATAATGATGAAGCAAAAATACATTTTTGGACTTGTTTGCATATTTATTCAAATTAACATAGAACCTTAAATTAAATTAAAAATTAATTAATTAAAATAGAATAGCTTATTTACATACAGTACCAGTCAAAAGTGTGGGTGCCAAGAGTGTGCAAAGCTGTCATCAAGGAAAGGGTGGATGGATATCAAATCAAATCAAATCAAATGTATTTATAAAGCCCTTCGTACATCAGCTGAAATCTCAAAGTGCTGTACAGAAACCCAGCCTAAAACCCCAAATGCAGGTGTAGAAGCACAGTGGCTAGGAAAAACTCCCTAGAAAGGCCAAAACCTAGGAAGAAACCTAGAGAGGAACCAGGCTATGTGGGGTGGCCAGTCCTCTTCTGGCTGTGCCGGGTGGAGATTATAACAGAACATGGCCAAGATGTTCAAATGTTCATAAATGACCAGCATGGTCGTATAATAATAAGGCAGAACAGTTGAAACTGGAGCAGCAGCACGGTCAGATGGACTGGGGACAGCAAGGAGTCATCATGTAGAGATACTTTGAAGAATCTCAAATGTAAAATATAGTTTGATTTGTTTAACACTTTCTTGGTTACTACATGATTCCATATGTGTTATTTCATAGTTTTGATGTCTTCACTATTATTCTACAATGTAGAAAATAGTCAAACTAAAGAAAATGCCTTGAATGAGTAGGTGTGTCCTAACTTTTGACTGGTACTGTAAGTATTCAGACCCTTTGCTATGAGACTCAATATTGAGCTCAGGTGCATCCTGTTTCCATTGATCATCCCCGAGATGTTTCTACAACTTGATTGGAATCCATCTATGGTAAATTCAATTGATTGGACATGAGCAAGAACCAAGCCATGAGGTCGAAAGGATTGTCAGTAGAGCTCTGAGACAGGATTGTGTCGAGGCACAGATCTGAGGAAGGGTACCAAAACAATTCTGCAGCATTGAAGGTCCCCAAGAACACAGTGGTCTCCATTATTCTTAAATGGAAGCAGTTTGGAACCACCAAGACTCTTCCTGGAGCTGGCCGCGCAGCCAAACTGAGCAATAGGGGGGAGAAGGGCATTGGTCAGGGAGGTGATGAAGAACCCGATGCTCACTCTGACAGAGCTCCAGAAGGACAAACATCTCTGCAGAACTCCACCAGCTTTATGGTAGAGTGGCCAGACGGTACCCATTCCTCAGTAAAAGGTACATGACAGCCTGCTTGGAGTTTGCCAAAAGGCACCTAAAGGACTCTCAGATCATGAGAAACAAGATTCTCTGGTCTGATGAAATCAAGATTGAACTCTTTGGCCTGAATGCCAAGCGTCATGTCTGGAGGAAACCTGGCATCATCCCTTCGGTGAAGCGTGGTGGTGGCAGCATCATGCTAAGTACAGAGAGATCCTTCATGAAAACCTGCTCTAGAACGCTCAGAACCTCAGACCGGGCGAAGGTTCACCTTCCAACAGGACAACGACCCTAAGCACACAGCCAAGACAACGCAGGAGTGGCTTCGGGACAAGTCGCTGAATGTCTTTGATTGGCCCAGCCAGAGCCCGGACTTAAACCCGATAGAACATCTCTGGAGAGACCTGAAAATAGCTGTGCAGCGACGCTCTCCATCCAACCTGACAGAGCTTGAGAGGATCTGCAGAGAAGAATGGGAGCAACTCCCCAAATAGAGATGTGCCAAGCTTGTAGCATCATACCCAAGCAGAATTGAGGCTGTAATCACTGCCAAAGGTGCTTCAACAAAGTACTGAATAAAGGGTCTGAATACTTACGTAAATGTAATATTTCATTTTATTATTATTTTTTACTGTTTGTCGTTATGGGGTATTGTGTGTAGATTGATGAGGGGAAAAAGTTGTTTTAATCCATTTTAGTATAAGGCTGTAATGTAACAAAATGTGGAAAAATTCAAGGGGTCTGAATACTTTCCGAAGGCACTGTATAACATTCTATAGGCTACACATACTGAAACAGACGGGCATTGTTTCACTGTCCAGACAGCATCAGATACATGGTCTACACATACTCAGACAGAGAGGTGCTGTTTCACTGTCCAGACATCATCAGATACATGGTCTACACATACTCAGACAGAGAGGTGCTGTTTCACTGTCCAGACAGCATCAGATACATGGTCTACACATACTGAAACAGAGAGGTGTTGTTTCACTGTCCAGACAGCATCAGATACATGGTCTACACATACTGAAACAGAGAGGTGCTGTTTCACTGACCAGACAGCATCAGATACATGGTCTACACATACTGAAACAGACGGGCATTGTTTCACTCGCTCAGATGCTTTCTCTGAGATTGATGCATCTTTCTGTCGGTGAGCATATCCGTCAAATAAATGATCCATATTTAAACATTTTATTTATAATGAGCAAGGAGGTACGGTAGGGCGGGCCAGGCCCACTAAGGAGCAGGACTGACCATTCATTATATCAAAATTATAGTTTTAATCATGTTTTGAGGCTATATCGTATTTGTTTACATTTACATAATGTTTATTGGTCCCATTCACAGATTTGTAGGTGTTGTGAAATGTTTGTATTACTAGATCCAACAATGCAGCAAGATGTCTTGCAAACACAATACAAATACACACACACACACACACACACAACTAATAATAATAATTTTGCACACCCAATCTTTCCGTTTTTGATTTGTTAAAAAAGTTTGAAATATCCAATAAATGTCGTTCCACTTCATGATTGTGTCCCACTTGTTGTTGATTCTTCACAAAAAAATACAGTTTTATATCTTTATGTTTGAAGCCTGAAATGTGGCATGAGGTCGCAAAGTTCAAGGGGGCCGAATACTTTCGCAAGGCACTGTATCTACTGTCCACACCCTGATCTGTTTCATCTGTCTTTGTGCTTGTCTCCACCCCCCTCCAGGTGTTGCCCATCTTCCCCATTATCCCCAGTGTATTTATACCTATAATCTCTGTTTGTCTGTTGCCAGTTTGTTTTGTTCGTCAAGCCTACCAGAGGTTTTCCTCTTGCTCCTGTCTGTTTCTAGTTCCTGTTTTCTAGTTTTGACCATTCTGCCCTGACCCTGAGCCTGAGCCTGAGCCTGACCCTGAGCCTGACCCTGAGCCTGACCCTGAGCCTGACCCTGAGCCTGACACTCACCCTGACCCTGACCCTGACACTGACACTGACCCTGAGCCTGACCCTGACCCTGACACTGACCCTGAGCCTGACCCTGACCCTGACACAGAACCTGACCCTGAGCCTGACCCTGAGCCTGACGCTGAGCCTGACCCTGACACTGACCCTGACACTGACCCTGACCCTGAGCCTGACCCTGACACTGACCCTGACCCTGACACTGACCCTGACCCCGAGCCTGACCCTGACCCTGCCTGCCATTTCTGTACCTTGTCACACCACCCTGGATTACTGACCTCTGCCTGCCCTTGACCTGTCATTTTGCCCCCTGTTCTATAATAAACTTTTGTTACTTTGACTTTGTCTGCATCTGGGTCTTCCCTGAGATGTGATATCTACTTTGAAGCAAATGTTTGCATCTCACACACTTGGTTATGGGCTTAAAAAAAGAAGACACCTGTACCATGTCAGATATAGAGTTGAAATGTATTACATTTTTGGCTTGCATCCCAATATTAGACTTTATATACATTAAAGAAGACTTAAATATAACAAATCTGTTTGACATAGAAACATCAGATTTTCAGTATATTAATTATGAAAACATTTAACATTCCACCCATGAGACCACGGGGTAATTTGACTGCAGGAAAGTGCTACGGTGAGCTATGTCGAATACAGTATATACATACAGTGAATAAACAACAGAATATAAACTGAATATGAGGTAACTCGCGTTCAATGACTATATACATGGGGCATTAGTCTCAAGGTGGTGCAGGGCTGAGTATCGGCTGGTGGTGGCTGTTCAACAGTCTGATGGTGATAGAAGCTGTTCAACAGTCTGATGGTCTGGTGATAGAAGCTGTTCAACAGTCTGATGGTCTGGTGATTGAAGCTTATTCTCAGTCTCCCAGTCCTGGCTCTGATGCACCTGTAATGTCTCAGTCTCCTAGATGGTAGCAGAGTGAACAGACCGTGTCTCTGGTGGCTGAGGTCCATGATAATCTTCTAGGACTTCCTTTGACACTGAATGCTGTAGATGTCCTGGAGGGCAGGCAGCGTGCCCCTGGTGATGCATTGGTCTGAGAGCAACACCCTCTCGAGAGACATGCAGCTGAGAACGGTGCAGTTGCCGTACCAGGGGCTAGGGGCCATGCCGTACCAGGGGCTAGGGGCTAGGGGCCATGCCGTACCAGGGGCTAGGGGCTAGGGGCCATGCCGTACCAGGGGCTAGGGGCCATGCCGTACCAGGGGCTAGGGGCCATGCCGTACCAGGGGCTAGGGGCCATGCCAAAGTTGCCGTACCAGGCGTTGCTGCAGCACAACTGCATGCCGTCAATGCTGCATCTGTAGAAATTTGATAGGGGCTAGGGGCCATGCCAAATTTCTTCAGCCACCTGAGATTGAAGAGGCACTGTTGTGCCTTCTTCACAACAGTGATGATGAGCTGGGACCATTTCCGGTCCTCAGTGGAGTTCACACCAAGGACCTTGAAACGTTTCATCCTCTCCACTGCGGCCTCGTTAATGTGTGATGGAATTCTCATTAAGTTCTTTCTACAATAATTCCAGTAAGTGCTAGAAACAGATCACTTTTACTGAACAATGATATAAAGTAATATGCACAATGATACGAAGTAATATGCACAATGATACAAAGTAATATGCACAATGATACGAAGTAATATGCACAATGATATGAAGTAATATGCACAATGATATGAAGTAATATGCACAATGATACGAAGTAATATGCACAATGATACGAAGTAATATGCACAATGATACGAAGTAATATGCACAATGATACGAAGTAATATGCACAATGATACGAAGTAATATGTACAATGATATGAAGTAATATGCATAATGATATGAAGTAATATGCACAATGATACAAAGTAATATGCACAATGATATAAAGTAATATGCACAATGATACGAAGTAATATGCACAATGATATGAAGTAATATGCACAATGATACGAAGTAATATGCACAATGATACGAAGTAATATGCACAATGATACGAAGTAATATGCACAATGATTGAAGTAATATGCACAATGATATAAAGTAATACGTACTATGATATAAAGTAATATGCTTTTAATTCCTCCAGACTTGATTATTCTACTTCACTGTAGTCATCAAGATAGGTCAGTGGCAGTAAGGGTCAATGCAAGGGTTGCAGCATGCAATGGCTACTGTAATGGCCTATTATATTAATGTCCTCCTCACCACTCACCAGTTAGAACACACAACTAGGTGGTGGAAAGTTGAAGTCATATAATGGTGGGGCTTTCTGAGCTCTTGGACAGAAGAAAGGACCAACAGAAAGAACGACTATGGGGGTTTTGTAATGGAAAAGACAAGGAGAAGAAAAGAGAGAGGAAGGCAACAGAAGAAATAACACTATGGGAAAACCCACCATTTTGAAAACAGGTGATGGCCAACAGTGCTTCCAGAAGATGAGATTTCCAGAGCGCTAGATTGCTGACATGGGTAGTTCTCTACCACAGAAGGAGACCGGGCAAGGGATGCCTGAATGGTGTTACTCTGGGAAAAGCGACCAGGCGCCTGGGCCCTGGAAAGAAAGGTTATGTCATTTAGGAGTTGTGATCCAATGTTGTGTGCCATCGCCATGGATACAGGAAGGAAGATGAGGGGAATAAAAACAGCAGAACCAACTTACCATGAAAGGGGGGGGCGGGGGCGGGGGGATGATGTTGGTGTTATGAATCATTGAAAAGGGGAAAGGAGTTTGCCGCTCACTCTCTCTGACCTGTCTGTCAGGCTTGCCCATGAGAGGCTCAGCAGCTTGCATTAAGCATCCATACACTATGTAACAGTAGACTAGATACCAGTGTTCAGTAGACTAGATACTTTTGTAATAGTAGACTAGATACCAGTGTTCAGTAGATTAGATACCAGTGTTCAGTAGACTAGATACCAGTGTTCAGTAGACTAGATACTTTTGTAATAGTAGACTAGATACCAGTGTTCAGTAGATTAGATACCAGTGTTCAGTATACTATATACCAGTGTAAGAGTACACAAGATACCAGTGTTCAGTATACTAGATACCAGTGTAACAGTAGACAAGATACCAGTGTTCAGTAGACTAGATACCAGTGTAACAGTAGACTAGATACCAGTGTAACAGTAGACAAGATACTAGTTTTCAGTAAACTAGATACCAGTGTAACAGTAGACTAGATACCAGTGTTCAGTAGAGTAGATACCAGTGTTCAGTAGACTAGATACCAGTGTTCAGTAGACTAGATACCAGTGTAACAGTAGACTAGATACCAGTGTAACAGTAGACAAGATACTAGTTTTCAGTAAACTAGATACCAGTGTAACAGTAGACTAGATACCAGTGTTCAGTAGACTAGATACCAGTGTTCAGTAGACAAGATACCAGTGTTCAGGAGACTAGATACCAGTGTTCAGTAGACTAGAGACCAGTGTAACAGTAGACTAGATAGTAGTTTTCAGTAAACTAGATACCAGTGTAACAGTAGACTAGATACTAGTTTTCAGTAAACTAGATACCAGTAGACAAGATACCAGTGTTCAGTAGACTAGAAACCAGTGTTCAGTAGACTAGATACCAGTGTTCAGTAGAATAGATACCAGTAGAACAGTGGACCAGATACCAGTGTTCAGTAGACTAGATACCAGTGTTCAGTAGAATAGATACCAGTGTAACAGTAGACTAGAGACCAGTGTTCAGTTGACTAGATACCAGTGTTCAGTAAACTAGATACCAGTGTAACAGTAGACTAGATACCAGTGTTCAGTAGACTAGAGACCAGTGTAACAGTAGACTAGATACCAGTGTAACAGTAGACTAGATACCAGTGTAACAGTAGACAAGATACCAGTGTTCAGTAGACTAGATACCAGTGTAACAGCAGACTAGATACCTGTGTTCAGTAGACTAGATACCAGTGTTCAGTAGACTAGATACCAGTGTTCAATTGACTAGATACCCGTGTTCAGTAGACTAGATACCAGTGTGACAGTAGACTAGAGACCAATGTAACAGTAGACTAGATATCAGTGTTTAGTAGACTAGATACCAGTGTAACAGTAGACTAGATACTAGTTTTCAGTAGACTAGGGAATAGTGTAACAGTAGACTAGATACTAGTTTTCAGTAAACTAGATACCAGTGTAACAGTAGACAAGATACCAGTGTTCAGGAGACTAGATACCAGTGTTCAGTAGACTAGAGACCAGTGTAACAGTAGACTAGAGACCAATGTAACAGTAGACTAGATATCAGTGTTTAGTAGACTAGATACCAGTGTTCAGTAGACTAGAGACCAGTGTAACAGTAGACTAGAGACCAGTGTAACAGTAGACTAGAGACCAATGTAACAGTAAACTAGAGACCAGTGTAACAGTAGACTAGAGACCAATGTAACAGTAGACTAGAGACCAGTGTAACAGTAGACTAGAGACCAATGTAACAGTAGACTAGATATCAGTGTTTAGTAGACTAGATACCAGTGTAACAGTAGACTAGATACTAGTTTTCAGTAAACTAGTTAAATAAAAGTAAAACAATTTTTTTAATGGATGGTTCAAAGTCTATCTTGTAGAATGAAACTTAATTTGTGCAAGGCTGCATTCAAACATTGTCATAATTGTAATTTGTTTTAAACAGGATTGGACTGATCCATTGTGGAAAACGGTTGAGATTGTTGGTGTAGACTTCTTTAGCACTTGGATTGCCTATCTAGAGGGTAGCTTATGACCGGTGTATAAACTCCTTATAACAGATTGGTCATTGGTCTATGGGTCAGAAGATCCATGACATTAACATGGATGCATGATTGCATTTTCTATATGTCATGTAAATATATTGATTCAATTAATATCTGCAGTACTGTTTGCCATAATTGAGGGAGCATCTCTACAATTGCATTTACATTGCCTCGTGGCTAGGGGGAGCTGCAGTAACAACAAACAATGGTCTCACCTTTCATTCTTGGCTCACATCACAGCAAGTGTTTTATTTGATTTGTTTATTTCTCTAACAAGGCAAATACACCGGCCAAATCCTAACCCGGACAACACTGGAGACAATTGTGCACCGCCCTATGAGACTCCCAATCACGGCCGGTTGTGATACAGCCTGGAATCGAACCAGGGTCTGTAGTGACTCTAATGACTCTATCACTGAGATGCAGTGCCTTAGACTGCTGCGCCACTCGGGAACATTGGAGACAGGGGTGTCATGTACCCCAAACATTTTAGGGGGCACAAAGTACAATAGGATGACAGTGGGGTAGTCCGGAGGGGGGCTAGGACCCCGACTGTAAGTTGGAGAATTTAGCATTTTTCCTGCAATCTAGAGCCATAATCATTATGCTTATTTCTATGTAAAAACAATATCTAGGCATACCTCTTGAGCTGTGTGTATCCTCCTGACTGGGGTTTCTTTTTTAAATAACCTAAATATGCTTCTCTGCATCTCTGCTAAAACTGGGTAAAAGATGTAAAGGAATGTGAGTCTTAATCAGTACATTTGGCTTTTTCTTTCTTTTCTAAAGTTTACCAACCAATGTCAGCAGGCACGCCAGCTAAAATACACAAGCTAGCTACTCTAACTTGATTAAGAGGAGTTGGGTTAAATGTGGAAGACACATTTCAGTTGAAAGCATTCCGTTGTACAACTGACTAGGTATCCTCCTTTCCCTTATAGGCCGAAATGGCTTCTTGGTAGCTAGTAATGAGGTTGGCAACCTATCTGGGCTAGCTATAGCCAATTTCATAAAATTGCTAGGTGGCTAGCAGTATTTTTTTTTACCAGGACAAATCGCCCCTATCCGCATGACGCCTCTGATTGGAGATAACAGCAAACAACAACAGAGCTGATCAAATGAACACATTTGCAATGCCTGGTGTAGACTGGCATACAGTTCGTTTTATGAATCTGTTGAAGGCTTATATCATTTATATGTCATGTATTATTATGTGTGGGGGGGGGGGGGACCATGAAGACCTGTAATAAAAAGGTAGAACTATATTCTCCACAAATGTATCAGGCTGTACTAGTCTATTCTCCACAAATGTATCAGGCTGTACTAGTCTATTCTCCACAAATGTATCAGGCTGTACTAGTCTATTCTCCACAAATGTATCAGGCTGTATTCGTCTATTCTCCACAAATGTATCAGGCTGTACTAGTCTATTCTCCACAAATGTATCAGGCTGTATTAGTCTATTCTCCACAAATGTATCAGGCTGTACTAGTCTATTCTCCACAAATGTATCAGGCTGTATTAGTCTATTCTCCACAAATGTATCAGGCTGTATTAGTCTATTCTCCACAAATGTATCAGGCTGTATTAGTCTATTCTCCACAAATGTATCAGGCTGTATTAGTCTATTCTCCACAAATGTATCAGGCTGTATTAGTCTATTCTCCACAAATGTATCAGGCTGTATTAGTCTATTCTCCACAAATGTATCAGGCTGTATTAGTCTATTCTCCACAAATGTATCAGGCTGTACTAGTCTATTCTCCACAAATGTATCAGGCTGTACTAGTCTATTCTCCACAAATGTATCAGGCTGTATTAGTCTATTCTCCACAAATGTATCAGGCTGTATTAGTTTATTCTCCACAAATGTATCAGGCTGTATTAGTCTATTCTCCACAAATGTATCAGGCTGTATTAGTTTATTCTCCACAAATGTATCAGGCTGTATTAGTCTATTCTCCACAAATGTATCAGGCTGTATTAGTCTATTCTCCACAAATGTATCAGGCTGTATTAGTCTATTCTCCACAAATGTATCAGGCTGTACTAGTCTATTCTCCACAAATGTATCAGGCTGTACTAGTCTATTCTCCACAAATGTATCAGGCTGTATTAGTCTATTCTCCACAAATGTATCAGGCTGTATTAGTTTATTCTCCACAAATGTATCAGGCTGTATTAGTCTATTCTCCACAAATGTATCAGGCTGTATTAGTTTATTCTCCACAAATGTATCAGGCTGTACTAGTCTATTCTCCACAAATGTATCAGGCTGTATTAGTCTATTCTCCACAAATGTATCAGGCTGTATTAGTCTATTCTCCACAAATGTATCAGGCTGTATTAGTCTATTCTCCACAAATGTATCAGGCTGTATTAGTCTATTCTCCACAAATGTATCAGGCTGTATTAGTCTATTCTCCACAAATGTATCAGGCTGTACTAGTCATTCAATTACATTCATGGAAGAAATAGCCAAATTGACAAAGTTAATTACAGACCAGTAACAATGTACATTTTAAATGCACAGTGCAAATTCAGTTTGCAATTTGTTCACTTTTCCCAATTATTTTCACCACAATAGGAATGATTAGCTGGACTTGATCGTAACCTAACACCCACTGCACTGCTCAATTGTTCATAAGTTTGAAGTGTGCGTATTTCATCTCATGCCCTCGATGTTGCACATTATAATTAATACTCAAAACCCCGGAGGAAAGTGACTCAAACATAATTGTTTCATTTCATAGACTGCGCTACTACTGTAGGGAAGCTCGTGAAGTATAGCCGTGCTTGTGCAATTAATTGGCACAACTATAGCTGTCACTTTATACCTATGCGTAAAATAGGTGGGCCTATGCGTAAATAGGTGGGCCTATGCGTAAAATGAATGGAATTGGAATGGTGCATGCATCCACATAATAATAATAAATACAAGTCATAATAATAATAATGATTATTGTAATTATTACAGATATTTCATTAATAATAATTATTAGTCCTATGTTGCTATGCCGCATTAACAGTTTAAACCAGCCTGAAAAAATGACCCTCAATAAATAAACCGCAGTCAGTCGTACAATTTGCATTTCCCCTCAAAGTTACAATTTGACTGTCTGTTGCAAACTCCACCCATCCTCTTTCGGTTACAGCGTTCTTATTACACCTCAGTTGGTTACAGCCGTTCTTAGCTGTGAACCAATTGATTCACGCTTAAAGCCTTGTGTTTTTTCCGACTTTACAAGGCTGCTAGGAAAAGTGGGGGAGTGACGACTTGTTCCTGGAAGAGCCAGCCTGCGGAGTCAGTCACATTTTTGGCTGGGATTCAATGACTGAGCCAGACACACACAAACACAGATAGGGGCTGCGAGGGAGAGAGAGGGGCGAGTGAGTGAGCAAGCGCAACCCAGCTCACAGACTAGCCATCTCCAGTACACAGGCATATCGAACAGCAGGGGCAGACGGAGTGTATGCGTGCGGCTATACTGCAGTATTCCACGGTTTAAAGGAGGTTCCACGCGTGTTATTACTGTGTTTGATACCGGATACATACAGGGAGAAGGCTTTGCTTTATCGGTCGATACTTTTTCTGAAACTTCAAAAGCATTATTCATTTTTGGAGGAGTTTCAGAGGGACGCGTTTTAGATATGGACTGTCAGGAGTGTACTGCAGGGGAAGACTCGCCCGTGTCACCATTCGCTTAGTAGGCTAGTCAACGGAATTGGAAACTCACTGCTCGGGACTTTTTTGTGGGTGTTTGATGAAGCGCTTTCTGCACTTGGCTAATTCTCGGAGACCTTGGATTTACAAGGAACCGGAACCTATCGTTTCTTTCAATTGTTTTAGTTTGCCCCAGTTGAAAGGAACTCTCGCTTTCAAAGTCGTAGTGAAAACATGGAGACTGTAACTCGACAAAGCTTCCAACCTCACCCAGGACTGCAACAAACTCTCAAGCAGTTTCATCTGAGTTCTATGATCTCCCTCGGCGGACCGGCGGCGTTTTCTGCTCGATGGCCACATGACCTCCTGTTCAAGAAGGATGGGAAAGAGCCCGAGCCCGTGCTGCATCTTCCAATGCAGCCGCCGACAGTGATGCCGGGACCACTCTTCATCCCCTCCGACCGCTCCACTGAGAGGTGCGAGACGGTCCTGGAGACCGAGACTGTCTCCTGTTTCGTGGTCGGCGGCGAGAAACGGCTGTGCTTGCCGCAGATCCTCAACACCGTACTGCGGGATTTCTCCCTTCAACAGATCAACTCGGTGTGCGACGACCTCCACATCTACTGCTCCAGGTGCACGGCAGAACAGCTGGAGATCCTCAAAGTCATGGGAATTCTCCCCTTCTCGGCGCCTTCCTGCGGACTCATCACCAAAACGGATGCGGAGCGCCTGTGCAATGCCCTGATTTACGGAGGCACCTACCCGCCGCACTGCAAGAAAGAGTTCACGGGCTCACTGGAGCTGGAGTTCACGGAGAAAAGCCTCAAAATATACCACGAGTGTTTCGGAAAGTGCAAGGGTCTCTTCGTCCCGGAGCTGTACACCAGCCCCAACGCAGCCTGCATCCAGTGCATGTACTGCAGACTCATGTACCCGACCCATAAGTTCGTGGTGCACAGTCACAAATCGTTGGAAAACAGGACTTGCCACTGGGGCTTCGACTCCGCCAACTGGAGGGCATACATCCTCTTGGACCAGGATTACACAGGGAAAGAGGAGAAGGCGCGCCTGGAGCAGCATTTGGACGAGATTAAAGAGAAATTTGATTTCGCCAACAAATATAAGAGGAAAGCATCCAGGGTGAGTTGAACTAGTTTGTTACAATGTCGTTACAATGTCGTTACAAGTGTTGTTACATTATACGAATGTTGTTACACTGCTGTCACAAAAACATGTACTCTGTATTTAACATTTTTTCTCTTTGTTTTGTCTTCTTGCAAATACACTGTTATCTCGGACTAAGAGTCAAAGATTCGTATCTCGAGAACAGAATAGACTTGGCGCAATGACTTGTCCCAGCCATGGGCTAGTTTAGACTGGAGGCGAGTCCTTCCAAGATTGGGTTACTCTCCACATATTGTTACTAATTGTCCACCAAGAACAGCTAAACGGCTCTGGTGGCAATACAACCATTATGTGCCTGTGAAACACTTCTGCGGGTGTCAACGGATCAGTTATATATGCCTAACTGTAAATACAATCCCATTTACCAACAAATGGCCCAATAATGGTGTTACAACAACTATCGAAACCCATGTGACGTATAAGGTCGAGGAAATAATGTAATAATTTCTAAAGTTGCAAAACACGCATCCTGCACGCATCCCACTACCCCCAGGTCTGCACACATCCCCCCAGGTCTCGCGGTGTGGGCTGCCGCTCGCTCATTCCGCACTTTGCTGTGTATTGTGGCTTACTGGCTGTGTTTGAGAAACAGGTCCTTCAAGGTGGATGTGTCACTGTGTCATTAACGAGGGGTTCATCCGTGCGTAGTGGCGTGGAGCTCCCATGAGGGTGGTTGGCGCGACTGGATTTATTAGAGCACGGAGATATGTCAGTTGTCTGCCTCGACAGGCCATTACAGTAGCAGCCATCTACCTTTTCAACTGAATAACCAGTAGGCTACTACTACCCTTTTCATGTCTGTGTTTGTGGCAATGGGTTAGCCTGCTATATGCTAGTGGTATCAGATAAAGAACAGTCCTGTGCAACAGCCTGCGGCTATGGAATCCTGACCTGTTCACTGGACGTGCTACCTGTCCCAGACCTGCTGTTTTCAACTCTCTAGAGACAGCAGGAGTGGTAGAGATACTCTTAATGGTCGGCTATGAAAAGCCAACTGACATTTACTCCTGAGGTGCTGACTTGCTGCACCCTCGACAACTACTGTGATTATTATTATTTGACCCTGCTGGTCATCTATGAACATTTGAACATCTTGGCCATGTTCTGTTATAATCTCCACCCGGCACAGCCAGAAGAGGACTGGCCACCCCACATAGCCTGGTTCCTCTCTAGGTTTCTTCCTAGGTTTTGGCCTTTCTAGGGAGTTTTTCCTAGCCACCGTGCTTCTACACCTGTATTGCTTGCTGTTTGGGGTTTTAGGCTGGGTTTCTGTACAGCACTTTGAGATATCAGCTGATGTACGAAGGGCTGTATAAATAAATTTGATTTGAACAGGAAAATATCAAATATTACAAAAAAAATTAAATCTCCAAATGCAGTATTTCTTGAAATTTCAGAGCAGTTATATTCTAATGAGAAGGGGGGGGGGGCTGATCGATATACATAGGCAGCACTGTCTGCTAGCCATGACTTCTCTGGTGGATTCCCACAGCGCTTCCATGGCAGGCCATCAGATGAGCCCTAAATGATGTGGAGGGGAGTTGATCAAACATGCAAAAGGGGCTCAGTGTGGCCTCTCCTGTATGCCACCCAAGCTAACTTTGTTGAGGGTAATTGAGCTTTATGAACAGCATGGGGGCCTCTGGTGGCCTAACCCTGACTTTTACATTGGTGGCTAGGCTATAGCCTAGCGCTTCTACTACAGCAGTCAGAGAGCCCTGAATCTAAATCCTATGGGGGGATTAGGTCTGTGCTTTGGGGAGGGCAGGCAGGCAGGCAAGCAGAGGGGGGGGATCAGCCCCCCCCCTCCTCCACCCTTCCTCCAACTAAGACTGATAAAAGAGCCCCCTCCTCCACTCTTCCTCCAACTAAGACTGATAAAAGAGCCCCCTCCTCCACTCTTCCTCCAACTAAGACTGATAAAAGAGCCCTCTCCTCCACTCTTCCTCCAACTAAGACTGATAAAAGAGCCCCCTCCTCCACTCTTCCTCCAACTAAGACTGATTAAAGAGCCCCCTCCTCCACTCTTCCTCCAACTAAGACAGATAAAAGAGCCCCCTCCTCCACTCTTCCTCCAACTAAGACTGATAAAAGAGCCCCCTCCTCCACTCTTCCTCCAACTAAGACTGATTAAAGAGCCCCCTCCTCCACTCTTCCTCCAACTAAGACAGATAAAAGAGCCCCCTCCTCCACTCTTCCTCCAACTAAGACTGATAAAAGAGCCCCCTCCTCCACCCTTCCTCCAACTAAGACTGATAAAAGAGCCCCTCCACAAATGAAAGGCAAGCATGGCCATTTGCATGAACTGTTACACATGAATAGAGTTGATGAAGCAGGGATAGGAGTATTGTGGTGGAAACATAATATGATCCCAACAAAGGAGAGCATTCACACACACACACACACACACACACACACACACACACACACACACACACACACACACACACACACACACACACACTTCTTCCCTTCCCCCCAATGACCTACTCCGTTGCCCCTCTCGGCATGAAAGGAGGGTGAAAGGAGAGTGGGTGATTATGTTAGGAGACTTTTCGGTGGGCCATACAAACAAAGTGGAAGTGTTTACCAACAGGACAGTTCTCTAGCACAGCCTTTACCCTTCTATTTGCCAGTGTGTCAACAGGGCCAGAGCCTTGTCATTGCACGTGCTCTTGCCCCTGTATTTAGGTTTGAGTGGGGCGACCTAAAGGAATTTAAAGGCCTCTTCTATTTTTATATGGGCTCAAAAGACCCCCGTGTGTTAGTAATTGTTAATATATTCACTCTCCCAAGCCTAGTTTAAATCCACTCTTTATTTAGGATTTTTGTTTATTTCCCTCAGTTTTTTTTAAAGGAGGGGCTTGGTGAAGGCAATGCTACGGACATCATATTTGCAGAATTATGATCATATTGCTAAACTTCTCTCGCTATAGTAGCCTACAAGTCTCCCTTCAGCAACACATTTCACCTGGGGTGTTACCTTGAGATAGATGTCTTTCACAGAAGAGAAAGACCGGAGTGGGCTTGTGCTTGACGACGTATCGAGAGCATGTCACTACTGTGTTTTGTTGGCGAGGGGAACGGGTGGTTTTGTGGAGGTTTGTGAATGCAGCTAGCAGCCGTCTCACAGTCAGACACAGGAAGTGAGCTTGAAGGACTTCCTGTTCTCCAAGGCTCTTTGCTTCTATGAGGTCATGGGCCCTGTGCTTGATAGAAGCAGTCTGTGCATTACACACGCAGACACACACACACACACACACACACACACACACACACACACACACACACACACACACACACACACACACACACACACACACACACACACACACACACACACACACACACACACACACACACACACACACCACAAGCTCTTTGCAGCATACCTTCCTTATTGCAGCATACTTCCCCCAATAAAAGTCTGTATTGGAATTTGCAGTAAAAGTGCATTATCCGTTTGAATCTGAGATGTGAGAGCGCAGGTGTCGACTGTGGGAGTGCAAACAACAGTGAATGAGCAAGTGAGTTAGTACAGGGAACTATTGAATGGTTTCAAAGGTTACCAGTAGGGTGTGGAGCAGGTGGCTAAGTCTCTTAATAAGTTCAACATGCCAATGCTGGTTTCTGGCTGGTACACATGTGGGTCGCAAACATAATCAGTGGCTTTCCACATCAGGAGGCTTTGATACGGATGGCAGATTTAGTAGCTCGCTAGGTTTTATTTCACCTCGAGACGGTGTGATTTATACCCGTCCCATCTGTTGGGAGGAGATATGAATGAGAGAGGGAGGGAGAGAGAATGGGACAGAGTACATTTCCAGCCTCCAGTTGGGGCTTGGTTTATGCACAAGCAGTTTAGGTTTCCACCAACGACCATGTTTTGAGGCAGCAGCACCGGCTTGTGTAAGCTGAGAAAAGGGAAATATAAAAACCTTCAGACTCAGAGACTAACTTGAACAAACGCTGTCAATGGTTGTCTCTGCCTGGTCCTTTACTGTAGCTGGCTGGTGTGGAAGGGCTTTCAGACACGGTTTGGGGTTTTGACAGAAGCCACATTGGGGAAGCCAGCAGACAAGACTAGTAGTTAGTCTAGGCTGGGAGCAAGAGAGTTTCGACAGACGTTGCATTCCAGACCCGCCACTCCCTGAGAGGGGGGGGGGGGGGGGACAAGCCCATAACACAAGCCAACCCTCCCGAATGGGCATGAATGAAGCATGTACCCACACCTGCCCAGCGCTGTTTAAATCAATCCTCCACTGCTCAGGCTCTTACCTCTCTTTCTCTCTTTTGTTTTCCCTTTGTGTTTCATTCTCACACCGGGGTGGAAGGCTTTTAGAGACATAGAGCAGCTGGTAACTGAGGAGAGAGGCTGTGAAGGAGGTGGTGTGTTCCATGTTTCAATCTGTCATCTGAAGGACGTTTATGAGGATGCTTTTCGTCTCCAGTTGCAATTTAGTTTGAAAATGTCAGAACCCTAAAACTAGTCTGAGTTTGTAGCCTCAAAAGGGTGGAGAAAGTGTAAGAAAGATGCCAAGTGCAAGCTAGGCAGCAGGCAGGCCCCCCCCTCCCCACTTTCTCTCTCTCTCTCTCTCTCTCTCTCTCTCTCTCTCTCTCTCTCTCTCTCTCTCTCTCTCTCTCTCTCTCTCTCTCTCTCTCTCTCTCTCTCTCTCTCTCTCTCTCTCTCTCTCTCTCTCTCTCTCTCTCTCTCTCTCTCTCTCTCTCTCTCTCTCTCTCTCTCTCTCTCTCTCTCTCTCTCTCTCTCTCTCTCTCTCACTCACTCTGCAGAGTCAGCCCTTTAGCAAGGTCTGGGGGCCTCGTTGTTTTCAAAAGTACTGCTCCCAAAGTGTGGCTGGGCTCCAGACCCCATTTCACAGGGGCTGAAACTTCCCTTCCACTGCCCAAAAAATGTCCCAGTGCACCTTGGGATATCTGGCCTCCAGCTGAAGGGGTCGCTTGTTGGAGGGGGGGGGGGGGGGGGTAGGAAGTGAACTCCCTGAGTGAATAGAGGCCATGTCCTGTTTCGTATTCAAGGCATAGGCCTTCTGACAGAGAGCCATACCCTCGCTGCGGACAGTACAACAGCTGGTAGCCATGCATATCAATGGCCACAGAGAGAATATCCCTCTTCACTGCTTTCAGGGGGTTTTACAGTTGTGAAAATGCAGCAACTGCAGCTGAATTAAAATACTCTATACAGCTCAATTACAGCTATGGACTGGTAGTTTTGAGGTAGTGGTGATGATGTGGAATGATTTAAGAAGGACTTTTTTGCTTTGTATTGTCATGAGGGTTGTTGTGATTGCTGAGGAATCATCCAATGATTCCTGTGCTTGTGTCTGTGCATGGCAGAGAAAATGATCATATTCTCCAGAAGCATGGTCCAAGAGAAAGGAAGCCACTAATTCACTTAGGGTTTAGCTAAATGAGTCCGGCTCCAATCCAATCTCTATCTCTGCACAGGCAGACTGTGACTAGTCTGTGCCGTCTGGGTACAGTGAGCCCTGCCTTGTTAGATCAACTTGACGGTTCTGAGGGATCAATGGGATATTGACAGTCGTGTCTTCCCTGTCAAGGGCAGCTGAAGACACCATCACTCCTTCACCTCCACTACACAAATAGAAGAGACACAGAGATGCCTGTCTTCTCGTCTGACCTCATATCAGTTCTGTCTATGTATATCTATGTATCTATTTATTTATTTTATTTTACCTTTATTTAACTAGGCAAGTCAGTTAAGAACAAATTCTTATTTTCAATGACGGCCTAGGAACAGTGGGTTAACTGCCTGTTCAGGGGCAGAACGACAGATTTGTACCTTGTCAGCTCGGGGGTTTAAACTTGCAACCTTCCGGTTACTAGACCAACGCTCTAACCACTAGGCTACCCTGCCGCCCCATGTCATCTATCACAGTACTAGAGGTCGACCGATTACGATTTTTCTACGCCGATACCGATTATTGGAGGACCAAAAAAGCCGATACCAATTAATCAGCCGATTTAAAAAAAAATGTATTTGTAATAATGACAATTACAACAATACTGAATGAACACTTATTTTAACTTAAAATAATACATCAATAAAATCAATTTAACCTCAAGTAAATAATGAAACGTTCAATTTGGTTTAAATGATGCAAAAACAAAGTGTTGGAGATGAAAGTAAAAGTGCAATATGTGCTATGTAAGAAAGCTAACGTTTCAGTTCCTTGCTCAGAATATGACAACATATGAAAGCTGGTGGTTCCTTTTAACATGAGTCTTCAATATTCCCAGGTAAGAAGTTTTAGGTTGTAGTTATTATAGGATTTATAGGACTATTTCCCTCTATACCATTTGTATTTCATTAACCTTTGACTATTGGATGTTCTTATAGGCACTTTAGTATTGCCAGTGTAACAGTATAGCTTCCGTCCCTCTCCTCGCTCCTCCCTGGGCTCGAACCAGCAACACAACGACAACAGCCACCATCGAAGCAGCGTTACCCATTTAGAGCAAGGGGAACAACTACTAGAAGGCTCAGAGCGAGTGACATTTGAAACGCTATTAGTGCGCGCTAACTAGCTAGCCATTTCACTTCGGTTACACCAGCCTCATCTCAGGAGTTGATAGGCTTGAAGTCATAAACAGCGCAATGCTTGAAGCACAACGAAGAGCTGCTGGCAAAACGCACAAAAGTGCTGTTTGAATTAATATTTACGCGCCTGCTTCTGCCTACCACCGCTCAGTCAGATACTTAGATACTTGTATGCTTGTATGCTTGTAACGCAGGACACGCTAGATAATATCTAGTAATATTATGATTGATTGTTTTTTATAAGATAACTTTAATGCTAGCTAGCAACTTACCTTGGCTTACTGCATTCGCGTAACAGGCAGTCTCCTTGTGGAGTGCAACGAGAGAGAGGCAGGTCGTTATTGCGTTGGACTAATTAACTGTAAGGTTTCAAGATTGGATCGAGCTGACAAGGTGAAAATCTGTCGTTCTGCCCCTGAACGAGGCAGTTAACCCACTGTTCCTAGGCCGTCATTGAAAATAAGAATATGTTCTTAACTGACTTGCCTAGTTAAAAAGGTATAAAAAAAATTTAAATAGGCAAATCGGTGCCCAAAAATACGATTGTTATGAAAACTTGAAATCGGCCCTAACTAATCGGCCATTCCGATGAATCGGTCGACCTCTAGTATGCAGGGCCTAACATTAACACCCGCCACCTGCCAAATACGGCTAGATTTTTGCATTGGCGTGTGAAATGTATTTTTCACAAACCACGTTGGCGGTGGTCAGGTCTCCACCGTGCGAACATTTCAATCGCTTTTGTGAATAAAAATAGTCAAGTATGATCACATTTATAGTCAAATAAATACTGCAGTAACTGTTTTTAAAGTATTTCTGACATTTTGTTTCATAGCTGGTAAATGAATCTCACAAAGTCAAAGACCTAGGAATCCTATATAGCCTATTCCATCTCGCGCTTCTTAACTATTTACATTGTTTTGTTCACACGCTAGGTTGTTTTTCTATGTTTGACTTTCAACTGCTAGGGAATATCTCCCGAGTGTGCAGCAGTCTAAGGCACTGTATCTCAATGCTACAGGCGTCACTACACACCCTGGTTCGATTCCAGGCTGTATCACAACCGGCCGTGATTGGAAGTCCCACAGTTGGCCCAGCGTCGTCGGGGTTAGGTTTTGGCCAGGGTAGGCCGTCATTGTAAAAAAAAAAGTGTTCTTTAACTGACATGCCTAGTTAAATAAGGTTAAATAAATAAAGAGAGAAGACAATGCTTCTACTAGTCAGACTCAATCTCACAGGCACCAAAATGAACCGAGTCACGTTACCACGGTAACCTTCCGCCTTTAAAGGGGCAGGTTAACATTTTTGTCTCATGTGTGATATTTTGGTTAAAAGACTCCTTTCACAAAAAATTTGATTAAATAGTATACCACATTACTTCTTACCAGTAATACATGTATTGTTTTAGAGACATTACAAACGCATGCTCATCCATTTTTTTTGTGTTTTGTTGGTGTAATTATAGCGGGAAAAAAATATATTTTGGCTGGTAAAAAATCTGAAAGTGTCTATTAGACCAAAAAGACATGTTATGTCCTGTTTATGTTGAGAGATACTGTATATGGTTCTAAATTTGTAGACAGTATATACAGTACATTGTTATAATTGGCTCTGAATTTTAGCGCTATACTAAGAGTTGTCTTAGTGTGCTAAGCTAAAAGTGCTTTCAGTCTCAATGCATGGATTTCATACTGATAAACATCACAGGAAAACATCCCTTTGACAAGTTGGATGTTAGTTGTTTTTTAGCTTGAATGACATGCAAATGCTAGTTAATTACGTTTCTTATTTGAATTAGCAGTTAATTAAGCTCATGTTAATTATTTTGCCACATTGATTTGCCGCACCACAAAGACAGTAGGCCTACAGCATCACAACATGGTCAACACGTCATCACAATACGCATTATTACGAGAGGCAACCAGGTGATCACAGGGGACACGCTTGACTGCGGTGTCTGGGAAAATCTTCAAAAAAGTGCGATAACAGCGAGGGAGAATAAATGAAATGCGCCGATTCCTTTTATTTCCACCCCTCCAGCAGCCATTTTAATTCACAGCATTTTATAGATGCTCTATGCAGAAATCGCTCTGCCATTTCCTGGTTGCTAAAATACTAATAGTTCACCTAGTTTCAGTTTATGTGACAAAGCAAGCAATTATTGTGCCGTGAATCATTGTACCATCTAAACTATAGTATTTTCAGCTGTTTGAAGCTGGTGTACAAAACCCAAAGTAAAAGACCCCAAAATGAAATGTATGAATGGGAAGCATAGAAATGAAACACATACACCAAACTAAAATATAAACACAACATGTAAAGTGTTTGGTCCCATGTTTTCATGAGCTGAAATAAAAGTTCCCAGAAATTTTCCAGACGTGCAAAAAGCTTATTTCTTTAACATTTTGTGCACAAATTTGTTAACATCCCTGTTAGTGAGCATTTCTCCTTTTCCAAGATAATCCATCCACCTGACAGACGTGGCATATCAAGAAGCTAATTAAATTGCATGATCATTACACAGGTGCATCCTGTGCTAGGGATAATAAAAGGCCACTCTAAAATGTGCAGTTTTGTCACACAACACAATGCCACAGATGTCTAAATTTTTGTTGGAGTATGCAACTGGCATGCTGACTGCAGGAATGTCCAACAGAGTTGTTGACAGATAATTTAATGTTAATTTCTCTACCATAAGCCGCCTTCAATGTCGTTTTAGAGAATTTGGCAGTACGTCCAGCCGGCCTCAAAACCGCAGACTACATGTAACCACGCCAGCCAGACAGTGTGTGTGGCGTTGTGTGGGCGAGCGGTTTGCTGATGTTAACGTTGTGAACAGAGTGCCCCATTGTGGCGATGGGGTTATGGTATGGGCAGGCATAAGCTACGGACAACAAACACAATTGCATTTTATCGATGTCAGTTTGAATGCACAGAGATACACCATGATGAGATCCCGAGGCCCATTGTCGTGCCATTCATCTGCCGCCATCACCTCATATTTCAGCATGATAATGCACAGCCCCATGTCGCGAGGATATGTACCCAATACCTGGAAGCTGAAAATGTCTCAGTTCTTCCATGGCCTGCATACTCACCAGACATGTCACCCATTGAGCATGTTCGGGATGCTCTGGATCTACATGCATGACAGCATGTTCCAGTTCCCACCAATATCCAGCAACTTCACACAGCCATCGAAGATGAGTGGTACAACATTCCACAGGCCACAATCAACAACTTGTTCAACTCCATGCAAAGGTCAGTCGTGCTGCATGAGGCAAATGGTGTTCACACCAGATACTGACTGGTTTCCTGATCCACAAACCTACTTTTTTTTTCAACAGATGCACATCTGTATTCCCAGTCATGTGAAATCCATAGATTAGGGCCCAATGACCTGTAACTCAACAGATGCACATCTGTATTCCCAGTCATGTGAAATCCATAGATTAGGGCCCAATGACCTGTAACTCAACAGATGCACATCTGTATTCCCAGTCATGTGAAATCCATAGATTAGGGCCCAATGACCTGTAACTCAACAGATGCACATCTGTATTCCCAGTCATGTGAAATCCATAGATTAGGGCCCAATGACCTGTAACTCAACAGATGCACATCTGTATTCCCAGTCATGTGAAATCCATAGATTAGGGCCCAATGACCTGTAACTCAACAGATGCACATCTGTATTCCCAGTCATGTGAAATCCATAGATTAGGGCCCAATGACCTGTAACTCAACAGATGCACATCTGTATTCCCAGTCATGTGAAATCCATAGATTAGGGCCCAATGACCTGTAACTCAACAGATGCACATCTGTATTCCCAGTCATGTGAAATCCATAGATTAGGGCCCAATGACCTGTAACTCAACAGATGCACATCTGTATTCCCAGTCATGTGAAATCCATAGATTAGGGCCCAATGACCTGTAACTCAACAGATGCACATCTGTATTCCCAGTCATGTGAAATCCATAGATTAGGGCCCAATGACCTGTAACTCAACAGATGCACATCTGTATTCCCAGTCATGTGAAATCCATAGATTAGGGCCCAATGACCTGTAACTCAACAGATGCACATCTGTATTCCCAGTCATGTGAAATCCATAGATTAGGGCCCAATGACCTGTAACTCAACAGATGCACATCTGTATTCCCAGTCATGTGAAATCCATAGATTAGGGCCCAATGACCTGTAACTCAACAGATGCACATCTGTATTCCCAGTCATGTGAAATCCATAGATTAGGGCCCAATGACCTGTAACTCAACAGATGCACATCTGTATTCCCAGTCATGTGAAATCCATAGATTAGGGCCCAATGACCTGTAACTCAACAGATGCACATCTGTATTCCCAGTCATGTGAAATCCATAGATTAGGGCCTAATGAATGTATTCCCAGTCATGTGAAATCCATAGATTAGGGCCTAATGACCTGTAACTCAGTTAAATCTTTGAAGATGTTGCATTTATATTTTTGTTCAGTGTAGAACAGCTCTACCGCTTCTTACATTTACCAGACACTCGTACCCAGAGCGACTTACACTAGTGAGTTCATGGATTTTCTTCATACTGGTCCCCTGTGGGAATTGAACCCACAACTCTGAAGTTGCAAGCACCGTGCTCTACCAACTGAGCCACACGGAACCTTTAGTCTTGGTTTCAATGAGAATGACAGAACTATAACTCACATTTCTATGTGAATTCGGTCGGGTCACCCCCAAAAAGTGACATATTACGGCTTTAAAGTTAGTCTAATGTCCATGTGAAAAGGCTGCTTGTTGGATAGACTTGACAAAACAACGGATCTAGAAGGGATCTAGGTTACGTTTGTTTATTTTTCGAATTGATTTTTTGTTTGTTGTTGCATTTTGTTGTTGCATTTTCTGTTTGATTGCACAACTATGTATTCATATGGTTAGTACACGGGGCTGTAGTTCTGACACATGAAGCATTATCTATGGAAGTTACAGTATAATAATTAGTACATTATCATGTTAAGCTCCCAGGGATTTGGTGTTATTACTGTGGCTGCTCTCTCTGTTGGTCGATAGTTTGATTTCACGAGTCTTTATAGTATTCTCCCCTCGCTCCTCAGTGAGCTTTTCTAGAAGCTCACACTGCCTGCCACCCCTCCTCCACACACACGGAAAGTGGATATCCGGGGGGACGTGTTTAAGCGGCAGAGGCCAAGAGGGCTGGAGAGTGCATTAATATACCTGACTGCCTGAGTGACTGGGGTGCAGTGAACAGGGCCTGGTGTGCTGTGTCGCTCGGAAGGAAAACTGTAAGGGGAGAGAGGAGGAGGAGGGTAGGAGGAGGAGAGGTGGAGGAGGAGGAGAGGAGGAGAGGAGGAGAGGGGGAGGAGGAGGAGGAGGGGGAGGAGGAGGAGGAGGAGGAGGGGAGGTGGAGGAGGAGGAGAGGAGGAGAGGGGGAGGAGGAGGGGAGGAGGAGGAGGAGGGGAGGAGGAGGAGGGGAGGAGGAGGAGGAGAGGGGGAGGAGGAGGAGGGGAGGAGGAGGGGAGGAGAGGGGGAGGAGGAGGAAGAGAGGGGGAGGGGAGGAGGAGGAGAGGAGGAGGAGAGGAGAGGAGGAGGAGGAGGGGAGGAGGAGGAGAGGAGAGGGGGAGGAGGAGGGGATGAGGAGGAAGAGAGGGGGAGGGGAGGAGGAGGAGGAGAGAATACAGGGGAGGTCCCTGTACATGTTAATGTCCACGGGTATCCCTCCTCTCCCCAAAGTGAAAGTAGTGCCAGCAGATGACCCCGGCTACTGATTTTGGTTTCTCTCGCACACAGGAACACCATGACTTCTTCTTGGTGTGTTTTTATCAGTCCAGCACTTTTGATGCAAACGATAATGTGCCGCTATTTTGTTGCAAGCTATTTATTATTGATGGCCGATTACCGTAGGTAGCAAGGACCTCCTTGCTTATTTAATGAGATAGCAGGATGACTTGGGGTTTGAAATATTCATAGACACATTGCTCTGCCATACAAACCACCGACCGCAGCCTTGTCCAATCGCCTCAGAGCTTCTACAGCCATCAGCCAATCAATGAACATCTGATGGAGTGTTATTGTAATGAAGCATGTATATGCCCGACATGAAAAACAAAGTCAAACCAAAAGCATTGCTAACCAACAGTACTTGGTTCTGAATGGAATGCCCTATAATAATATTAGTGTTAAGCCAGACAGGGTATTGTTGTGTGCACGATAAACATCCAAGTCTATTTCTGATTTCTCACAGTCGACAATCATCCCTCTCTTTGGAGTGGATCCTGTTTATTTTGACTCGTGGCCTCATATCGCATTATATCACGAGGCTAAAAACGAGGGGCCCGGCGTTCTCGCACGTCTGTGTGTGTGTGTGTGTGTGTGTGTGTGTGTGTGTAGATAAAGATAGACACAGTGTTTGGCGAGGCGCGGTGGTACAGTTGTAGCACGTCCGGTATGCAGCTCTCTCTCTCTCTCTCTCTCTCTCTCTCTCTCTCTCTCTCTCTCTCTCTCTCTCTCTCTCTCTCTCTCTCTCTCTCGTCAAGGAGTGGCCCATTTACAGGCACTGTCTTGTCATTGGCACACACTGGCACGCAGACACATCCCCCTGCCCTAAGCACCCACTATGAATGACTCAATTGTAAGACAAGACTATACAATACCAATACAACTTGTAGTGAACAATCATATACTCTAGTTCAGCTGAAATTCCAGACTCATTGTCAAAAAGAAAGAAGGCAAGACAATGCAGAAACATTTAGATTAGGATGCGTTGGTAAATGGTATGAATTGATGAAGCTAGTGGTCCAATCCTGCGTGGGTTTGTAATGGGAAAACGGCTGGTTTTAGAAGGTAGCATCTCTAAGGGAGAGAGAGAAAGAGAAAGTAAGAGAAAGAGAGTGAGAGAGCGGGAGAATGAGAGTCTGAGTCTGAGTAAGAGAGCGAGAGAGAGAGAGAGAGAGAGCACGAGAGAGAGAGAGAGAGAAAGAGAAAAGGTGGGGCTTTATTGGCATGTCATGGCTGGATGCGGGTGATTTGTGATTTGTCAGCCCGGGTACCCTCTTTGTGTGACAGTGCTTTGTCACATGACCTCCCTCCAAAAATGATGACCCCTATCGCCCTCTCACCTCTTTCAGCTTATAAGCCAATAGTGTTTCTCAGAGCAGCTCTCACAGGGGCAGATGGCTGTCTAATGAAGGAAGCCACACACACACAAACACACACACACACATTGCAGCATACAGACTGCAAATATAATGATTATTATGTTTATGCAGCACTATCACAAATGCCGTCAACAGTACAGTCATTTAAAGGTAAAGAAATCTACATTCTGTTTTGGTGAAAATGTTTAAGATATGATGCTTCGCAGTGAGGTCTTTTTTAGCCCTGATCTAATCATCTAATGTTTACATAGCCAAATACCTGACTGAGACAAAATGGAACATTTGAATAGGAATGGCCTATTCCGCTTCATTTGATGTGTGATGGGCTTAGGCAAGTGTGTGTTTGTGTGTGTGTGTGTGTGTTTGTGTTCTGTTGGAGGAGATTAGCAAGAGCTCATTGCCTACTCATTTCCATCCCACCTGCCTGTCTCCCACGGTGACGGGGGCTCGCCACTCCCCGCCTCCACACACACACGCACACACACACACACGCACACACGCACCCACACACACACACACACACACACACACACACACACACACACACACACACACACACACACACACACACACACACACACACACACACACACACATTAAACAGTCAAATCATCGCAATATTATCATATAAAACGGACCCATTGCCGCATTACAAGAAAAAGGTTAGCGATTTCAACCAATCACAGCACATTTACAGCATAGTATAATTCAATCAAGCCACATTTCAAAACCGTTTTCCCTTGTCAGGGGCGGCAAAACGGTAAGCTTAAACCCTTCTGCCTAGCTAAAGTGCCAAGAAGGGATAGGCCTACATGCAAAGAGTTGGAGTAGACTGACACTGTTGCACCATTAACGTGCATTTAATCTTACTGTATATATCTTATAGAATATCTTACAGAGACACGATGTAGCCAGCTACAATGTAGCATACCCCTATCCTCTTTTATATCAAATAAAAAGGAAAGCAACACTTCCTCAGAAACATTGAATGTGTGGCTGTTTACTTTTGGCCAGTGTGGGAACTGTGTGGCGTCTCTTGTGTGGAGAGAGAGGGCAGGGCAGAGATATCAATCAGTAAACGTCTGTTATCTTTGCTTTGTTTAGTCTACTGACTCACTGCGATGTCTGCCTGCTCACTGCGATGTCTGCCTGCTCACTGCGATGTCTGCCTGCTCACTGCGTTGTCTGCCTGCTCACTGCGTTGTCTGCCTGCTCACTGCGATGTCTGCCTGCTCACTGCGATGTCTGCCTGCTCACTGCGTTGTCTGCCTGCTCACTGCGATGTCTGCCTGCTCACTGCGATGTCTGCCTGCTCACTGCGATGTCTGCCTGCTCACTGCGTTGTCTGCCTGCTCACTGCGATGTCTGCCTGCTCACTGCGATGTCTGCCTGCTCACTGCGATGTCTGCCTGCTCACTGCGATGTCTGCCTGCTCACTGCCTGGGTTAATCTCGCACAAGATGAATCCGATTGGAGATGGACTATGAATCTGCGACTATGAATCACCACAGCTTTGCTACGTTTTGTAACACATGGAAAGATGCATATTCCTGTCTGAAATCCAAGCCTCCTCAATTATAACCCTAGTACAGGCTACTATCCACTCTAGTTGTCAGCAGTATACATGTACTACCTATCCATATCATGTATCATGCTATACACCGACCCAACAAAATACTTGTTACGTTTTATTGGGCAGTTTTTGGTCATTTATAACCATTCTAGATTTAAGATATTATTTTTTTCCCAAAACAATATTAGATGTAGGACTTGGACTCCAAATGTATAGTTAGAAATGTAGAAAACGTATTGGATGTAAAAGGTCATCAACATAAGGGAATGGGGAGGGTAGTGTGTCATCAACATAAGGGAATTGGGAGGGTAGTGTGTCATCAACATAAGGGAAGTGGGAGGGTAGTGTGTCATCAACATAAGGGAATGGGGAGGGTAGTGTGTCATCAACATAAGGGAATTGGGGAGGGTAGTGTGTCATCAACATAAGGGAATGGGGAGGGTAGTGTGTCATCAACATAAGGGAATTGGGGAGGGTAGTGTGTCATCAACATAAGGGAATTGGGAGGGTAGTGTGTCATCAACATAAGGTAATTGGGAGGGTAGTGTGTCATCAACATAAGGGAATTGGGAGGGTAGTGTGTCATCAACATAAGGGAATTGGGAGGGTAGTGTGTCATCAACATAAGGGAATTGGGAGGGTAGTGTGTCATCAACATAAGGGAATTGGGGAGGGTAGTGTGTCATCAACATAAGGGAATTGGGGAGGGCAGTGTGTCATCAACATAAGGGAATTGGGAGGGTAGTGTGTCATCAACATAGGGGAATTGGGAGGGTAGTGTGTCATCAACATAAGGGAATTGGGGAGGGTAGTGTGTCATCAACATAAGGGAATTGGGGAGGGCAGTGTGTCATCAACATAAGGGAATTGGGAGGGTAGTGTGTCATCAACATAAGGGAATTGGGAGGGTAGTGTGTCATCAACATAAGGGAATTGGGAGGGTAGTGTG